>NC_083460.1:36483810-36831310 GCF_030014155.1 Tachysurus vachellii
CAGCTGTAGTTCCTGAGTCTGGTCTGTATTGACTTTTCTCTATATATTTGCATTTGTACTTTGACTTGTCTCAGTCTTAGGTGTTGGTCTCAAGAAATACAGTCATGTCTCGACCAACAGCATCCAAAACTAACATTGGTACTGTCTGTTCTTTTCACATGCTCAAAGTTTGTCAAGACGTAAGTCCTTGTTTTAGAAAACAGGTTAATCATTGGTGCAGTGCATGAATAAAGAAAAGGATTTGATGGCTTTCAGGACAGCTTTCATTAGAACACAAACTTGACTTGGCCTTGACCTGCTTAAGACCAAACCTTGATTCGATCTCACTTAGTCATGGTCTTGGACTTCACAGTGGTTGGTGGTCTTCACTACAGCTTTATTGAGAATTGTACAGTATAGTGAAAAAAAAAACATCTAAATTTCACCATGTGTGCTTGTAAGGCCATGAACACATTAATATTTCTGTAATGGGCATGAAACATACTGTAAAAAGAAACAAAGGAAAAAGATTTTTACCGGTGAGCAGGGTGAGAGAGGTCGTGAGCTGTCCAACTCCGTTTTAACCTTTGACCTTTTTGTGTGCATCGGGTTTACTGTGCTGCTGACTGCTGAGTCACTACTCGTGTTCTGTTGAGAAATAAGAGACAGAGAGAACTTGAAGAACTGAAGAGTTTGTTAGGCTAACCGCAAAGTCATTAATGAGCTGAACATTGCAATAGACGTCTTTTAGGAAATTCTCTAAAAGGAAAAAAAATAAGAAAAAGTTCTAACCGAACACAAAAGGCAAGTTTTCATTCTGTCATAAAATATAATAGCCAATTAGGATCTGGTATGCAAATGAAGCCCATGTAGTACTTTGTATATCAGAGGAAAGTGTTCTAGACGATTTTTTAATCTGCACCCTCGTACGATCTAGACTTGAGGTCATGAGGGTAAAAATGTAGAGTGGCAATTTTTTTAAAACCTTTTTTGGTCGTCAACTTTTCACAGAACTGCCACATTAAGCAATTAATTATTTGACAGAAAAGTTTTATGGATGACTTTTGCATAGTAATCAGAAGATTTCATACTATTCAAGTAAAGGAGCTGCACACACACACACACACACACACACACACACACACACACACACACACACACACACACACTGAACTCATCCCACTGTTATTGACTGAAACAAGAAACTAAAGCTAATTAATCCCAGAAAGTGACACATCATCAAAAATAGCTGAAAATTGATCGTAAGCATTATATAAGGCAATAGGTGAAACCTTTTCTTTTTCATTTCTGTATCTAGTTTGATGAGTAAGTAAGTGGCCCACATTGTCAAACTGGGACTTGCCTATTAGCCCTGTTCTTTAGTTTCACAGGAAAGGATTTATCTTCCTTACAACTATAAAAGAACGGTGATCTCTCCGGTGAGACAGATACTTTTAAAGAGTGATCAGAGCCACACACACACAAACACACACAAACACACACACATTTTATGAAAACTATGCAGAATGCAGTTCTTAAGGTAGCGGGAATCTGTGCTAATTATGCATATAAGGTCTAAATGTAGGAGCCTTTACTGAAGACTCTGTGTGTGTGTGTGTGTGTGTGTATTCCAGACTGAGGGAGTCAGCATATACAGGAATTAGAGACTTGAAAACCGTCATGCAGGGGGATTTTAGGCCACAGATATGATAAGTGCTTTTGAACAAACACATGAAAGCCACTACAGAGGTCTCAGAATGGGCAAGTTAAAGCACACACTCTCTAAACATGTGGTTACAGATGTTACAGATGTAACAGATGTTACAGGTTCCCTCTGTGACCTCTACCCTAAAGCTCCTGAGGGTCAGGCTTATGTTAGTTATGTAAGTTACAAGCACGTCTTACACTGAAGAAGTAAATGAGAACGAACAGCTTGGAGTGATGTGTGCAGGAAATGAAGTAGTGTGTGATTAATATTGTTAACGTATACTGTGTTATTGCTGTTTATTAAGAATTTGTCTTATTGCCATGGCAACTCTGTACTCAAAACAGCCATCATCATACTGATAATGGTGAGCCTGTGAGAGAAAATGGTATAAGTGTGTGTGGCACTGTAGTTTGTATATGTGTATGTATATATGTGCAGTACCTTAGTCTCAGCTTCATTATGTGTACTAGCGCTCAGTCCCGAGCTGGTGAGTGTGTGTTGTCGTGAGGAGAAGGTGTGAGACGGTTGCATGAGTGGAGGTGTGTGTCCAAAAGGACTCAGGCCTCTCTGCTGGGACAGCAGCTGTTGATACGCCACCGGGTTGATGGAGTGATGGAAAGGAAAAGAAGGGCTAAAAGAGAGAGGTAAATGGAAAAAGACACAAAATACACAGGGATAAGCACTCGTTCCACTTCGTCGTAGCCCACATCTCTGTAGCGCAATACACGAGCGCCATATTTCATGTTACTGTCACAAACAGCATAATGAGCAATAAATCTCTGCAGACATACACACAGAGCCTCAGATAGAGACAGGCAGAAATATCCGGCTGGAAACGAGCACTCTGTAGGATAACAAAGTCAAATTTCTATAGAATTCATACATAAAATCCGACACTGACCAAAATGCTGTGCAGTGAATTCACTTTTTCATTCAGTGTTCTAATGAAAGTGAAAAAAAAAAAAAAAACATAATTCAGTTCTGTAAATTCAGTACCGACTTGCTTAAATATGGTTTCTGTGGAAATATCAAAGGAACTATAGAATAAACCATGTAAGGAATGAAACACTTGTGGTTGTGGTGTTAATGTAAAATAATCTAGGACATGGTGGTGTATTGTGTCCCGATGTGAGCGGAGTTACTAATACAACCCTGAATTTGCACACCGTGCCACCTATTATTCCTCATCCCACAGAAATGTACTTAATATAAACAAATTAATAAATGACGTCGCCGCTTTTTGGAGTTTCGAGTTTGAAGCAATGTTGTGCAGTTACTAGAGAACTTCTTTTACCCATTTTTACCTTTTTGCACTGAAGTTCCATTCGAATTATCAGACGTTTTCAATCAGTATAATCAAATTAGAATGATATATAATAAATTATCTAATCATTAATAATCATTACAAATTAGAAATATATATAATTAAAGAATTCTTTTTCGCCAGTATAAAATTAATCAAGACACTGTTGGCTTTCAGTGTGAGATGTTTTTCCCTCTGTTGAGATAACCTTACATAGAGTTTTAGTGTTTGAAGATAACCGTTTCAAAGTTTAGATGATTGTGAATAAACACTCAGGGCATCTCAGAGAGCAGAAATGGGTTTGATATCATAATTTACTTTGAAGATAGAAGCATTTCAGTGTTTTTTTTTGTTTTGGGGCAAATGTCTGTGAACATTTTGTTTTTAGTAAGCTAGGTAAGAACAGAAATACTTAAAAAAAATACAAATTCTTAAAGCACAAATGTCTACTTTCATATGAGCCTTTAATCACTATTGTAGAGTGTGATATGACAAAGACATTCAATGATAAAATAAAATAAATTAGAACAATAAAACAGGAAATTCCTGGTATATAGAATTAAGAAAATGTAGTTTAAATTAAACAGCTAACTCAATATATACATTTCATGGTGGAAAACTTACTGATCATTACAAAGTGCTCAAACTCAAGACTCCTTCCATAAGTGTTAAATAAATGTCTCTTAACAGAAAACCTTAACTATCTTAAAAACTCTTTTGTTTTGTGGATGTTGCACAACATTAAACGTATCATTGATCAGCTGCTCTGTCTCTCTGTGCTTTTATTTTCATCTTCTATTTTTCCATTTCTTCCATTAAAGCTGGATTGGTGTCGGATCTAATGATAGAGCAGCCGTGACTCTATACCTGCTTTATAGGATATTGCCTGTTTTACTTTAACTATAGCTTCTGCTCTAGTTTATAATGATGTTTTGAACAATGTGAATCTGTTTTAGAGCCACTGTGCGATTTCATGACATAAAAACTGAATTGGGAATGAAAATTTTGTTATTTGTAGGTAACAAACCGGCACTAAAAGGAGAAGTAACTGGCTTCTTTTAGTACTTTCATAAAATGGATTAAAAAAAGAATGTATTTTTTTTAAATGAATGTGTATTTATTGTCCACCAAGTATCACACTTAAATGCACTTCTTCTTAAAATAATCTAAAAAAAAATGACTTTATAAAAAAAAAAACTTTATACTATTACTTTATAAGGAGCACAGGGTGTTTTAATCCTGTATGGATGTGGTTGCTCATTGGTTAAGCTGTTGGACTACTGATTGAATGATTATGAGCTTGAATCCCAGGGCCACCAAGCCACTCCTGGCCCCTCGGCAAATGAGATAGGTTAAGGGCGTCTGCTAAACGCCATACATGTAAATCCTTACTTCTCTTCTATAATTTCTTTCTCTCTGGTTTAAATGACCTCAACATTATTTCTCTATAATGTCCAACTCAACTTCTCCTAGTAAACTTGACATGGATTTGTCGTGATTTGAACATAATAGGTTACATCTGCAGGAGTTAACAAGGTAAGTGATTCACATGGTTGTTTTACCTGATGCCTCCGACGGAGAGATGGCCGTATGAGCTGCTAGCGGCCGAGCTGGAGCGCGAGTTGTTAATGTAGGCCACTAGAGAGTTGGGAGAAGTGCGAATCATCGTCTGTAGGTCGATACTGGAGTCTGAAAGTGGAGAGATGGACAGAGCTCTCTTCCGGCTTAGTCTGGGTGTGAGGCGTGGGCTGGGGAAGCGTGACACTGTACAACACACACAAAGACGTTATGGAGATTTGTTTAACACCGTCCATATTAATTGCCTGCTTCAGGCAACAAGGTCAAGATTTTTTTTGTTTACCTGTAGGTATTTTTAGTGTTTTCCAGTAAATAAAACAATAAAGCAAACTGAAACATTTTGGCCATGCCCACTTTTGGGTTCAAATACGAACACAAATCCAGCCTCAGATACACTCTTCTGATTTATGGCAAGTTCTGCTCTACCTCTGTGGACTTCCTCGCCTCATCTGACGCTCATGGCTAAGCAAATTTCGCCCACGTCTCTCTCCCATGACCAACAACCCTCATCACTTTATCTAATTTATTCCCACTAACCTATTTTCCTTAATCCCCACATTCCTCTGACTCCCGGATAAAGCCGATAGTGTGCCGTCTTTCCTAAGTGTGCCGTCTCCTACCAGGGGAGCCTCTGATTGACTGATCCTGAAATATTATTCTCTATTATTCTCTGTTTCTCCAGCTAAGAAGAAATCTATGGAGTCGCTGCAGTGGCGGATTGCATTGTGTCATTTCCCCATACTGCCCACCTCCGTGCTATTTTGGGTTGTGTGTGAGGAGCGTGTGTGCCAGGTGAGACAGCGTGATCGATGCTTGCACACTCTCTCCCCGACACCCAGCCTCCCTGGAATATAGCACAGCCCTATCAATAAGTGCCAGAGATTGTGTCTTCGCTAATACTGTAGCCGAAGTCCGACACTGAGAAACTCAACTAGCACAGATCGCTTCGGTAAGAGAGAACACAACAAAGCTCAACACGAAATTCTGGGATCACACCGAACCATGAAGGAACACTGTTCTGATATGTTGAATTTTTTTTATTTTTTTGTTAAAATAAAAGCTAAACAGTGCAATCAAGTATCTTTATCAACTTCATCTCCAACTCACAATGACCTCGTTCTGATTTGAACACGACGATTAATCATTGCCTATAATTTACTGTAATTATTTAGATAACTATCAACTGTTGCAGGCGTCTATCGGTTTGGATAATGAGGGCAATTTACAGGATTCGTCAGAATTTAAAAGGGAACGAGCAGGCAAAACGGAGCAGGTGTGTACTCGTCTGTTGTGTTTGTGTGCATGTGTGTGTGAGTGTGTACGTGGGAAATGTATGGAAAATTTCTTTATCGTCTTTATCGCAGCCAACAATTTTAGGTTAGCAGAAGGTTTTTTTTAAAAGTTAAAGTTCTGGGAACACGGAGCTTCAAGATACTTAACAAGGCTATTTTGGATCGTTTAATCTGCAAACGTTTTGTGCACTAACATTGTGTATATTTGTGCTGTAATTGCAAAATGCATACATGACAGAAAATCAACAAGAAATAAAGAAAATAAAAATAAAAAATAAAAATATATAAAAACACAGCAGCAAAATGAATATCACAAAAGTGTCAGTAAAAATATTTTCTGTTGAGTTTTTTTGTTTTGTTGCGTTTTTTTTTTTTTTTTCTGTTATGTTTTGGATTTTGCCATTGATCCTTCTTGTGTTGTTGCTTTTATTGTGTTTTGTTGCTTTTGTGGTTTGGTTATTGCACTTTTTGATCTTCTGTGGTTTATGATTTAGTTGTTGTTTTAATTTAAATTGAATTGAGTGTGTTATCAATTGTGTGTGTTTTTTTTTGATGTTGCATGTTAAAAATCTCTTCAATTTCTTGAATTGCCATTGCATTTTGTGGTTTTGTTGTGCTTTTTAAAAATCACAACACTTCAAACTTCAAACTTTGACAGAACTCATCACAAGCCATAATACATACACAGTAAGTATTATGGCTTGTGATGAGTTCTGTCAAAGTTTGAAGTATTCATGGCCCGATAAGAAAATCAATGACAGATTGAATACATAAACATCTAGATTTTTAAAATAACTGCTAAAGTTTCATGATAGCTTTATAATTAGTAATAATTAGTCTTTACTCAAGTCATTTTTATCATTTGTAAATGCTTGAAACAGAGTACAAACTCGCCTTTATGGCCAGTCGTATTTAAAACATTCGGTTTTCTTTAATTTGTTAATGTTTTAAATGCATACAAAATACATTAAAAAAAACCACACACACACACACACACACACACACACAGACACACACACATATGTGTATATATATATATATATATATATATATATATATATATATATATATATATATATATATATATATAATAAAATAAAATCACCAGTCACCAAACTGGGGCCATTTTTTCATATGTTGAAAATCTGCTAAAAGATTTTTCGAGTATTCCGTTGCTGAATCAATCTGCTGAAATTATTTCCTTTTCCCGATCCAAAAAGTGACTAAATCAACAGACACTTTCACTTCGACTCTAAACGACACAAACAGACACATTTGCTATAAATTTATCTAAAGTTCTAAAATTAAGCTGTTTTTGCTGTTATATATTGCATATATTTATAAAATAAAGTCATTTACCAATTTTACATTTAAATTTAGTAATTTAACCTTAGAACAAGAGAAAAACAAGTTTAAGGTTAAAGGCTTTGGTCAGTGAGTTTTTGGTGTTCCAGAGTAAAAAAGTCTGTATTTTAACTCAACAGGTGCGAGGCATTAGTGCCGGTGTTGGCAAATGCATGTGTGAGTATGTGTGTGTGATTAGGGGTTGTAACCAGAAGCTCTGGCAACCGGACGTCCATAATGATTCCATCACATCTGGTGCCAACACAAGCAAGCTTACACAAACCATTCCTCTGTGTGTGTGTGTATGTGCGTGTGTGTGTGTGCATGCACATTCCCTACTGAGCTCACAGCTAATAAGTAATCCTCCAGCTTTGTAGCTGTGAAGGTCATTACTTTTAGCATGAGCTAATGGCTCTCTGTAATTATAAAAGCATTCGTTTCGGCACTCGGGCCCCTACCAGACGTTTAGCACCTAGAACATTTAGAGGCTGCACCCTATATTATTAAGACACCAGCAAAATTCATGCACACATGACATTACTGATGTTAGCTGTGATTTCCCTTTGTTTTAAGAGGATGGACCAAAAATACACAAGTTTACACGTGTGTACGTAAAGATTATATGGTTAACTGCGCTGCCTTGGTGTGATGCCTTTACACTGAGCCTGTTCTGGTATTTGCATGCCATTAATGGGGCGAGGGGGAGTGTGTAGGATGCGGGCCGCTCAGCCTTGGCACTCATATTTGTCTCTGTTACGCCCTCACCTCAGGGGAGATGTGTTTATTAATGTGCCACTTCCCTTGATAAATGGCCAAATGGAGAACTGGGCGTCGCTTGCTCTGTGCCTCGTGATACCCCCCCTCTTCCTGCAACCTTAGTGATTTATGTCAACAGAGACCGCTAAGAACCTGCTGGAACCCTCTCATACTCAAAACCCTGTATAATCCCCATTAAAAAAAGAATAGAGGAACAGTGCAAGGACCCAATGTTTCCAAAAACCCCAGGAGAAACTATAACGTGGAGAACAGCACAGTTCAAATGGCACAGTAACAAAGTAGAACCAAAACCTATGAAATGTACCAAAATGTACCAAAATGTACCAGAACGTTCCAAAGTTACTAAAATGTTTTACCAGAAGAAGCCAAAACATATCGAGATATAACAAAATCTAACAAAACCTATGAAAATATACCAAACATACCAAATTATACGAAAACATACCAAATTATTCCAAACTGAAATGAAACATTTTATAATATTCCCAAATATCCTAAAAGCAATAAAAACACACCCAAATGAATGCAAAATTACCAAAACTATCCCAAAAACAATAACAAAGCATAACAAAACCTACGAAAATGCACCAAAAAAGCATATGAATGAAATGAAATGACGCTAATAAAACATCCCAAATTGTACCAAAAAGGAGCAAAACATATCAAAATGTACCCAAACTTTATTCTTCACGCCTTCTAATCTTGTATTGGGAGTATTATTAGTGCCCTCAAATGTTATCGATATCTAAAATTATTTCCACCACTGATGGAAAAAAGGTTAAAACAAGTGGTTTTTGAACTAAACAGTATGGGTCTGATTTGTAGTTTTGTTTTAAAGCTCCAAGATTGTTTTAAAGCCCTTAATATAACACTTTCTTTCTTCACAATGCTGTTACAAATGTAAATTGTTGAAGCTGATTCCGAAGAGAGACACTCCATAAGTTTGGTAAAACAATCAACACAGCCATGTTGGGAAAACCTTCCACTGAAGAATTGGGCTTATATTGGGATTAACACACAATATACATACTGCATATAGGCTTTCTAAGAGAAAGTGATGTCTACAAAGTCTCATTTTCCAGCCAATGTAAAAACTGTCAATTTCCACCCTGTTGAATACGTACCATTCACACTGAGCTCAAGCTAATCAGAGGCTAGTTTCTCAGGTCCAGAGAAATCAGGTCCAGAATGACTAGGACATCAAGGAAAAGTCAGTCTAATGAGCCATTAAGCCATTGGTTTAACAGGTCAGGGTTTTGTTTAGGGTCACGCATCATGCCACATGACTGAGGTTGGATGCAGACGGTCAGCATGAAGTGAAGGAGAAAAAAAAGCAGGCCCTGAGACCCCATGCGAGGCGAAGCAGACAGAAGCTCAGCTGCTATTTGTTTTTGTGAGTCGACTGTTTGGCCTATAGTAAAGTCTGAACAAATATTTACTCAGTAGCTCACAGGGTTAGTGAGCTTCTGTGTTTTATGACATTCTTCTTTTTAAATCAACAATTTTTACTTTCAGTACTTGTTTTGGAAGTTTTTATAATTGACAGGTTGATAGGAAAATAGACAAAAGAGTTAACAGCTTTCAAAATGATGAACTGTGAACGACTCATCTGGGATTTTTCACAATTCCCAAGACTGACACGTCTCCCTTCTCCACTACCTGGTTACCATCTCCATTTCGGGTCATGCAATGATTCCTGATGGCTAGTTTCATTAAACAGTCGTTGATGGATGACGTGACGGCTGTGGCATGCTACAGCTCTAAGACCCGCTCTGAAAGAATCAGCCTGTGCTCCAGACGCCGGTCCCCTTTTAAGGTGACTTAGGAAGTGAGAGATGAAAGCAGGCATTCATTATGTTAAACACACGCACTTTCCTCAGAGGGAAACACTCTTATAAATGTCAGAGCAGCATGTGTGTTTACAGAGAGCACTGGCAGTGACAGTGGGAAAATACTGCACATGGAGGAGCCACCTTAAGTCACTTGTGAGCGGAATATTTTCAAAAGATCAGGATGTGTGGTTAGGATTTATAGTAGATCTCACAGGAAGCATGTCTGGAGCGTTTAGCCGATTTCTTACTGACCTAATGTTGAAACGTAGGAAATGCTATCATTGCTAACAAGGTTAGGTTTAGTACCTTTTTGTATGAGTTCACTCATATGAACCTGAACAAAAAAACACCTTATCTAAAGAAATGCATACACGTTTAAATTCACAGATAAATCCAGATTCTATGAAGGAAGTGGTAGCGAGCATCTGCTGAATGCTGTAAATATGAATATACAAATGGGAAACATTCACAACCAGGCACACACCCTTCCACCTCTTTATTGTCATTGTCATTGTCACCTGGCCCATATTTATTACATATTGAAATGTGATTGGCTGCCTGAATATATATATATATATATATATATTCAGGTATAAACATATTATTTTTTAATTAAAATGTATTCCTAATGAACAAGATAGAGGCTGTTGGCAAGGAAAAACTCTCTGAGGTGATAATTATTGAAGTATAATATTAGCGAATTTACTATTTTAACTAGATAGATATTCTGGCATTTTTACATAAATTGATAATTTTACACTTGCACTGTTATTTCAATCTCTATCGGACATTACTTTCATGTAATTCATACCTAATACATGTTTAACCCTTTTATGCATGTATACTTTCTCCCTCATGGGCTAAAACTCACTGTCCATGGGGTTCATGTAGTCCGGGAGGTAACCAGCAGCAGCAGTGGCGGCGGCAGCAGCAGCAGTGGTGGATCCAGCCACAATCAGATCTCCATATGGACTCCTGTGGCTCGCCATCAGGTGGTAGTAATCAGCTGAGTTGGCTCCGGGAGGGGGAGGAGGAAGACCGAATAGCCCACGCTCTTTCAGGTGCTCATGGGCGACTGTAGAAGGTATGAAAGAGATGGATAAGAGGAGAGAGAGAGAAGAAACAGTTTTACATAATAACAAAAAAGCAAGCAATATAGTAACAAAGAATTGGTTTGGAAACTGTTAGGACTCACAAACAAATCTATAAAGTAATAAACAATGACATCTGGACTAGTAAATCCTAAACAATTAAATCTTTAAAGGAGCAGTTTGTATTTTTAGGTATGCAAGAAGACTGACAAAAGAAAACATATACAGAACGATTAATAAATGATCATTACTATTATTATTATTATTATTATTGTTGTTGTTGTTGTTGTTGCTTAAATTCTTTTAAAAATAGTCATTGTCAGCAGGTGGATTTGACTACGTTGTTTGAATCAGATTTATTGTTGACATTTTTCCAGCCCAGACTGAACCTCTGTCTCCCAGCTGGAACAGCCATGTTCAATCCAGTTATTTTCCTTACTAGGCACCTCATTTACAGCAGATCATTTCAACAAAGGGGGCAGGAAGAAAGGGGAGACTTGTCAACCTTTTGTTCATTGCAGTTTTAATTACAGACAGAATTACAAACTGCTTCTTTAATTTGTTCTAGATCAAGTGAGGCTCTCTGTTTTCCTCTTATTTTGCACTTGTTTTTGGTAGGTCAGGTTAGTCCTGTAGTCTTATGTCACATGTATTCCTGTCTGCTCCTTGAACAGCTCATTGCTTGGACTGTATTCTGCCTCACTAGTCTCATTACATAAAAGCATTTACCAAATGAACAAATAAAGAAAAAGGTAAACATAATGGCCAGGTTTACAGACATCCATCCAGCTGGAAACAAGGGAGAAAACAGAGACACATCTTTAGAGCTACAAAAGCAATGCACTGCTAACATCTGCACTTGGTAAAGCTCGGTTAAAAGTGTCAGGAGCAATAAGAGTGTGAGGTCCAAATCTGCTTTACACACTCACTTGGCCATACCGACCATGAGCACAGCTTGCCATATGGTTCACATTTGCATACAGTTAAAGTGTATTGGCATTATCGAGCTCCTGCTGCGCCCTTGGAGACATGTTTGTGTGAAAATGTGTGTATATGTGTGTATGTGTTTGTGTACGTGTAGGAACTTATTGAGTTCCTCATTGAAAAAAAAATTACTACTGATTTCTCACAATTAGATGTGAAGGTGTTTGAACTGAGGTGTCTCACACTCCTCCATCTGTGTGTAATACTGCGGCAAAAAATTGAGGAACCCTATAGTAAAATTACACTGCATTTTAAATCACATTTGTACACGTGGGCATTATTATGGCATTAAGCTTATTAAGTTTTTACTCACCTAAATATAATGCCAAACCTGGTATGTCTATATATTCCTTTGGAATTTGAAATATGTGCTGAAAATCAAAGCCTTAATTAATCACATCCTGAATATCTTAAAATATCTGCCTGCTACACTTTGAGCAGGGTCACTTGTATCGGACCATAAAGCTGAATAATCAAATCTCACATTCAAGGCCATCTCCCCGTTTACAAGATAAAATAAACTCCACTATCTCTCTCCGCTGCTATCCGGCGTTATTGCTGTCAGAATCTCTTGTGTGCTGCTTATTTAAGTTTTAAAGCACAGTCCCATTACTGTCGACAGACTGTAAAAGGTGATTTATTTGCTATTTGGCCTGTTCACCTGTTGTTGTAATTCAGCTCTGAAGATGGAAGAGTCAGTGAGAAAGAAAGCTTAACTGCCTGCAAGCTTTTTACTTGTTTTTAGCACCTTCCAACATGCATTATCGGACATGGTACGGTTAGAAAAGCTGAAAGTTCTACTTTTGGTATGTTTAATAAATTCATAATATATTGCAGTTGCAAAATACCCACACCCAGATTGAAGGAAAAACTGCTCTGATGCTAAATAGATTTATCAAGTCAATAGAACTGAATGTACAACTGGCTACACAACAACTTACTAATTACAACAAAACAAAAACTGAATTGAAAATGATATAAAAATGATTACACTACAATGGAAATGAGCTTAATTCATAACTTTGAACACTACAATAGAGCTGACCTAAATAGAGTTAAAACTGGCTCATTCTGCAGCAGAACTGAACTGAACTGAAACCAACTACATTACAACAGAACCAAATTGAAATAGACTAAAATATCTGCTATACTACATAACCGAATTGAATTGAATGGAGACTAGCTACATTACATCACCAAATTGAATTGAACTGACACTAGGTACACCATAACAGAACCAAATTAAAACCAGCTAAACTAAAACCAAATTAAAGTGAACTGGATTAAATATAGCTACACTGCAACAAATATGAATTAAAACCATAAACTGGATTAAAACCAGCTACACTATAAAATCATCAAATTTAATTGAACTAAATTGAAGTTGGCTACACAAGAACTCAACTGAATTAAACAGAAACAAACAAAAAAACATTATACTCAGTTCATGCAAAGTAAATTAAAGTGTGTGTGTGTGTGTGTGTGTGTGTGTGTGTGTGTGTGTGTGTGTGTGTGTGTGTGTGTGTGCGCGTGCATGCTCACCATCTGCAGGGCTAAGCCCACGAGCCGCTGATATCATGGAAAGTGTTGGGCTGCTGTGGACTGTGCGTAGGTAGTGTTCCACATGGGGTGAGACATAGGGGTGTGGGGGACTGAAGGGCGACTCAGCCGGGCCCCCTGGTGAGAGCCGGATCAGGGATATATCCGAGATAACTGGACTGCCTAATGTTGGAGCGCTGTGAAAAACAAAAAGGTAGATGCTGGTTAATAAGCACCAAAAATTTCTAATAAGACAAGTGACATCTTTAAACATCATCTGCAAACAATTAGGACCAAGAAAGAATGATTGTTTTGTGTCATAGGAAGCTTCAAAAATCGAAACCACTCAATGCTCTGGTAAAATTCTCCAAGGAAAGGTTCAGGCACATACTGAGGCATATGATAGATCATGTTTGATTCTTCAGCTTGAGGCAATCTTCTCTACATAACAGCAATAAGACCCAAGTCCCATCCTGAATGAAAGCTAACTTGTATCATGTAGTCCGATCTGCTGTGTCTCTGCTTCATTAAATAACATGAGGTCATGTCTGCTGGTCTCGGGCTAAGATCTGGATTTAGACTGAGTCTCAACATGCAAGAGCACAGTGGGGGTGTTGTGTGATACTCCCGGCAGATCTGGGGTCATACTATTGAGTGTCAATTATGGTCCAATGGCTGGACTGTTTAGGAGCTTATTATTTTGTTTGAACAATCAAATCTCAACCAACTTTTAAAAGGTCTCCTTTTTGCACTTGAGAATACATGGGTACTTTTGGTTAGTTTCTGTACTACTCTATCTGACTCCTTTATTTCACCAGATAATAGGCTAAAGTAGAAGATCATTATAAATTGAAGTCAATGTGTTTTGAGACTATATGAATGGGCACCAGAGAAACTACTGAGGATGAAAAAGTTGCCTATATATCTGGTTACACATTATCCTTATCAGCCATGGTTGTAAAATCCTCCCTCCAGAACCCTGATCCAGTTACATTTGGTTTGACATAATGTCGTTTTACAGAGATGTCTAGATTAAAAAGGGTTTATCCAAAAGAACATGCGATTCTGATATCAGGTCTTCAACTCACAAAAGCAACAGAGCTTTCTCAGATGCCAAGCTTCATTACACAAAGCATCTCAGTTCTCCTTGCCTCTCCGTCTCCCCCACTCTGAGAAGGAAATGATTGCACTGTAGTTAAGGCAGCCAGGGATTGCAGTCACTCAACTCCCCCCTTCACCTCATTCTTTCTTTAGCTGAGGCTGATTTTCAACCCCACTAGTCTTTTTGATGCTTCCCAGACCACACAAAGAAGCAGTAGGATATTCATTTGGATTGAAAGAAACTGTTCGTTTAAGGCCTGCATGTCTCCTGGGCTGTTTTATTAGCTTTTCATTTCACAGGGCTGAGTTTTGCGTAGAATGCTCGGTCCCCACAGGGTCACAACACAGCAATTGGCCCGAACTCATAGAAAAAGAGCCTTTTCTTGGGACCCCCTTCAGACTGAAGGACAAAAACAGCTGGCTGTGGATCTTTTGCATGTATTATTCTATATTTTTTTTCCCCCTCTTAGTCCCTCTCAAAAAAATGACTGGCTGTACCTTTAAGTACATAAGGAAGATTCTTCAGGTTATTAAAGTTGATATTTAGCCACTAAGAATTTAATGATTCAATGATACCAAGAAAGCATCTCTCATTGCCTTTACTTCTGTACTGGTACGAGACTGCCCTGAACCCGTTCACTTTCCACTGAGTGGCCACAGACTTCTACATTTTTTTTTTCTGAAGCCTTCCAGTTTGCACATACACTTAGACACACTGAAAAGACTCCAGTGTTGCATGCCAGACAGCTAAACTCACAGAGCCAGGCACAGCCTCCCAACCCCTCAACAACATTAATCTAACATCCTCCGTATGGATGTGATCTAACAGATCTGGCTTCAGAATGATCTTATCTGCCTTGAGCAAACTTACCGGGTTCTAGTCCAGCACCCGGCACTCCATCAAACTTCCCTGTCTACAGATAGGTTCATCTCATCTGACAGTCGTCCAGGAGACACGAAAAGAAAAAAAAAAGCCCAATTCCAATGCAAAAGCTTCGCTATTTCTCAGGAATCTCAGGGTTGTCATAGAATGATGACATTCAGCTCTTCGCCTGGAATGCATCTCGATTTATGAACTGTCTGACACAGTAGACATGTTGTATCGATGAACTGATCCCGTCTGTTCACGTTTTCCACTAGCTTGACATCATTAAACTTTATTAAATTGGTCCCCAGCCAGTAAGTCATTAGTGGCTGGGATATGTTCCACCCTGTTTTAACAACACGATCACTTGAATTTTAATGTTGGAAAATGACTGAGAGAGTGTTGTGCAAAAAGCATTTCCTAAATAGTGTTTTGAATTAGTGTGATGTCAACAAATAAACAATATGTGCCCCAGCCTGGCAGAGACTTTACAAATAAATATTTGTATGATTTTAAATTAGCAAATTGAAATTCTTAAAAAAGAGGAAACACAATCAGGTCTGTTACAAATTAGAACTCCAATTTCATTTCCTAAAATTAAAAATCACAGTAGCTTTTCCCAGCATTAGTGGTTAGTTTTCTACAAAGAGAAACAATTCAAGTTACTTGGGCATCAAATCTAGGCATTGAAACAAAACACCAGGAAAATATAGTACATCAGAAACTACTAGATTTAACACCCTACTATCGAACTACATGATATAGCCAAAAATATTTAAACACCTGAACATCACACCTATGGTATGCGTGTGCCTTCTCCAAACTTGTGCTACAAAGTTAGAAGCTCAAAATTGTCTAGAATGTCATTTTTTTATGTCGAGCATTCATTCCAATTCATTTCAGGCCAAAAATGGAGTTTGCACCTAATTTGGGGTTTCCACAGTAGTGTTTAATGGCTCCTATGAAAAAAGACACTCAGCGCTTTAATAATTTGTAGTTTTTCACCAGGATTTAGTTTTTTCCTAGCCTACTATGGGAAATATTTAAAAAAAATTCAAAAAAACATTTTAGTACATTTATTAATCTTTAAAGTAATCTTGGGGGGGGCACGGTGGCTTAGTGGTTAGCACGTTCGCCTCACACCTCCAGGGTTGGGGGTTCGATTCCCGCCTCCACCTTGTGTGTGTGGAGTTTGCATGTTCTCCCTGTGCCTCGGGGGTTTCCTCCGGGTACTCCGGTTTCCTCCCCCGGTCCAAAGACATGCATGGTAGGTTGACTGGCATCTCTGGAAAATTGTCCGTAGTGTGTGATTGCGTGAGTGAATGAGAGAGTATGTGTGTGTGTGTGTGTGCCCTGCGATGGGTTGGCACTCCGTCCAGGGTGTATCCTGCCTTGATGCCAGATGACGCCTGAGATAGGCACAGGCTCCCCGTGACCCGAGGTAGTTCGGATAAGCGGTAGAAAATGAGTGAGTGAGTGAGAGTAAAGTAATCTTTCTAAGATGCCCCAAGTGCATGTTCATGAGTGTCAAAAACCAGGAAGGTGTTGTGGTGTTAGGAGATGTGGTAGCTTTGCGGTCAAAGTGTTTTAAGGTTTTGAGTCGAATCCCGGGTCCACCCAGCTGCCATTGCTTGGCCCCTGAGCAAGACCCTTATCCCTCAATTGCTAAGTTATATAAAATGTAATAAAATGTAAATTGCTCTGGATAATAGTGTGAGTGTTATCTTTAACCACTAAAATTCTGTTTAGGTTATCCTAAAAACATCTCACACTGAAAGTGTCCTGACTAATTTTATACCAGACTTGAGCCGATAAAATAAATAAGATGCTTTCTGTTCCAATGGCGGGATAGAACACCAGTTTACTGGTAAAAATGGTTAATATTTCCCTTCTCTGGAACTAATGGACCCAAATCTGTTCCGACATGACAGTGGACCTGTGCACAAAGCGAGCTCAATAACGACATGGTGTGTCAAGGCTGAAGTGGAAGCACTTAAGTGGCTCGCTGACCGAAATTCTTTGGGATAAACTGGAAAGCTGTGCCAGGCCACAATTTATAATGAAATGTTCAACAAACACATACGGCATAACTGGACAGATGTCCATATACAAACATGGTCAAAATAAGTTCAAAATAATTAATGATTCAAAAGAATCCAAGCCTTTTTTAAGCTCCTGCTAAAGAACTCTATGCTATTACAAAACTTGGTTAGCTCCACAATTTTCCTCCACTCAACCCTGTCTTCTTAATGCAGCAGAGAATTTGCTTTTTTCAGAAAAAGCAGTGTTCTGATCAAAAGCACAGAATTTTATCCAGCAGAAAAGGTAATTCTCTGAAGAGGAAAGTGCACATAAACACACATTTACTCCTACTTTGCACTGACTTTATCTAGGTGAACTTTACGCAAGCCATTAGAGAATATGATTGTGGGGATGTTTTCTCTTTGATTGGAAAAGTAATGGAGCTGTTTGTTAAGAAGTAGTAATAACAATATTACTGCTTTATTCCTGTTACTTGGTGCTCACCTGGAGTAATAATTCTGCCATCTTGTACACCAGTCCACACTAAGAGCTAAATCCTTTTCTCTGCCTTCTATGGTTTTCTTTTTAGCAAAGTTGGCACCTCAGAGACCGATACCTTTATATGGACAATTTAGACTGTTGTGGAATATTTTTTTGTGATTTAATTGCCATGTTTTTGGAATGTCTGATGTTTCCCACTGAGAGTAATAACAGAATCACACTGCAATTACACCATAGACAAACAGCTTTGGTTTTGATAGTCAGCAATCAGTCTGTGTCATAACACTGCCCCATCTAATAACAACGCAGACACGATGGAGGGTTTCAGGTTTTTTTTTTTTGTTCCTGAGCTTTTGATGCCAGGCTATTGTTGAGGACGGGCTGCTCTGCCAGACTCCTGGGACGAGGACATTGTTTCAGGTGCCCGTGCTGGTGTAGCATTCATGCCTGGCAGATGGACAGTGCACCTGTTTTGGCATTTGCCAGGAAGTCAGGTGCCCATGTGAGCCCATTGTCTGGCCTCTCAGGCTAATGGAGGCCTGAGCCTCAGCCTTAATACCCATTCACAAACGCAACAGGGGTCAGGATCATCCATAGCTACATCATGTGGGCGCCTGGCACCGCTGAGTGTCATCTTCACACTGGGTTGGGGTTTAAATCTCTCAGTACGGAGTAGCGGATGTCCGTATCACATGCTTTGCACTTATATTATATAAATTGGGACATATAGATATTTTCACATGCTTGTAGATTATACTTTATATTTGTGTGCTTGTGTGTCTGTTTTTTTGACAAAGATAAATCATAGTGTGGCACAGGCACGGCTATAGCAAGGGGACACCAGTCTGATTTAGATAAATCACACCTTCTACCACACTCCAACAGTCCACACACAGTCCACACACATGCACACACACCTACTTTCAACTACACAGAGATGCGTATACAGAGTTAAACACATGTAAATTTCCAAAATTGCACACATCATTAAGCACTTAGGCAGCACTTGTGGCAAAGAGTGTGTAACACCGGTCTATGTTATTTCACACAAAAAGATTTTCTGTAGCCGAATATTTTAGAACTTGTAATTGGATATTCAGGAAATGTTTTAGGATATTTTCACGTTCATTTCTTTAAGTCAGAGTCACTCAATGAAATAAGAAATGGGTTCATATTTATTGCTGAACTCCTTTGCTAGAAGATTATCAGGCTTGTGAAAAAGCCTAAATTGCATTTCACTCCAAGTAACATTTCATAACTTTTCATATTTTGTGACTTTGAGCAATATTTAGTGGTAAAATATATGAATAAAACAAAAGAAGAGATTTGGAATTTCTTGATTTCCCATCATTATCCCTGATTTATTGTGCCATGACCACACGTTAATATTAATATTAACTAATATTGGCTGTACGTCATCATGATATAACCACAAGATACCAAAGTCACATGCTTGAACTGAGTATCTTGAGTCGAAGATTAAATATGCTGTGGGAATTTCATACTTAAAAACATGACCTTCAGTTAATGATTTGGTGGGAACAGTAGAAAAAGTCTATTCACTCAGAGAATTCCCTTAAGGTCATTCTGGGCTAACGGTATATCTATGGTCTAATTCAATTGATTTCACTCTGTATCAACTACAATAATATAGTAATAGAATAAAATTGTTACCACAGGTTAAGTAACTCGTGGCAATAAAATATCTTTAAAAGCTTTAGTCAGTGCTTCAGGGTATTTACCGTGGCCACACCTTATTAAAAAATAACTACCGTGTCGATTTAGCAATTCTGTCAGAATGCGGTATGTGGGATGATATAAAATATATACTGTAAATAAGACATTATGAGCCGATGATGTCTAGTGCTGGAGCAGTCCTGCATGCTTCCAAACGATTTCTAGTTTATCATGTGGGAAAAACTGAGCTTTCTTAGTTTAATCTGCTTCTTACTTACTATGGTGTATCGTATCAAGTGTATTTACTATTATGTCCTATAATGTGAGTGGATAACAGATATTCATGTTAATTGATATTACCCTAAAAGGGTATTTGATGTGTCCCTCCATAATAGAATCCATAAAGGGTTTTTGTTGAACAAGAGGGTCACACTTTCTGAAAAGGACCGGGAAGCCTTAAAAGTCCCAGACAATTAATATTAACTGCACACTTGCAGAGATAGTTTAAAAAATTCATTTTACTGGCAAGTGATTTTAATTTAAGGTGCTTGAATACACTTTGGACCAGTTCTCCTGAAGCTTACTGGAGGTCTCCAGTAAAAATAGAAAAAAGCTCTATCAGACATCATGCTACATTTCTGTCCTCGGTTCAAAGCCCTGTCTTCAGTTCTGCAGTGTCTAGTCCTTTGGCTGCGTTCTCTCATTGAGTGGCGAAGAGCACGGGAAGTGTGTGTCAACGCGTGTGCATCAGCCCATGAGACAAGTGGGTGGCGCACTCCATAGCCCCCGGCCCTCTCTGTCTCGAGAATTCCCACAGTGCTCCACCGTTCCACTCGTGAGATGAATCACCCCATCCTCTGTCATTCCAGCCACTCGGAGAGGCAGCAAACGTTTCTCTTGCAGGGGAAAAAAAAGCAAGCAAAGTTTCCCAGCGTGGTTTGGGTGACAGCTCTGACAAAATAACCAGCGGCCTCATTACGGTATATGCAAACAGTGATGAAGCGCACTGTATGGAGATGTCATGTTAGACGATTAGAGCAGGGACCTCTGACACGGTGTGCCGAGACTGTAACAAAGTGGCTTGGCTTGCCACAGGCGACACCGTGCTTAATTTGCTGCGCAACGTCCCTGTAATTAGATGAATTTGGCACAGGCAGAGGGAAAGACAGCTAGATCAAAGCCTTGATGAATTAGGGGTCCACTGTCAAGATCACATCACATTAATCAAGGTAGCCGAGTAGTACGACACGTCCATCCCCCTACCCTGTACTCGCAACTGCTTATGATGAATAGGCTCCCTGCTACCAGGCACACCATATGTATCACCATCAAAATCTGTGAATTTAAATGTAAGAACACAACTTCCAGGATTGTATTGATTTATTCGGCCCCTTTCTTAAGATAAACCTGCCTTAGAGGCAGACCCGGTTTCTGGCTGGGGAAAATAAAGTAGTTTGACTTGAATGTACAGTACTGACAACAAAGTGCAACTTCGAAACTTGCTTGGCCCACTTCAGTTTGTACAAACACAAAGCTCAGAGATGGAAATTCATATGGGACGTGTAGAACGACTGAGGTCTCAAGGTTACCCTATATTACTGTCAAAGTCTAGGGCAACATTTTTGACCATGAGGATTTGGTTATGCTGGAATAAAAAACATTGTGCTGTCCTGACCTAGGATGAAATCACTGAAAAAAGTCATGTTAATTGTAAGAGAATGTCAGCCAGCGTGTTTCTCCTGGAGTCTGGGAGATGCCAAATCACTGAGAATCTCCATGCACAGTGTAGATTGGAAAGGAAATGTTCAAGATGTTTGTACGTGCCAGTGGTCAAGTAGACGTCTGTCTTTGATATTTCATTTGCCTGTGACTGGGGAATTACACATTGTCTTGGGTTTCAGTGTGGGAAAATATATCAGTGATTCGAGGAGGGAAAAAATGCTAGTCAGAATACAGAGCTAGAGTTAAGTCGTATCTGTTGAGCATCTGCCCCGTCAAACTGGATTCTGATGACTTCACGGTCTCAGACATACGTCAGAAGCGCACTGGGTTTGCTTCTGGCTTTTCACTGGGACTCAGACCTGAACTAGCTATTTGGTTAGTAAGAGACAGAGTACACAGACATGGTTACTTACCCATGCAAGGGGTGAAGCCCGTGAGGTTCATAGTGGTATCTTCCTTCGTGGTGACGTATGTCGATGGGGATCGGTGTGTGGAAAGTCGGGAATATATGATGAGGCCCTGCAGACAAGACAGAAAGACGAAGAGAGACGAAGAGAGAAAAGTATCGAGGGAGAGAGAAAGAAAAAAATCTGTGAAAACTTCAAAAAAAAGAGGAAAAAAAAAGAAAAAACTTTCAAAGCCAACCACTCTACAATAAAGTCGAGTCTCAGAGCAGGCTGAGCAGTTTCGTGTAAAATATTGGCACTATCACACAAGAGAAGTGGAATAAATAAATAATCAAAGTCATCCTATGAAATCCTACATCTTAGACATAAAAGATATCCAACTGGGCTTTCGACAAAGACCTGCAGCCAGACGTTCTTTGAACTAGCGGGAATGATGGACGCTATCAAGGAGAAGCGCGGCCTCGACACAAACCGGAGTTGACAGCAGGGGAGAAGCTTTGCTCTGGCCTGTTGTAGTGGTGCAGACTACACAACCTTCCTCGATCACACATACACACACATTCATACACAAATACCCACATTCCCACATCTTAATGGCCCCAAAACAAGGACAAACCCATCTGTTAGGGGAAAAAAGGATATGTGAGATTTATTTTTCGAAAGGAATCATGAAAAGATGCAGTGGTAGAAACAGAAGAAAACCCTCTGATGCCTTTGAAATCAAATACAGCCTCATTAATAAGGAGTGTGTGTGCTGCTTAGCAACTTTTTTACTAGGCAATGCCGTTGCGCATGACGCTCAAGCTCGTTTATATGAGCTCAGGCATTTTCTTCATTATGGCTGCTTTTGTGGGGAATTTTTATTTGGAATGAAAAGGGATCAAAATCAACGCTTTCCTGTAATAAATACTCTCCTGGCTCGGGATGGCCCATTAAATCCAAGCGGGCCTTCATTAGCTGTTGTGATAACGAGACACCGCAGTTGATCTTTTGCAGGACCAAGTTTGTTTTTAGTGCCATAACAGTGTGGTTTTTTTGGAGTCTTAAAGTCTTTTACAGAGTTTTGTTTCTAATTAGCGTCAGTGTTCCTGTAAGTCCTATTTCTTTCTCTATCTCTTTTTTTTGTTGCTTTTTTCTTTTCTCTTCACTTTGTTCTATGAGAACATTAACACCACTGTTCAACTCACTTGGCACCAGCACCACAGATCGGGTTTCTTAGGCTTTTAGCACTCGGGACTAATTGTAAAAGGCTGACATGTTGACATGGAGGATTAAAAGACAGGAGATGAGAACGAAAGATATGAGGCTCGCCTCTGATGGTTTCTGGATTGTATTAAAATTCTTCAGAGCGAGTGGGAGTTTGGGAGAGGTCAAGGGTCACGGATCATTACCTATATCCGAGGAGCCTGGGAGGGCCTCAAGGGGGCCAAACACTCAACAGTGGTATGAGTCAGCACTCTCCATCTTTCTCCTCTTGATTGATCCGTGATGGCATGACGGACAAGCCCAGACCGAATGCCAGGACGTGACTTTCTTTTCCATCTCGTCTTTTCCTCTCTCAGGGTCTCATCACAGTTAACTCTGGTTTGTATCTAAAAGCTTTGTAAGACCTGCTGGGTTTTACTTATTACAAGGTTCAGAGCCATAGAGCCTCTGAATAGTGGGTTTTGAGATACGTTTACAGAGAAACCTTACAGTGTGCATATCTTATAGCACATGAGAGTGAATCCAACTTTTACAGTGTATAAATGGTTTGCCATAATTGCGCAACAGGCTTTCATGTTTATATTGTTGTACAACCCGGTGATTAGCTGAGCCTCAAAGCTGCAGAGTTGGTGCGTGACTTGTTTTAGTCATCCTGCCTCTCTTTACAGCGTTTGTCATGGAAAATGCCCCTGGTCAGGTTTAATTGATGCAAAACACCATAAAACGCACCTGACATTCAGAAAAGAACATACCACAACAATAACCGTGTGCAGCTGTTAAAAACACTACACTAAGACTGCACTACGTACGGCACCGTTCAGATTTGACCTTTGAGCTGAAAAGCTTCCTATTAAACCACAGTCACTTCACAACCTCCCAGCAGAAGCAATGCTACACCATACAATGGGGTCATGTGATTAAACCCAGGCCTTGATGCTTTCTTCAGCCTCTCTGTCCCATGATAAAGGGCAGGGGGCTCTTTTTCAAGAAAGCACTATAATAGAGCGCTGAATGTGAGTGTGCTGTGCTATGGAGTGGATGCACGCAAACAGCTTCATTCAGCTCCCGGTCCTGGTTAATGCCCCTTAACTAATGCTGGGAGTGAGATATTGAAGGGGTGATGGGGCAGGGTGTGGGGGTGTGGGGGTGAATATGGTTGGGAAGTTGGTAGAGAGAAAGCACCAGGAAGAGCCGAGACAAAATAAGAATGAACTAGTTCAGCGAGACACGAGTTGTACACAGCACAACACAACTCACCACAAGTCATTAAGATTAATCAAAGGAGTGCATGTATTGCCAATCTTAAACTGAACCACTGTGGAAAAAAGGAAGGGAGAAAAATGGAACTGTAACACTTTATAGAGTGTAGAAACAGAACACTTTATAGAGTGTAGAAACAGAACCGTACACGCCTTCATTAGACACACAAATGTACTAGAGCTGATAAAACACACCTGGGGGTACCAAACTTTGTAATAAAACACATCAGCTGTGATGGGAGCGACCGGGAATAATCACACGAATTCTCTGTTTCTCTCTTGATTATGTGAGTAATATCAGCTTAAATATGTAGTTACACAGTAACTTCTTGTGCCGTGAGAAATCAAGTAATCACATCTGACATCATATGTAAATAACACATGCCCTTCTGTCAGAATGCGATATGGGGGATGATATAAAATATATACTCACCACAAATAAGTTAATCATGATTTATTAACAAACACATGTAGAAAAACATGCATGCCCTAATGCACAAAATGTAAAAAAAAAAAAAAATCATGTTCTTTATATACTGTATATATAACATTTTGACATGTTTAAATACCTTTTATGTAAATTTTCCATGGGATTCATACAGAAAGTTCATGTGGCTTTTCAGCTAGAGAAAATTGTGCTAATGAAAACAGCTATAAGTAAAATTATGCATTTCTTACAGTGCTTTCATAAGTTAGACCATTTTTTTAGTCTCACTATCAGAAAACTGAAAAACAGCAGCATTCCTTTGATTAAACAAAATGAGCTTTTGTTTGGAATAAACGAGTGTTTTTTTAAAAAAAAAAATTATATATATATATATATATATATATATATATATATATATATATATATATATATATATATATATATATATCATAAGGCCAAGAAAATCTAGTCATTTCTTTCTGACACTGTAATCAGACCCAAGCCAGTTTTCTGTTGTCCAAGCTTAAAAAGTAGTATTAACGAGCATTAAAACCCTCCCCACTCTTTGTCATTAAGGCTCCACATTTCTCCACACAACCACCATTCATCAGAACGCTGCCTCAATTATCCGCATTAGCAGTGTTATTTCCAGAAGTCACATTTTTCATGTCAGCCTCTTTGTCTGGGCCTCTTAGGGGCCGTTCGGCTCGGATCTGCCGCCCCCCGGAGGAGGCTTGGGCCTCTGGTACGTTGCGGCTCTCCGTGCGTGTCTGTGGATCCACCAGGTTGGGTTATTCGATCACATGGACAGCTTCATTGTTCCGGGAGAACAAAGGCGAGCGCTCTGGAGAGTTCAAGAGCGCCGTTTACCTGCTTCAGTGAGCTGGGTTCCCTGGGGGGCCACGCTCAGGCCCTCACATCTATTAGTCTTTGGGTGATAACATTTGTTTTAGCATCTGGAGGGAATGGACTCACTTTCTCACAGTCAGTCCTGGGCACCGTGCTGGAGCTGGAGGCCTTTCGTTCACACTCAACGAGCTTGAGGAAAGACTTAAGCTGGAGCTCAGTGGCATGGAAATAAAGTCATGGCTAACCCTAACCCTAACCCAGTAGGGGTTTACGTGATCTATTAGCCAGATCTGTTAAGTGCTTCAGATATCTGTATCTATATTTAGATTTAAAACCAAAGTGGGCGTTGCCAAAACACAAGCTGTTTTTTAAAATACAAACCATAACACTATGCCTCAAAAAAAAAGAAAAAACAGAAAAAGCCCCTAGAGGTAAAAAGAAACCAGTGCTGTCAGCATGGTCTGTGAATCCTGGCTCTGACTTCCTCAACCTCAGCAACATCATTAAAGTTCCTAACTGGTTTCAGCAGTGTGTGGGACAATTTTTCTAACCATGCAGTAATTATTGTTGTTTTTTTGTACACATTCAACGGATTTCCTAAAATATAACATCCTCATCCCTGAACAGGCAGTTACTAAGGATGAATGAATGAATAAATGAATGAACTTTGCATGCCATGCTACTGAACATGATTCTTTCTTTGTACTGTGTGCTACATGTTTCACCAGTCACTCACCTGCAGGAAAGTTATTTGTTTGTTGTGTTCCACTAGATCCAAGTTCCAATGACCTCTCGTCTCTGTATGGCACTTGAACGTTTCTGGTATGAGGTGTATTATTATTCGTATCTATATTTGTTTATGTACACAACACATCTTCTGTTCATTCAGTTACATCCCTAGTCCTTAATCTCAGCTCCCTGAGGAGCCCAAACTCATCAAACCTGCTTAACTAGACTACACAAAATAGTTCATATACTCTGTCTAAGCATTAACAAAGCCTTTAAAGATTAAAGAGTTTATTTTACTGTAACTATAACTATTTAAATCACACAAACAGGCAAGTCTTGCCTTTGTGCAGCCCTAATCCTTGGATCTACAGCGCTAAAGTAGTTCCACCTTATAGGAAGTGCTCAATAAGCGTAATGATCCTCCGAGAAGGCCAGTCCTTGGCAACATAATTAAAAGGCTTTCTGTCTTTATCCAGACAAACAGGAGGGGAAATTAGACAGGAAATTCCTCTAGAACAAGCTGGCCAGAGGCTTAACTACACATCATCATGCCAAGCATTACACACCACCAAGCCCCATGTCGCAAAGCATTCTGGGACATGCCAAGGTAACGCAGGGCCTCTGGCAGGTTCAGAGACTCAGCATGCAGGTCATTACATAGCTGCCTATTATTTTTTTAAATACATCTTTTTATTTATTTATTTATTTATTTATTTATTTATTTATTTATTTATTTAAGCATTTTACAGGATATAGCATCTTCATTACCTCTGTGGGTTTGAATCACAGGGTTAAACGGATGTCTGAGACTTAAGGCGCTGACTTTTTTTTTAATAAAAGTGCTCAGCTAAAAGTGACCGTGAAGTCCGCAGGAGGAAAGAGTTACAACCGAAAATGTGTTTGAGCTGTAAATGCAGGAAGTCCAGCCTAGGCTTCGCAGCTGCAGGGGCAAAAGGGCAGAGCAAGGCGACACTTATCAGCGTCCTTCAGCTGCATCTGGGTAAAAATGCTAATAAGGTCCATGCATCATCGTGCTTTGGATAAGAATGCGAAGAAAGAGAGAGAGAGAGAGAAAATGGCAGGCCTCCTCCTTCCACGGCATGTTGTTAGCATGCTGTTTGTGTAATTTAGGTACTTAAGACGGCAAGGGTCCGAAAGACTGATTACACCATGCTGTAATCACATAGCCCCCTCTACCTGCTGATTTATCGCTGCTGCTCTTAATAGCTCTGCTTAACACACAAGTTTGTCCAGATTAAGTAATTACCTTTAAGCAAAAGTTTATTATCTTTAAGACTGGCGCTTTTGATAAAAGGAATGCTATGCGGAAGAGAGAGTGGGAGAGAGAGATAGGGGAGAGGTGCTGAGCGTGAATGAATGAGAGTGATAATTAAGAAACGATACATTAAATTGGTTTGTACTGTGGGTGCTGTCACTGTGTTCCCCTGCTTACATTCATATTAGCCCTGTGGAACCCTTGCTAGGGGGGCGATGGGGATTACTGCATGCCCAGAGGCGCTCAAATTATTCTTCAGGCACAGCTGTAAATTGAACAAGGACCCAACTCATTTAGAAAGAGCGGGGGGGCATGAGAGAAGTGCATCCCAGCTAAAAATAGTACCTTAGAACTATCCATTGTGTTTCGTGCACAGTAAATAAGGTGTGAATAAGAGATGAGAAAGCTGACGTGTTCTTTATGTAAGGAATTAAACTTGACAACATGCATGTTGTTATAGGAAAATAATCAATGATTATTAACACTGTTCAATCTGCTGACACCTTCTGACCAATCAGAATGTAGATATGCTGGCTTTGTCCATCATGCCCTTGGATGCTCTTTTTTGGGCCTTGAGTGAAGCTTGGAAATAAAGCAGGACGTGAGTATGATGCTCTCCAGAGCTGGTTCAGGTTTGTCTCACATCACCACTGAGACAAGTTCCACTCAAGCACTTTCCCATCAACAGAGAACATAATCAGAATTTTTGGTTATGTATACAAAAGGCTTGAGGAAGTGTAGGGTGTAACTTTGCAGAAATAATATTCCTGCAATGTTCTAAAAATGTCATTCCTTAGAACTCTGCCCACACAAAGTTACCAATTAAAAATAAATAAATAAACTTGTCTAACGAAGTCTTCAGTGAGCACTTTATGCTAGGCAGGGTCTTTGTGGATCAGGCGTCAATCCCAGGAAAGCTTTGTGTAAGGCAGGTCAATCAGGGGCAATATTCACACACACACTTAATGGAAATTCATTTTATCCAACCCATCCTCCACAAGATTATTTGCTGTTTTTTTTATCTAGATAATAAGATAACAATGCGACTGAAAGCTTTATTCATTCCAACAAAGAAAATAATACTCTCTGATGGCACAGGGAAGCTGAGCTGAGACAGCTTGCCCTGGCTCGGCTCATTTGTTTGCTTAAACTCTTGAGGTGTTGGCTGAAGTGTTTCAGCTCTTAGCAGGCGGTGAGCCTAAGCAGAATTCTGGTGGTTTCCACCCATGTTTATAAACTGCTCAGACTAAAATGCTTTACTGCATGTCCTTCATTTTAACCCTTCACTTCTTCACACAGAATCTTACCCAAGAGTCTCTGTATTATTTTTTTTTTATTAATAACAACAATCTGCTTAAATCTCATACCAAAACAGTGTGAAAACGGATGTGTTAGGCAGCGTGTTGAGCACGTGGCTGAGAGTTTTTGCTTTTCCAGCTGCCTCGACCTCGTGCTGCCTCTGCGAGCTGCGGCCTTTCCTCGGCCAGGGACACGCTCGTAAACACAAAATGAGAAACAGCTGTAGGGCGCAGCCTCCTCCTGCGCACTTGGCGCTCTCTATCTTCCCAGAGGGGGGTGAAGGGGAATCGAGAGGCCCCTTCATGGATGGTATGCTTGAGGCCTTCGGATTTGTCATGAAATGTCTTGTGTGAGAGGTACTTACAACTTACAACTGGTATTCTGTACCTCATAAAGTCAGGAAACCTTTTTTTTCTGCTTTCTTCTTTTTTTCTATCCTCTGTCTTTATTTTTTCTGTCCACTTCCTAATGTGCTTGTGTGTTCTGGGCATAAATAATGTATGCATGCTGACCTTACTGACAAACTTATTTCAGTCCATAACAATGACTAGAATATTTTTTAAAAATCTGGGCCGAAAAAAGCTGACATTTTGCTTTCTTTAACACACACATATGTATAGATAGACTCTAGTTAAAAAAAAAAAACAACAACAACAAATGTGTCAGTTTGCTTGTTTTACAGATCACCAGATGATTTTGGTTACTTTTATTTGCCTATTTAATAATATTAGATTAATTTACACAGTATAAGCCTATATTCTTTACTGGTATTACATACAGTATATCATTGTAAAAGCAAGTGTTTTTCTCTTTTTACCCAGATACCTGCTTTCATTAAAATCTGTTTTACTGTTTTGGCATAATTTAAAAAAAAAACAGACATTTTGCTTTAGTAAACTAAGATAAGTTTTACTGGTGCTTCTTAAAATATTGTATGAAATCAGTGCAGTTTTACTTAAACATATAACAGTTTGTGTTGACTGGATTTCTGTACCTCTTTTAATAATATAAGAATGCCTTATTTTTGTCAATTCAAACATGTGCAACATTTTGTAGGTGTTAGAGCAGTGAACATCTAAATTAACAGCTGTATCCAATATTTGCTCACATGCCTTTTTAGCACCTTGCTAAAAACAGACCAACACAACAAAGGCCATAAGCCTTATTTCAGAGTAACATATACACGTCCATATGGACGCCACCTGCTTCTCGCCCTGTCTATGGTGTTATATTTACTTTAGCTGCAGATGGAGAACTGACTTGTAAAGCCGTGTGCTATGTCACCTCCTGAACAGCACTCCTTGGTCAGCTCTCAACTTTCTGACCATGTCCCTTTAGCTTCTCAGTTCCAGCACAAAGCCATTACACAGCCTCAGTTCTGTGAAATATTGTACATTACAATCATTGCTTTTCCTCTAATAAATTTGTAATGAAAGACTTTTCCATGCAGATGAAGGTAAAACTGGCAACGCATCACTACAAATTAATCTCAGCTTTGATTTAAACCCTTTTCTATAGTGTTAAAATCAATATGTGTTAATAGATAATTAGACCTTAATTACTCCAGAGGTTTAACCTGACTGACAGGAATCTTATGAAAAGTACCTAATTGGCCTGTTAAAACAATCGGCATGAATGAACAGCATAGGCAGATGTGCTAATTGAAACATCTTAATTGAATAATTAACAGGGCTGGTGATAGTCGGCATTGCTTTAAGGCAGAAAGTATGGGTTAATGAGCAGGCTTAGACTGCAGACATGCTGACCCTGTTTCAGCAGCATGGCCTGGTTAGCGGCATAATTAGCTTTTACACTCTCATCCGCTGTCCCTCAAGCCTTAGCCTAAGTCTCATCTCTGCACTGCATTAAAACGAATGGCTCTGCAAACTAGCCTACAGACGGACCAATGGAACGAATGTGTAATCAAATCAGATTAGAATCTCTCGCAGTGGTAAAGGAATGCAAATTGCTAAGAGAGTCTAGCTTCAGGTAAGAGGACAAAAAGTCAGCTTCTTGAAGCAGATACTTTCTCTAGAGGTCACTGGAAAAACAGACTATTTTTAAATCAAACAGCATTGTAACTGCCAGCATGTAAATAGCAGGTCAAAGTGCTGATTTGATTCATGGATGGATGGATGGATGGATGAATGGATGCATGGATGAATGAATGGATGTAGAATTTGTTGGATAGATAAATAGCTGATTGGTTAGTTGTATGAACAAATAATTCGTATGTTGAGATGTATCCATACATAAGATGTATGGATAGATGTATGGATAGATGGATGGATAGATGAATGGATGGATGGATGGATGGATGGATGGATGGATAGATGGATTGGTAGATGGATGGATGGATGAATGGATGAATAGATGGTTGTGTATATGGATAGTTCATTCAGATGAACAGATATATAAAGGAAGAGCTGGTTCATTCGTTGGATGCTGGACAGAATATATGTTTGCATTTACTGTATATCTGAATGGATAAATAGATGAATATATAGACAAAAAAATACAATCCATTTAACCACGGTTGTATTCATCTCTGTTTCTTTGGGCTTATGTTAGACCGAGCCTGAGGTCGGATTCCTCACTAGAGTGATTGTGGGGGGTTAAGAAATGATGGAAGGGCTTTGAGGCCTTGATTGTGAAATCAGAGCACAAACAACAGGCTCCAAAAGGCTTGACTACAAAGGCCTAGGAAATAACCCTCCCCCCTTTTCTACCCCCTAATGGGAACTGTGAAGGAGAGTAGAGCTGGAAGGAGGTGAGCGTGGGGGCCTCCTGTTACTCTTCGAGTTGGCGGAGAGTTTGTAATGCATCCAATAACAGAACAGGCTGGGGTATCATCACTGACAGATTTTTGCTCTCAATTTAAAAAGAGGAATTAGATTCATTGTCGATGGGAGCATTGCGCTCGGTGTTGCTGTCCTACGCTATAAACAAAATGTAGGTGTTTACTTATGGGCTGACTTCTCTTTTCTTACTTATGAAGCTTTAGTCTGAACATGATTGTGCCTCATACATTCAAAACCCATTTTATTATGTTATGAAGGACACTTGTAATTCAGCAACATCACTTCATGTTCTCAATGTTTTCAGACCGATGAAAGCTGCACAACAGCCTACACTGCACCACAATGTGGTTTATTAAGGAATATGTAACATTTCACCATGTCGTTGCAAATCAATTAGACACAGCATAACTTTATTAAAGATCTGAGACTTTATAAAAGATACTCTGCAGATGATGAACAAATCTAAAACGTTACTCAGATAATATTATGTTCCAAAAATATAGATTTATGGAATACATACAGGTCCGACCTAATAAGAATGAATCCCATTTAAAGTAGTATTTTAAACTTTGGGAAAAATATTTGTCTAGTTCAAACTCTTTCTTGAAGTGACATCTTCCTCTTCACTTCAGCAGACTCGTGCCACAGAAAACCCTGGCACCTCACTCGAGTACCACTGGGTATTTTGACTTCCTTTGCTTCTGCAAGCCTCTCGGCCTGCTGCAGGTCGGGGGGAGCCTTAGCTTCATACTCTGACACAAAGAGCTTCATTCAGAAAGCGGGCTTTTTTTTTGTCGGCCAAGAGGGTAAAGAATTACTCAAAGCAATTCATTCAGCAATTCTCCCTCCACTTCAGAGGGCTTATACTGCTGGAGAAGATCCAGTAACGTTATTGAGATAAACTGTACAACAGCTTCTACTTTTAAGATATCTACAATGCCCAAGAATTGGACCAAATTTGCATACTGTCTTTTTCATTGCCAATTAGCTGGTACTGTTAAAAGAGAGTGCAATGACATTCAAGGGATTTATTATCAAGTATTGCACCTCTGAAGCACACATTCCTTTCTCCGTTTTCTGTTTTCTCTATCTGATCTGCGCACCAAAAAAGTTTTCTCTCACTATTAGCTTGCTGATCTTCAACACAGCACAGTCTTCATTAATGTGGATTCATTAGTGTTTCTGCAGTTATGATGGACAATAAATTTCAACAAGTTTCCCTGCAGTTAATATAGACTAGTGAGAGTGCTTTTATAAAAAAAGTTCGAAGTATCTCATGTAGAAATTAGATTTGTAAAGTTCGTCGCGACAAACTTTGATGTTGGCTTTGACAATGCAAGTATTCGCAAAGGGCGGTGCGTTTTGGAGGCGAATGGACATAAGGGTCAGTGTTACTTTTTGTCACGTGATGTCATCAGAATACTTGTGAGGGAGTTCCCCTCATTGTTCTGAGTGTTTTGATATGTCACATATCCATGTTGTAAAAAGTTTTTTGATTTTGCATATTTTGGGGGCGGGGCTGCGGCACAACCGAAAGGCCAGTCGGTACACCAATTTAAACCTTTGTTCAGAGTATCGCCCTAAAGGAGCTGGCTGAGTTTGGTGTAGATAGTTTGAAAGCTTGTTGAGTTATAAACCTCCAAATTTTAGAATGGGAGTCTATGGGAAAAAAAGGCCATTTTGAGACCCGGTACCGGAAGTACCGGTACTTGGATCACTTAGAAAAATAATAGCAACAAACTTCAGACCAGCGTCTACAACATATCCAAATTTGGTGCATGTGGCTCGAAAGCCCTAGGAGGAGTTACTCTTGATAAATTTTTGTCTAAGCTTAAATAGGAAAACAGAATGTTGGCTTCTACAAAGCCAACATAACAAAGAGGCTTATCCATCACCAATGGAAAAGCCATCCATTTTAGACTAAGACCTTCTGGTAATTTCTGTAACTGTATGGATAAACAAAGTCACCGATGCTATTTAAAAATCAAAACTTCAGCTTTTAATGTTACAAACAAACCAGGGTTTCATTAGGCTAATCTCCTTTCCTGTATCAGTTCCAATGCAACCCTGTAGGAACGCTAATAAATAAGAAAGGAAGAAGCTGGAGGGCTTTAGAAATCTCCAAAGAGTGCAGAAAAACCCTCAGGCTTGCTCGCCTCTTCACGTAGCACAGCTTTCGGAAATAACAAATGTCCACACAATTGCAAAGGAAGGCCCTAAATTAGCATAATATCAAATATCCCTGTAATAACTACCTTCCTTCCCAGCCTTTAGATAAATGTATGAAGATAAATTGCTACACTGGTTTTGCATTTTCTTCACAGCGGTGCCCTGATTCGCCGGGGAGCCTGGTGGGTAGGATGGCTAAAATCACATGTCATCAAGATGGAGAACTTTAAGGAGGAGGATAAAATGGATTTCGAGGACCTGGGGTCTCGTCCCAGATCTAAACACGCCAGCCCACGGCATGCGGCGCCAGGCATTTTACTCCTCTCACTTTTATTTAACACCTTCAAAGATCTGTGGAAGGACTAATCACGCAATGCTCATGAGGTCAGAACTTCTAAAACAGCCTTGTGTGGGTGAAAAAAAATAGCATCGCACGATTGTTGTTTTTATTATTTGACTTTAAGTAGGTTTCAATGGTATCTCTGGAAAAGGCAAAAAAAATTCATGTAAAAGTTGGGCAAATAAATTATTTCCTAAAAATTATTTTCAGAATTTGTAAAAGTGAGAAAGAGTGAGGGGAGCACGTTGGCTTAGTGGTTAGCACGTTCGCCTCACACCTCCAGAGTTGGGGGTTCGATTCCCGCCTCCGCCTTGTGTGTGTGGAGTTTGCATGTTCTCCCCGTTCCTCGGGGGTTTCCTCCGGGTACTCCGGTTTCCTCCCCCGGTCCAAAGACATGCATGGTAGGTTGATTGGCATCTCTGGAAAAATTATCCGTAGTGTGTGATTGCGTGAGTGAATGAGAGTGTGTGTGTGCCCTGCGATGGGTTGGCACTCCGTCCAGGGTGTATCCTGCCTTGATGCCCGATGATGCCTGAGATAGGCACAGGCTCCCCGTGACCCGAGGTAGTTCGGATAAGCGGTTGAAAGTGAGTGAGAGAGAGAGAGAAAGAGTGAAGGGATTAGTATATAATATATGTATGGGTATAGTAAGGAATTAAACATGTTAGGGCATGGAAAATAATCACTATCAAGGTGGTGTGATTCTTCGCAGCAGGAAGCTGATTATTTCTAACACATCCCACAGTGTTACAGTTTTCTTTTACCACAGCATTTTGCCAAGGATTACTGTTTATTTATGATCTATCATCTACTTTTATTTATTTATGTTTTATTTATTATTTTTTTGTTTTATTTGTTAGTCGATAATAATATAATGTGCTAGTTAGCCATTTATAGACACATTTTATGGTGTGGAATATCTAAAAGTTTCCAAATTTCCAATAAGGCCAATAAAAGTTAGCTTGTCATGTTACTGAAAGACTACAACACGCCGTCTCCGCTGGACTGAAGACTTGTTTCGGAAAACTTTTTGAACTTTCAAAGACGCTCTAAAAAATTCTCTACCCAGAAACTTCACCATATGAAAAGACTTTTTTAATCCGTTTATGTGTTGTGACTCTTCACCGTCTACGCTAGGTTGTTGCTATAGAAACAATAACAAATAACAAACAATTTCAATAAAATAAACCTTTGAATTAAGCTGATTCCTGCTTGTCATCTGGTATGCTGACTTAAAGTTGTACTGAACATCTGAATCTGGTGACTTTAGACAATGCAGAATATAACAGAGCAATGATTTTTTTTTTTATTGGCTTCAGATTACAACCAGGACAAAAAAAAGCAGAGCTCTGAGGAAGACCTGACTTTGAATATAACACTCAGACGTATGCAAACTCGACCCAGTCAAAACAAACCAACATTTCCAAAAAAAAAAACCCCCCCAAAAAAAAAACTCTGCGCAACTGCCTGTTGACCTAGGACGTTTTATTTTTCCCACTAAAACATCATCGAATTTATCCACCGTGGCCCTGAGTTGAGTGTTGGGTAACTGTGGGTAGTGCGTGGGCATTGGTGTGGCGGTCTGGCACCGCGCCAAACATCTCTCTCACACCAGTCTCATATGACCCGCTGTGTTGCTTCAGCTGGGCTGTGGTGCAAGCGAGCGGACACTAAGTGGCAGCCCTGGAGAGAAGCAGTTTTTCCATTAAGGTCCAGAGTAAAGAAACAGCAGCTTGTAATTGTCATGTTCTTTATTTAACTCTCATCCAGCAGTAGCAAGTAGCAGGCAAACTAATTGTCAGCCGACTCTCGATTACAAGACTGACTCTAGATTTTGAGATACAGTATGAGAGAGTGCTGAAAAACCAAAATGAAATGATGATCATCTGCAAGACTGCTAAACACAGAGGGTGCTGTATTGGAAGACAGAGGTCCTTTTACTCAACTGGCTTCAAGCTAAATGTTTGTCATGCTGCAAAAGAAAAAAAACGTTTATCCCTTCACTGGGAACTTGTGTGTTTAAATCCTGACCAAACATGCCCATCTGTGTCAGACGTTCAATAGAGTGCAATTGTTATAGAATTACTCTCTACCCTGTCAAATAGAGTGACACCAACCTATCAGGACTAACCAATCCTGGACATCTGTGAGGTAATGGATGAAGAACAGGCAGATAGTGGTTTACTTTGAGTGTGTTCAGCTGCCTTCGAACACGATCGGCATCTTTCAAACCCCTGTCAAATTAGCCCATATCATGTGATTTATTTTTTATCATTAAAAAAATTTGCTAAATTCATTCATTCATTCATTTTCCACCGCTTATCCGAACTACCTCGGGTCACGGGGAGCCTGTGCCTATCTCAGGCGTCATTGGGCATCAAGGCAGGATACACCATGGACGGAGTGCCAACCCATCACAGGGCACACACACACTCTCATTCACTCACGCAATCACACACACTACGGACAATTTTCCAGAGATGCCAATCAACCTACCTTGCATGTCTTTGGACCGGGGGAGGAAACCGGAGCACCCGGAGGAAACCCCCGAGGCACGGGGAGAACATGCAAACTCCACACACACAAGGCGGAGGCGGGAATCGAACCCCCAACCCTGAGGTGTGAGGCGAACGTGCTAACCACTAAGCCACCGTCGCTAAATTCAATTGAATTCATTTTATTTGTATAGCACTTTTAACAATTGACATTGCCTCAGAGCAGTTTTACAGAGGTATAGAAGCAGAAAAAAATTGTAAAGTTACAATATAAATAGCTAACTAACTAAACTAAACTAGCTAATTAACTTAAGCTATCAGCTTCACACTATTACATGCGTTTGGTGTCATCTGCCATCTACTGGGAAACGTAAACTAAAGAGGAGAAACAATACTGTTCATTACGATTGGGGAGAGAACTATGCAGAAAATTCATTACTTCATTATTGCTTCACTGAAAAAGGACAACATGCTACACAGCAGGTCAAAAAGATGTGCTTGGGTTGGCTGATAACACTTGTCTCAAGAGAAAGCACGTGTTAATCTTCGGCCTTTCTGGCTAGAAGCGATCATGTGATTGGGAGAGCAAACTAGTGGGTGGGAACCCACTAGAAAGGAATGCACCAGGAATGCAATAGGAAGGAATGCATTAAGACTCGTATCTGTTCTGGCACCTAGGAGGTGGGATGAACGTCCCCTAAAAGTCCAAACAGCTGACTCGTCATCCTACCGGCTGTCTTCAAATAACTTCTGAAGAGTATCCTTTGTGATGGTATCCTTAGTCTGTGACCTAGTGAACCAGTGTCAGTGTATTCATTTATAGAAATTTCAAAAAACTTCTGTAAGTCGCTCTGAATAAAGACGTCTGCCAAATGCCGTAATGAAAATGAACTAAAGGGGTAAAGAAATTAATTATTACAAAAGCAGGCAAAAAATTCATCCATCATGCAGAGTTGAACCAAAAGAATATTCCAGTGCAGTAACTTCAGTGCAATAGCTTCTACTCCCCCTTTATCCGGATCTTAAAATTTCCTAACTATAGGCTGCCAGGCCACATTTTGGATCCAACATTTTTTGGCTTTATACATTCTCAGTAAGCAACTTCTGTTTTTAACAAGTTTAAAAAAGGTAAAAATAAGAAGCAAGATACTGCTCCCTGAAAATCAGCCAAAAAAACCATAAGCTTTCCTGGCATGTTTTTGGTCCCTTGGATCTGACCCTTTTTAAAGAGTTTTAATTGGCATAACAAGAGGCTTAATTTTTTATCCTAGATCTGAAAGTGCTGTTTAGTTCATTAAGGCCACTTGTTTAGCCAAAGCCACAATTATTAGGAGCTTTTAAAGCACTGACATGTAGAAACCGCAAACCTGTCAAGGCCCTGGCTCTGCCCAGGCAAAACATTCAGCAGGAAATATGCTCCTTCCCTCTAGTATGGTTATAGTCCTGGAGATCATGCACCTCCCATTTTGGGTTTCCTCAAGGAGAAACTATAATGCAGAATTCTAAAAATGGACTCAAGGCCACACAGAAGCGTGCACACCCAAGACACAATGCCAGAGCTAGCATGGCAGTGGTGTATGGTATATTTTTTAAGCAAGAATGTAGCAATGAAGCATTGCACAGTGTGGATAGCTGGGTAGGAGTCAGGTTCGCAGAGCCAAAGATGACAGCATTATAGCCTGAACTGTAGCGCAACGGTAAATCATGCTAGACTCAAGAGCCGGGAGGGATTGTGCAGGACTGTAAAACATGCTAAAAAGCATGTCTTGATCTCTATCTGTCAAGTAAAACCTATTTAAACTTATTGTGTTAATATTAGGGTGGTGTGATACATATATAGATTTTCTCCATTTTATGATCTGCTCAGTCTGGGTTTCTTTGGAAAAAAAAGTAATGTAATCAGTAAATAATCCCAGGGATTTGCTGTTCAAAGACTTTTTTAACTGTAGTTGACTGGATAGATCACGATGCATTTTCCTTCCCGTCCATTAAATCACCAGCATAAATAAGCCCAAGTAATATATAAATATATGTAGCTTATTGAAAATTTCATTATATCTTGTGGGAAAAGTTATACTGTTTCTACACTATAAAGACATTCCCATTCTCATTCTATCGTATCGTACCAAAACCAAAGGTACTGACTGAGATTAAAACACAGATGGAAAATCGTGAGTTTCAATCCAATGCCGCTGAAATTCATAGCTGAGCCCAAAGAGTTCTTTCTCTAATGTCAATCACAGTGATGCTAGCCAAGCATGAGTGTCTGCGAGTATGTCTATGTGGAAGAAGGCGGATAGCTAGCTCATCTAAGTCTGTTATGCAGCATGAGAAGCAGATTCATGTGGCATGATGGTGAGAGCCAGCTGGTGAGTGGGAATTGGGAAAATTGGGGAGAAAATGATTGGACAAAACCTCCGAACAATAAACTATTAGGTGTGTCCCAAATCAACTACTTATACACAATTCTGTGGCACAAATAATGTAAATATTTTGATCACACTGATAATTACAAGAACAAAAAAGTGCTCTTTAACTACACTATAACTACCTGGATATATCACTTCTTAAAAAAAAAGCACCATGGAATGTTGGATAATTCATGCATTCAACGCTCATGGCTTTGCTTATGTAGCTGAGGGGCGGAGCTACTAGACGCTGAGCTGTAGCATCTAGTAATTCAAATTACTATTTATTTACTATCAAATTAGTATTTCAGAGTTCAGTAGCTGGTAAAGTAAAAGTGCATAGTGTAAGCGTATAGCATATAGTACACCATTTAGGACGCAGCTATAGTCTTATTTAAAAGGATTTCCTGATGTTAAGTAAAACCAGGTTCATAGCACAGGTGTGGCCTCTATACGCTTTGTGGTCTTGTGACCTACCAATAGTCATGCACAGCATCCACAAGCCCTACACCAAGCACTTATAATAAAGGTCAGAACAATAAGTTTGGATTCAAATGAGGCCTGTAATATAGCTTAAGCATGGATGTCCTGGATTTGTATGAAGACCAGGCGTACATCTTGAAGACACTTCTGACTCTGTGATATATACAGAGGTTGCCTATCCCGTGTGAACCACCAGTAAACATTACAGATGTTGTCCGGCAGCATTGCTTAACAGATTTATGTCCGGAAATGTTATCCCATCCGAATAGTACCTCAGCTAAATCAATCCAATCTTATTCTTGTTATTCTGCTTTGATGGCTTTGTGTTTAGAGACAGAGAAACACGGCACATGCTGGGTTTTCCAACCACATCATAGACAGATGTGTCTGTGGCCTCAAAGAGACATTGTTTAGGCGCTTGGACTGTAGACTCTGTAGTGTGCCAGGGTAACACACACTAACTTTCACATACACACACATACACACCTACACACACACGCACTCACACACACACACAGTACACACACACTCACAAACACACACTCACACACTCACACACACACTCACACACATACACACACACACACATACACACACACACTGTGCCTCCTTCTCTCCTCCTGCACCCACCTTATCCGCCCATGGATCTGTTTGTTATGATTTGCTTAATCCACATGCTCTTTGGCTACGGTGTCAGACAGAGAGCATCTCCAAAGCATGAGCTAAACAAGATCAGCTGCACGCACTCGCCAACAGAAACGTGGACTATATTCCTTTGCAGGAGGACGCAGCAAGAGAACAAGGAGGAGAACCAAATATTTTCAATTCATTTTTAATTCAATTTATTTGTATTGTGCTTTTAACTATGGCCACTGTCTCAAAGCAGCTTTACAGAAGTATTGAAACAGAGAATAAACATTTTAAAGTTTAAAATTAAATTACTATTTATCTCAAACATTTTTGAGCCTAATGAGCAAGCCTGAGGTGACTCCCTGAGATGATATAAGGAAGAAACCATGAGAGGAACCAGATTCAGAAGTGAACCCAATATCATTTCGGTGACACTGAACAGGAAATAATGTAAATATAAATAACTTCCTTTCTACAACAGTCTGTAGTCAAGTGGAATTGTGCAACCAAGGGTTCCTGGGGAACTAACAGGTCAGCGTAATATCTGAGTTCATTGTAGACTTAACACTAATTGTTCATTGTGTTTGGATATTGAACAATGAAGTAAATTTGTCTTAACTCTGGAGATAAACACTGGATCAGTTATACTCAAGTGCATATAAAAGCAACCAACCGAGAGACATTAACTAAGATGTTTGAACAAATTTTCTTCATGATGCTGTTAAAAAAGAATAAAACACATCCTGTTGTAAGAAAATAATCAACACCGGCAGAGTTACTGTTAAATATTTTCCAGTTACAGCATGCCCCGAAGTGCTTTATTCTTTTTTAACAGCATCTTTGACAAAGATTGGTTGATGGAAAATGCACACAGTGGCAAAGAATTTTAAAAGTAATGGAATGGGTGTACACATCAATTCACTGGTTCTAAACATATTGATTTACTGGTTAGTGACACATATCTATTTAGTGGTTATTAACATATCGATTCACTGGTAGGTGACATGTATCAATTCATTGATACGTGACTCGTATTGTTTTTTTTAGTGACACATATCAGTTCCTTGCTAAGTAACCTATCGATTCAATTTTTAGTGACGTGGGAACTCAGGTAGTGAAATATACTGATTCATTAGTTAGTGATACGTATCAGTTCAAAGGTTAGCGGCAGGCATCAATTCATTGGTTAGTGACGTATCAATTCATTAGTTAGTAATACGTATCAATTCCTTGGTTAGTAACGTATTGATTCATTGGTAATAGATGTATCCATTCGTTGGATAATGACGTATTAAGTCATTGGTGAGTGACTTGTATTGATTCATTGGTTAGGGACATATGCATTCATTGGCTAGTAACATGTATCAGCTAAGTGGAAAGTGACATGTACAGTATTGTTTCATCAGACATATAGACTGAATGGTTAGTGACATGTACAGTATTGTACACACAAGACTGGTGTGAAGTGGTGTGAAGTGGTGAGATCCATCTTATACGCAACTATATCATCACATCCCTAGATCAAGAATTTAAATACAACTAAAATGAGAAAATTGTCAGTTTCTACTACCCTAGAACACAGAGAAACAAAGAAAAGTTCTCCTGTTGAGACATGCTGAGCTCTGACTGTAGACATGGCAGAATTTCTTATGATCCTGATCCTCACATAGTGCAAAGGAGGCCTGAGAAGCTCTCCACGCCTGTGCTTAAAGGAGGGGTGTGTGCACTGAAAAAGCCTTTCAAATCTTTCCCTCACACACACACACACGCACACACACACACACACACACACACACACACACACACACACACACACACACACAGGTATCTGCACATAGGGGTAATTTGCAGTTGGGAACGTAGGCCAGTCAGGGATAAATAGACCCATGCTGAGAGCAATGTGCTGTTACTGGAAGGAGGGAAGCAGAAAGAAAAGAGGGGGTGGGAGGAAAAAAAGAGCGGGAGAGAATTAGGAAGTTTGCATTGATGCCCCAGAGCATTTCATCTATCGCTGGAGCTTCTCTCCAACACTTGTAAATCAGAAGGAATGTGTTGTTTTTGGGCCAAGTTCTGCTTTGGAGGGGGAGATTTACGTCTCCAGACATCGTCCAGAGCTTATTATTATATTAACTAAGGGCTTTGATGCCTGAATCAAGTGTTCCATTGCAACACGTAATATCAGATTATATTTAATTACAGAGACTTGCATGCTAGCACAGCTGTTGTGCAGCAAAGCTGCCTCTTTTAGGTCTGATTTAGATTACAGCATACACAAACTGGATTTTTTTATTATGATTATTATTTTTTTTTTACAGGAATCAGATTAAAAAGTTATTGTAATAAGAACAAGCCACATTTTGTCTCTTTTATCCTCATACAAAATTTTGGGAATGAGAAATTTTCTTTTCTGGTTAACCTGGATCTGATCTCATTAGGACATTCGAACAAATCAAATGTGATTGCATTTCATCTTATTGCAGTGAATCATTTTTTTGTCTTGATTTGAGTTGTATGGATTTGTTCCAGGCTCGTTCTGCATTTAAAAGTATATTTAAAACCGTCTTTGGAAATATATAACACAATGCATAAAGAATAAAAAAAAAAAACAGGTGATTAATTTTTAATTGGTATCTGGGCCATTTGTTCTTAGACTCCTTTTAAATGACTGCATTCACACACTAGGAAAAAAAGCTTTAAAGAGAGAGAGAGAGAGAGAGAGAGAGAGAGAGAGAGAGAGAGAGAGAGAGAGTGAGAGAATAAACGTTGCGTATCTACAGCCGATTTTTATCCAGCAATCAACGTGGCTGTCTATAAATAGACCAGAAAATGAGCAGGCGTCCTGCTTTCACTTAGCATTGTATATCTAATCTCTGGCTTTCGTCAGACCCGAGACGAAGTTACGATTAAAGAGAAGAAGGCTTCTTCTTCTTCTAAAGCCATCAGGCTGAATGTTTACAAAGAGCTTCTTTAGATGTAGGCAAGTTGCACAGCCATTACTACGAGTGCAGAGAGTGTTCCCATGTGAGGGGAAAATGAAAATAATTGCCCAACCTTTTACAAGTCTGTAGCAGCCTGTATTTACACAGCATATGGCGGGCCATATGACTCATGCAGACCCTAGGATACAGTCTGGGATAAAGTTTCATATAAGGCAGTGCAAAACCAACCGGACATGGCTGCTATTAGTCATTTCCTTTTAAAAAATGTCCTCAAGATGGGTGACTGCATGAGCTTTGAGTGAAGAGTCCAGACTGAACATCTGCAGTTTCAGTGATCTGTTCAGAAATATCGTTTACGCATTGAACAGTACAGCGACCCGACCGCCAATGTAGCTGACACATTTTACAGGAGCTGTTAGAAGTCAAAAACTGAGAGAAAGAGACACACTTACAGAAAAAAAAACGTTGGGTTTACACATTTCATATGTCACTTTCACCTGTTTTTATTATATTGGATTATATTTATTTATCACATTAATTAATTTTTACACATAATTTATTTATTCATATTCATGTGATTTTCATTACACACGATTCGTTAATTTTTATATTTGAATTATTTTTATACATGATTCATTAATTACACATGATTCATGAGTCATTTAAATTTATATGTGATTTATTTTGGCATTGATTCATTAATTACACTTGATTCATGAGTCACTCATTTTCAAATGCGACTACTTACATACCGTGTATGATTACATTCATTTCACTTGATTTATTTTATAAATGATTCATAATTCATGAATCACATATTATTCATTGTTCATGATTCATTTCTTTTGCATATTTGTACTTTATTTTAATTACACATGATCCACAATTCTTTTATTTATGTGTTTTTTATGCACAATTCAATTCTATATCATTTGTTTTACATGACTAACAATTTTTGAAAAGTTTTTTTTGTGATGCAAATTGTGCAGGTGATTTTTTCCAGCTTAATTAATTTTCATGTTTTTATATACGTTTCACTTATTTTGATGTGATTCGTTTTACACATTATTCATTTATTTATATGATTAATGAGTCATTTATTTTCAAGTGTATTTTATTCCTAACAAAAGAGAGAGAGGGAGAAAACGAAAAAGAGAGAGAGTTTTTAGCAGGACCTTTTCTATGAGGAGCCTCATTTAAAGCAAGCAAAGAGCAACAAAAAAAAAGAGAGAGAAATTCCCTTCTCAGGAAGATTAGTTGCCCTGCTTTTGCAATAGGAGGTGGACGACAAGCTTTTTTGGCCACATTTTTCTCTGTCGTGGTGCTGACCCTAGGGCCATTCCCCAGGCAGCCCCGGACTCGCCTCCGTCAATTATTCACTGTCGCCACTGAGACTTCATCCAGTTGATAAAGGAAATTGTGCTTATCGCTAACCAGCCTCTCTTAAAGCTCTATTTACACAGCCAGGCCCTTAAACATCCATCCAGCTCCCTTCCTCTCTCTCTCTCTCTCTCTCTCTCTTTCTCTCACTCTCTCTTCACCTTGCTATCTTTTACCTCTCTTGCTCTTTCTCTTTCTCTTCACTACAAGAAACTGGGGACATTTTGAATAATGCAGGTGTTATGTGACTGATTTTGGATAAGAACTCGCTTGAATAATTATCTTTTGCACACAGCTTTCTCCTCACCACCTCTAATCTTCCTGTCTGACTTGTCAAGTCAATTACATTGCTAATGCGGCAAAGTGTAACATCATAAATTCAATTTCTTTGTCATAATGTAGGCCGCAGCAAGATATTCTCTTGTGGTGTGTCCGGAGCGCCTAAAGCTTGGGTTGTGAGCACACCGTGACCCGAGTTAACAGAAACAGAGCTTCTGCACAGCCCATCAATCTCCCTCCTGCACTCTGGCCATGATGTATGTCACGAGGCACCAAACCCAGTTAATCAAGTCATTACCATCCAACACACACTCTACAGAGCAAACCTTTAGGCCTGAAGCATGGAGAGAAACCGAAAAAAAAAAAAACTTCTTCAATTTAAAAGATGGTACATGGTATATTATTTAATAGTATATAAAAGAAAATTGTCATTTCTGTTTTGTTTTATGACAGCAATGAATGGATATTTTAATTATATTCATTATAATTATAATTATATTTTAAATTGCAAATTGCTGTACTGTAAGAGAGAAAACTCTTTAGCTATTTTCATGCTGTTTTGAAGTCGTACTTTTAATTTACATTAGATTTTTTGGAACATCTTTGAAACTAGTTAGTTCTCGGTAAGTTATATTATGAATAAAAACGAACCAAAAAATCCACAACCTCAACCTCAACCAAGCCACGACCTCAAAATACAATGTCCAGCATGGTGAAGACTTTCCTTTTGCCTCAAGACATTAAAGTTTTTATAGCTTTAACTCTTATTCATACTAGGTACAGACACTGGAGTCTCCTTACATCAGAGCTATATAAACATCTTATAAAAGGCTTCACCATGTTTTATGTTAAATAATAAAGTATCCTGTGTAAGTTGTTACTATAGATAAGAGCACAGATTAGAGCAAGTGCATTAATATCAACCCGTGCTTTAAAAATAATCAATACATTTCGGACAATCAGAGCTGAGAATTCAGCAGCACTGTGATTTAACACTAATAATGTATTTACTTCATAGCTTCTCTTCCTAGCTTCCTTAATACTGACATCTCTGATAGTATATAAACTAATGAGTTAAATATGATTTATGGTAAAAAAAAAAAAATAAGAGCATAAGAGTAAATAAATAAGAGAACTGAGGTCAGAGATTATTCCAAGATTGATCATCAACATGAACCAAACAATAAACAAAAATACTAAAATAAAATCAAATAATGGAAGATCTAGACACATCCACACATTGTTCGTGACATTTGGATATTTTCTTATTTTCTGCACTTCCAAATCCATCCAAAACCTTGAGCCAGAGAGCTGAGCTCATTGTTATGACGAGAGGACATCCGCATTTGTTTTTCTCCACAGACAGATGCTTGCTGTCAAAACAGTTTGGCCCACTCGTTTAGCTTCATTAATGAAGAGCAATTGACGGCACGATGCCGAGGGAGATTGAGGCCTGTTCATTGCAGCTCTTAAATGAAGCAGGCCAGAGTGAGCTCTTATAAACCCACACAGGACGTGCTACTTTATAGCTGTTTCTCTCCTAACCTCCACATAAAAAACCCTAGCCTCCCGTCTCGCATCCGGAATTCCACCCGGTGTCCAGTAAAACCTGGTCCTTGTCTTTTTGCTTTCACTTTTACACAAAGTGAGTTGTGCTCGTTTCATTATACAAGCCTGCATTTCCATAGAGGGCTAAATCCCTGAAACTGAGACCTGGCTTCATAACATAAAACAAATGGCTGGCCTTGTGATAAATGGTTCTATTAGCAATCCAGATTGTTAAACTCAGATATAACGGAGCAGAGGGCAGAGGGGGGCCCATTCGTTTTCCCTTCACTCGCTAGGCGTCGAGTGCTGCAAACAGTTTTTTCTTTATGTGTAAATAACATATTAAAAGTCAGCATTAGCGTGTTCTCTGATAGAGAGGAAATTGTTGGGAATAAATAACTCCGGACAGGAGGTGTAAACCAGAGAGGAGGTTTAATAGAGAGAGCCGGGCCGTGCTCTGAGGTGGGCATGACTTAGGTGACGAGAAGCCTGTGGCCCGTTGTAAACCACACGCTGACAATAAAGCAGTGTAACAGGGCCATATATTAAAAGCGGCCGGCTCGGCTCGGGGTTCAAGGACCTTGTCTCTAAGCCCCTGCATATTCACTTATCAGCGTCTGCGAGCCGGAATAATAATACGGATTACTGTGATAAGTAATTGGCCTGTCGTGCCGTGCTGGCACACAGCTGAGGCTCTTTAGCGCTCTGAAGCTACGGACCGAGGCTGCATTGGCTGACCCATGGGTTCTCTGTCTAGTTAGATTGCAGCGAGTCTTCCTTCCAGAAAAGAGGGCCGTTAGGGGTCAGAGAAAACAGGGGAGGAACTTAGGCCATCCAAGTCTAGGTACTGCTGTGGCATAATTTAAAAATGCAGCAACTTTTAGGTTTTTTTGGATGAGTTCAAGAAATGTAACTTTGCTCATTTTGCACAACAAAAACTCTCTCTCTGTCTCTGTCTCTCTCTCTCTCTCTCTCTCTCCTGTTTCTCTTTTTCTGTCATTTAGCTGGAAACCTAGCAGTGCCTGTTTGATAGTGTGGTGCTTCATGCCAAATCAGAGTGCACACATCTGTCTTCTTACCCCTGCCTTCTGCACAGCTGTTGGAAAGTATAAGATTCAAGTCTTAATGCACCCAGATTTTCAGAGCCTATGCTTAGAAAATATACATTTTTTAACTCATTGTACTTGAAAAGAGATCTGTAATAAACCTGAAGAAACATGGCAATGCCTTGAAACACAAAGGAAATATCACAAAGGAAAAATCTCAACTGCTGTTTTGATGATGGAAGTGGAAAACACTATCTGACATGATGTGAATGAGTGTGTGTGATGTGTTCTGGGACAGAATCGGGATCCACCAGCACTTGGCTATAAGATGAATGAACCATATAAACCAATTTCTGTATAACGTCTTTGTTTCCAAGCCGAAGTTGGTGATTTTAGACGCTGTCACGTTCCCTCCATCCGTCCACAGCCGCTTTCTCACTTATTTGCCTAATCCAAATCAGAGTGAGGTTGATACTTTTGTTTTAGTTTGGCTTAATTTGATGCCACGGTAGATCGATTTATCCAGACTAGGAACAAAACCGCAAAGAGAAACAGAATCGCAAAGGTTTTGGACACTTTATATACAGATCAAACCTGTCTCTGGCTCAAGAAGTTTATTTTTTGCTTCTTTTTGTCTGTACTCCTGTCTGATTTCTGCATTCATTCCTGGCCAAATAAACTACAATCACAGGGTGGACAAGTGGACAATCACAGGGTCCACACTCCCTGCCCCTTACCTACCCTCTTAAGCAGAGGAGAACTTCAACCTCATCTCACCCTACCTTAAACCCCCGAGTACATTTCATGTTTTTTTCATGTCTGTGTTTACCGAGATGACGCTAACTACAATGACATATATGGCTGTAAAATGTAAAACAGTCCATGTCGATCTGAATTTCATCACTAAGTAATGGCCCAGGCATGAGGGTTAAACCCAGACTGCACCCCTCCAAGAGGGGATTAGTCATAATGGAGCTAAGTTCACGGCAGAATCCCCACTTCACTAAGACCATTCACACACATGACCTCAGCATCTGGGTCTGAATCGGTTTCATTCAGCTGCACCAGTCAGATTTAATAAGCAGGCCAGATCATATTTTTATTATGATTTCAGCTCCGGGCATGATCAGATGTCACTTTAATTACCGTTAGCTCAGATTGGAAAGACACTTTAGGCATTTTAACAATACACTCGTTGTGAAGGGGAATTGCTGCTTAATGCACATCTGGGAAACACGGATTTCTTTCCTTTTTAAAGGGAATTTATGTTCTAATTGTTAGTGAAGCAAAAGAAAGCTATGTATTGTAGCACATGCGATGGACTAATAATCAGTTAGCAACGGACCCTGTCACAAAGCAGCTTTACAGGAATATACAAATTCAGAATGGAAAATTCCTGAAAATTTTCAGTTTATATTTATTCCTATTGACAAGCTAGGAAAAACTCCCTGAGACGACAGGAGGAAGAAAGCTTAAGGCTGAACAAGGAACCCATCCTTATCTGGGTGACACCACACACCAGTGCTATTAGAAATAATCGCCTTTCTATAACCTTTCTATGTGCACTATATAGTTAATTCAAGTGGAATTGTTTAACCAGGAGTTTTTAAGCAACTTAAGTATATGAGCATCAGCAAAATATCTGAATTAATTGTACTTTTAACATGCTTTGAGATCAACTGGGAGCAAAAATGTTGCTAATGATTTTAAACTATCACAAGTTATCCCTTCAGTATTAGCAAAACCTACATAAAGATACATAAAGACGCCCCAGTTTATAAAACACGACAAAGCCTTGTTATAGAAAAGTCTGTGATGTTGTGGAGTGATGATGCTTTACTTCTCTTATCCCACATCACACTTTTTAATCCACACTTAGTAGTTACACTAAATATTAAGGATATCCATGAGACATGTTAGTTCCTGTTATTACTCATGTTATAACAGTTATAAACAGTTGTTCACTTACCAACCTCCATTCTGTCATTGTCTTGACGTTAAGAAGACAGAAAAATGTAGTTTGTCATGTGGGAGAAACAAGAAAGCACAAATCCCTCTGTTCTGCAGTGAAAAACCTACTGACACCTACAATGTGCTCACACTGAAGACTCGTTTCATGAAGGTTAAATAAACATCTCTGGATTTCCTTCTATTTGGTTTTCTCTGATAAGAAATAAACTATAATTCGAATCTTATAATACAATCCGGTGATTTAGCTGAATCTCAGAGCTGATGTTGATGAGTCAACTTCTTTCTGACCAATCAAGACAAAAATGATAATTCAGTACTTAACACTGTTGTGTTAAGCTGTTTTCTTATCATTCCTTAAAAATGGCATGTCGCTAAATCGTCTCATCAACGTGTAAAACACCACAAACTGGCAACCTATATTTCCATTTCAAACACAGCCCTCAATTTGAATCTTTGTCAGCTTTGGGACGTCCGTGTCCACCAGCATTCTGACTAATTTATAACATTTACACTCTGGAGGTAAGAACAAGGCCTTTCAGCCTTATTATTAGTCGCTTTCATCACATTCCTCTACTGTTTCCCCAGACATGCTCCATGCTTCCTTTCTCTCTTTTCCACTCTTGAGTTCTTGATACTTGTCGTGCCACAGAGAGGGAATTCTCTCTCGGCAAGAAATTACGTCTGAAGCTGTAATTACTGTTCGCCATTGGCAAACTCTGACATTTACAATAGTATGTGTTAATTATAACTCCACTCCACTGTTTTACAAATCCAGCCTTACCGTCTAATTAAACTAATGACAAATGTAAACCATTACTTGTCCAATATACAGACGTTTAACCACTATGTTTTTCAATAAACTTAATATGCTATTTATAAAATTAACACAGCTGAACTTCCATGTTGCCAGTGTGTGGTCACGTTTTATTCAAAAATTATTCAACGAGTTTTCTTTCCCTTACTATAGCATGCCAACAAACTCCTTCATGAATGTGCAAAAGTGTCAGACTTTCCCATGCACTATTTTCCATTTCAAAGGTAACCCTCAACTGGCATCTTTGTCAATCTCACAAGGACCATGTCGTCCACCGCTCGGGTTTCTGTTTTGACTAATTTATAACATTTATACTCTGGAGGTAGGAACAAGGCCTTTCAAGCTCATTATCTGTCGCTTTTATCACTTTCCTGCTGACATGCTCCCTTTTCTCACTCTTTTCTACGCTCTCCCTTTCCAATCCTTCTCTCCAGTAACTTTTATTAACCTTAAACACGACTTAACACATGTGGCCTGCTTCACGCAGCACCTGTCTATTAAACTGTAGCCTTGCTTCTTTACACTCTCTCAGTATTAACACTCGTGCTTTTTTGCACACCACATTCTAATACCTCATCAATTTGCTGCTATTACATAAGTGTAGATATGTTTACACTTTGTTTTACCTCTTTGTTAGAATCCTATATCTTTTGCACAATGTACTGTATATATCTAATATACAGTACGCACACTGTTCAGTTTTGTATTTTAGGTATTTGTCCTGTAGTGTTTTGTAATGTTAGTTTGTACTGCCTCTTGTTTGCACTATGTTGCACAGATGCATTTTATGTGGCTGATAACTTACTTTAATGCCTTAGCTTTGTGTTGTTCTATGCAGCACCATGGTCCTGTAGAAATGTTGTCTCGTTTCACTATGTACTGTGCCAGAGATATATAGTTAAAATGACAACAAAACCTTCTTGACTTGACTTGACTTGGGCTTTGTTCACTCCCGGCTTCATGCAGCAATATAAAATGTTTTATGGCCCGTTAAATTATATGTTTAATTGTTCTGTGCATAATCATACAAGAGAGTTTTCCTTTTTAGAAATGTATTAATTAGAATCCATTAAAATATACACAGAACTAGCAGTGGATGTTTTTATACACTTGTAATTGTTCATTGTTATTTGGCACTTATTTTAAGATTGGAAAAAAAACGGATAACAAGGTCTTGTGTAACGTGAGTGGAACCTGATGGGGACTTTTGCTCACTTTTTTTGTTGCTCATCCTTTTCATTTTCATCCATTCTCCTCTGACTTGTCTGATCAACAAGGCTTTTCTGCCTAAAAAATGCCTCACCGCTCACCATTTTGCACCATACTTTGCACCATTCTTTGTACTAGATGAGTTCAGTAGTCTCGGCACTGAAAGTTTCAGGAGTTTCTGAAATACTCAAACCAGCCCCACTTGGGTGCACTAACTGGCACTAACTGGCACCCAAGTTAATGATATCATGATTATTACCTCAGGATGAAACTAGACATCCTAAAGCGGTGAGGTAGCAAACTATTTATTCAACTCTAATGCCTGATTGTAAAGTTTGTAATATATTCCTTTCTTCATTAAAAAAAGTTAAACTGAGCAAATAAAGCTGAAAATGGTTGTATTGTTTCACAAATCGCTTACAACAGACGCTTAAAATGGATCTTCGCAAGTTGTATTACAATTTCTATCAAAACCCGAGCGAGGTTTCCGTGTGACCTCATAAGGACTTTTATAGGCCGTGATTTGGATTCTAAGAACTGCACATTTTGGATAATTCTATTATCATGATTATATTGTAAGATAATGCAATTGTAAAATTCTTACAGTATGTTAGTTAGATTAAAACACACCAGTGATGTGTCACGGTTGACGATTGAATTACATTCATCTGACCAAAAATCATTTTTCAACACATAAATATCACTGTAATGAATGAAAGCAAAAAGAAGAAACAGAGTCAGAGAGATAGATAGATAGATAGATAGAGGGAGAGAGAGAGAGAGAGAGAGAGAGAGAGAGAGAGAGTTCACAGTAGGATGAGTGAAATAAATGAGAATCATGGGAAAGAGCTGTGGAAGAGATGAAGTGGCAGTGTACCTCTGCTTAGGAGGGTAGGTGAGGGCTTCTTGGGGAGTTCGTTGAAGCCGTTGGCATCCAGTCCAGCTGTTTTGCACTCTTTTTTCTCAGCAGCTGTGGAGGCACTGGTCTCCATTGTGGCTGATTCTGTTGGAGCAGAAAAACGAGAGACGAGTCAGAATGCATCAAGGAAGAGCTTAGTGAGACAATGTGGACACAGCACTACCGTTCCTCCCCAACAGAGGGCATTCTGAGCAACTTTTCTCAGATGATGTGCCGTAAACTCTTCATTTAAAAGCTGTTCAGTACGAGGAATCGTACCCACTAACATGACGTAGACTTAACATCACTTCATCTGGTCATTTAATCAAACCTCACAGCTAAATGCTTGGCTTGATGCAGAGTTATTCTCAGCACTCTCTTTTTAAATGTGTGTGTGTGTGTGTGTGTGTGTGTGTGTGTGTGTGTGTGTGTGTGTGTGTTTGTGTGTGTGCACCCATATGCATATTATTATGTAACACTTTACATTAAGATTCCTTTAACAAACATGGTTTACTGTGGTACTTAACATTAACATCAACATAAATCTTAACCTTTGTTCACAATGTAACTTAATGCATATATTAATTGATGTTTTGTTATTTTAGTGTTATAGTGTTTTGTCTAGTTAAAGGTAAAGGATGAGTGGGAAATAGTTGTGTAATTCTTATTTAGAAACAATAAACTTTACATTATTATTTTTAGAAAATGATCCCTGTGGTACTTAGTTTATTAATGCAGAAGATCATAATCTTCTTCTTCTTCTTCTTCTTCTTCTTCTTATTATTATTATTATTGTTATTATTATCTTCATTCTTTGCCCAATATCATTGCTATTTCAGTTTATTAGTAGTAGCTGAACATAGTTTAAACAGGCAATACTTAAGCCACAGATTTCCGTCTTCAACAACCCATAAATAAATAAATAAACAAACAAACAAATAAATAAATAATGAATAATAAACAATAAAAAAAGGTACCTTAGAGCGACAGGGTTCTACATCTGAAGCTCAGGTTGTCCTGGTCACAGCAACCAAATGGTGCACGAGGATTATATCTTTCTGCTGTATGACTCAATACCGTGTCCTGGCGATCAGCCTCTATGATGGCTTTATTCGTTTACTCACTCATCCATCTCTTATCTCTCGCTTTTTTCACTCAAGGTAAGCCGATTAAGGGAGGTGCCACACTTGCGCACTTCGATGGCATCTGTTTCGGTTTTTGCTCGGCCAAGACTGTCCCGGGCTTGTACAATTTTTTAGTGTTTTAGCCGTAATTACAATTTTCAGAATATTTAGTTCATTAAAGTCAACTACATTAAAAGTGAAGATTTGTATAAATCTTGAGATCGAGGCCTTAAACTGCAGGCTTGTGTTCATCAATGTTTGTTTATTTGTTTGTTTGTTTAATCTTATGTATATGAATTTGCAATTGAAGAATCTAAATGGAAGATTTAGTGCAATTTTTAAAATGTATGCGTTTAATCTTTCAATGTATATAATGATTTATTTTTTTTTACTTATTCATATAATCCAGTTTATATGAATTATCAAAATAATCATTTATTGATTTTTTTTTTTTTTTTTAATTCTTTATTTTTTTTTGCTAGTTTAATAAAAAAAATGATTAAATGACCCAACTAGGGGTAAAAAATAAAGAATTATCAAAATAATCATTTAATGATTTTATTTTCTGAATTCTTTTAAATCATTTTTATATTAAACTGTAATATATACAATTCATTTTTATTCTTTTATGTGTTCTGAAAATGTTTTCCATTTGTTTAGTTTCTTGTTACATGATTTTTTATAGATTTTGGATGCATCTGATTGATATTGATGAAATAATTGAACTAAGATGCAGTTTTATTCTGTTTTACTTATATATGGTTTTATATTCTAAGATTTGTACTTTTGAAATAATAGTTTAAAAGTTTGAGGATATAATACTTGTAACGTACACTGTGACAGAGCAGGATGTTTTGTGTTGATGTAAATGACTTAATTTTAAATGATTTTTTTGTGAATATAATATTATTTTTAAAAAATCTCATTGGAACCTGTGCCTTTGTGACAGGATTCAAAAAGCGAAACTGAGATCGTCTTCTTCAAGACTATAACAGCTGCCTGACGTTCCGCTGCCAAATCCGTTATAGAAAAGAAACGTGCAAAAAATCCTGTGATCTGTTTATGAGACCCGGTCATCACTTTGATCATTTATCATGCATCAGAATAACACAATCGTCCCATAAAATCAATCTTCTGTGCTTCTTGGCTTGGGATCTCCCGAACATTGGCAGACGGATGTGATGACCGCACTCTTGAGCTATGTTGTTTGATTGACAGCTGTGTCATATCTAAACTATGCATTATATCTAAACTATGTGTAAGCCATAACTGCTGTGTTTATCTAGGTGTTAGAAAGTTAAGACATTTAGCAGGCTAACACCTAAATCTGCATCTAAGCCAAGGCTTTTTTCAGACAGTGTGACTGACAACGCATTCTGTTTCCTCACTAACTCATTATCCCACAATCCCCCACACAGATCAGGACCCCATGGAGCCATCCTGGGCCACCAGCGTGACATGACAGGATAGTACAGGTGTCAAAGACTGAACAGACAGATGGCCATGAGAGCAAACAGGTAACGACAGGCACTTTTTCTCTCTCTCTCTCCCTCTCTTTTCTGTCAATGGTCATCTGCCAAGAGCTGGAGAGGAAGAGCGAGGGAGGAAGAAGAGGCAGGAGGCAGGACAAAGAAGGGCTAATCCCTGATCAAAACCTCCTACGTCTTTCTAAGACAGAGTTCATCACAGTTCAGATGAGAGATTTGCCACGACCCCACGTGAAAGATGTTTCGGCAAAGATGGAGTATTACTCCAAGGTTTTGCATGAGGCATGCGTCTATAACGATAACACTGCTGCATTGAGCACAAGTGCTGAATGAATAATCTTGTGCCTTGTATGCTAGCAATCAGATCTGTACAGAGACAGAAAGTTTTACAACTGTATGATTGAGCAAGTTTAAAATAAAGCATTCATTCAATCATTCATTCATTCAATCATTCAATCATTCGTTCATTCGTCTTCAGAAGTCTCTGATCAGGATCCAGAAGGAACCTGATGGGAATCCACCTCGAATGTCTCCATGTGAAAGATTTCCCAGGCTGTCACACACATAGGGTCTATATATTTATACTTATTTTAACACTAATCAGCCATGTCATTAAAATCACCTGCCTAATATAGTGTAGTTCCCCCAATGATGCCAAAAGAGCTCTGAAACTTTGAGGTATGGACCCACAAGCCCTCTGAAGGTGTGTTAGGGTATCTGGCATCCTATGGTAAGATGTTCGCAACAGATCCTTTACCTTTTTGATTGCAGGCAAATCAAAAAGCAAATCCCTCTCATGCAGTAATTTTTTTGTTTATACCTACCTATGATATAACAGCCATAACAGCCTATAAAGATATGTCAGACCCTCCTCTTGCAGTCAGAAAATGAGACAAAGCTTTTGTGTGAATGTTTTCACTTGACTGCATTTGAAATGGTCAAAGACACAGATTTAAATAATACACACAAAGAGTAAAGAATTTACGGATTCAAACCGCAATCTATAACCTCTATTCACTCGCAGGCCTTTCAGCCGTACACAGCCTGAGGCTTCCCAATCATGCTGCTGTTTCTATTCCAATCCCAGCACTTGAATACATGAAAAGAGGCGCGAAAAGGTCTGACGGACAGGACTGTGTGCTCTTTGGGGCAACAGCGATGGTCTGCTGTCTTTGAAGAGATTTAACAGGTGTAAGGGAACTATTCTGCTTTACAGACCAGACGGATGTGCTCCGGTGACGCTATACCGATCGCATCAGAGCTCTCATTAGTCGCGAAGGCCTTGGAGCAGCCTAAAGACTTTTTTCTCTCGTTAATTACATTTGCCTTGTGGCAAAGAGACTCTACAAGTGCGCTCAAAAGCCTTCAAGACTTCTAAATGACAGAAGTGTCACTCCACATCAAGTGTGAACAAGACATTGCAGCCCGGGTGTGAATATGTGTAACGTGGGTGCCTTTTTTCTCCAGAATGATACGGATTAAGCTTGATCACTTCAATCATAATGCCGTTATGCCAAGCATTTAAATAATGCACAAATTGGTAATCCTCATCAACTTTGCACAAAGCGAAGGATTAAACAAATGAGAGGGAATGATTGGTTCTGCCTTCATCGAGCTTCTTGAGTTAACGTACACAAGAGCCGCATACAGAGCGGTTAACCCCAACCTTGCTTTGTCAATGATCGCCTCCTTTAGGTACACACACACGGCCATTCAGCAGGGCATGATAACTAACAATAGGAGGCTTTAGCGAAAGGTAATTGAGGAGAACAACAACTTCTGAACTTAACTCTCTCCCATTCAGGGCACTTATTGTGTTGAAATCAATGACATGTTTGTTTTAGCACCTCGTTCTCTCTCAGCAGGCCCACGGCTTCTGTTCAAGCGCCCTCCCTCTAAAATCCTCCTAAAGAACACTGAAAAGGAATGCAAACACATTTTTCAAAGAGTTTGTTTGAAGATCTTAACTCTCTCTTCCTCCTTTTTTTTTTTGGCTTTGACTTTAAGAGAGACGTTGTGCTGGTTAGACTGCCACAAATCTTTCAGGGGGGAAAAAAATCTAAGAAATTGTATGTCTTTTATACAAGTAAATGTTCTGAACATGAAGAATTCTTTACATCTTTGTGATACTGGGATGGACAGCTGACAAATGCCCTGTTAAACAAGTGTGTTTCATTTGCAGGTGAACAGCTGTTGTGTTTTAGAAAGAAAGAGAAAGAGAGAGAGAGAGAGAGAGAGAGAGAGAGAGAGAGAGAGAGAATGGGCTGATATGTAGTCCAGTCCATTTCCTGTGTGACAATTTCATTATTTCAAACAAAACCCAGCTGCTAGACATAAAGCATGCTTAGATTCCTAGGCTGTTTATGGAATTAAACTGATGTCTCTCTGTGGGCTCTTTAAGATGATGTCATTTGAATACTTTTACGTTTCTGCACATTTTATTTTGCAAGTTTTGACTGATTGTTAATGAAATTAATGGCATTATTAAATAGCATTGCTTAGCAACCGCTACAGGACCTGGACATAACAGCTAAGCTGAACTTTATTCTGCAGGCATTCTGCAAGATCTAGCCATAAAGTAGACACGATATGCTTGATATGTTTCAATCAAAGGTCTACCAGAAAAATACCTTTTAGGTCCTTCAACAAGACCTTTAACCCTTGTTTATTTAGGTTTTTGGATAACAATACATATTTTGAGCTGATAAGAAGCAAGCAGTGCTCGCAACCATGGTGTTCAGAAAAGCATCACAAAATTCAAGGCAGAAGTGCTAAAACAGCAAAATACCACATCAGGTTCCACTCCTATCTTCCAAGAACTGGAATGTGAGGCTACACTGGGTACAGACTGACTAAAATTGAAAACTGGCAATGTTTTTCCATTCTGCAAATGTCCAGTTTTGTTAAGCCTGCAAGTTATTTTTTTCATCTGTTTATCTGCTCTGCTATGACGCGTTTCCAAGCAGTCAGTACGCTGAAATATTTTTTTTTCTGGACTGCTGTCCATAGTTGAAAACCCTTGCTACAGTATAATTATGCTATCTTCCAGGTACTTGGAATAAAATCTAGCATTGCAAAAGATTTCAGTGAAAGAGCTTTTTTTAACCTCCGAACTTAACAAACCTAAAAACAAACCTTAAGAGAAGTGAAGTAAGCTGCAAATTCTACATGTTTATGCTTGAAGAAACATGCATCATGTCTACGTATTTTACGACCAGGTAGTCTTGGTCATCCAACACATTCCAAACATGTCACGTATGTTTAATGTGCAGTGAAAATAGCTTTCTGCTACACGGTTCAAAATTAGCATCTATTGCAGCGATAGAACAGGCGGAGGCCCCGATTCGACGAATTCAAGCCGTCCGAGACGGAGTTAGGAGAAAAAGAAAGAGAAAGAGGTATTCTCTATGTCTGATAAAATGAATGTCTTCATATTCCAGGTGCACTGAGCTTTCTGGAGAGCTGTTTGGCTCATCATGCAGGATTACTTACAGAAACCAACAACCCATCATGCTGAGTAATTACAGCCCGAGCTGTCGGCCAAACAAATGGCTCTGACAGAACGCTGAAAGGTCACGCAGTGAAATCCCAGAGAATTCATTGAGCTCTTTCTCTCTGTTGTGTTCGCGTCTGGTGCGATCGTTCAGATACACTGCCGGTGAGGCAAAGTGCTCTCTTATGGAATATAGTGGGGTTAATGATACCTACATATGCAGAAGAGAAGAAGCAAAAACCACCAAATCTCCAGGATGGGAGGTCAAACATCAACATACCACTAGATTTGAAACCAGGTAGAAGTTTCAAATTTTATTCTTACACACATTTTAAATTGTAGAATAAATTCCATCCACCCTCTTGCCATGGCTTTATTTGTGTGAATGTTTGTGTGAAAACATTATTTTAATGTGTACAATATTTTTGGTTAGGTTTTGTCTATTTATTAGAGAGCTTTCAATTCCAACAGAACATGTTAGGTCCAATCTGACAATATTTATACTACCATAAATACTTGTCTTTGAGTTAAGGTTTGTATTTATCCAATTTCATTCACATTGTGTTAATTGGCTAATAACTATAAATAACTCAATAATAAATAAAATGTATTTACTGATGGGGGGTACGGTGGCTTAGTGGTTAGCATGTTCGCCTCACACCTCCAGGGTTGGGGGTTCGATTCCCGCCTCCGCCTTGTGTGTGTGGAGTTTGCATGTTCTCCCTGTGCCTCGGGGGTTTCCTCCAGGTACTCTGGTTTCCTCCCCCGGTCCAAAGACATGAATGGTAGGTTGATTGGCATCTCTGGAAAATTGTCCGTAGTGCGTGAGTGAATGAGAGTGTGTGTGTGCCCTGCGATGGGTTGGCACTCTGTCCAGGGTGTATCCTGCCTTGATGCCCAATGACGCCTGAGCACAGGCTCCCCGTGACCCGAGGTAGTTCGTATAAGCGGTAGAAAATGAGTGAGTGAGTGAGTATTTACTGATATTGAATGCTTGTGATTTTTGCCTCTGTAGGAAAAAGAATAAAAAATCACAAACGTCCTGGTTACACTTTCCAGGCCCCAGAATTTGTCTCTTATTAAAATCTAGCATACACTACACAACATACACATGTGAAAACACACGTGAAATAAATGAAAACACAAGTGACATGTGACATCCACAGTTCCAAAATGGTGGATGTGATGCTTATTGCCTTGGGGTCTGCAAGAACTTTTCAAATAAAAAAAATTGAAACACAAAGTGTGCTCCATGCATTTTTGCGCTTTATTGTAGGCAGGAAATGGATTTAAACTGTTATTGTATCATCAAAATTTCAATTTGTAGGAGTGGATTAGGCCTAAGATTCACTTTGACGTTGTAAGTCTTATTTGAAGTCTGTTTGGGGATTGTGAAAGACTTAAACTTTGATATGACCAAATTGTCTTGGGCAATCCTTTAAAAAAACATACTAAATGACTCTGACATGCTACACCAATACCAATATGTCTTATATAACAAATACTAATATAATTACAGTGTACTCCATTGTGTGATCTGGACCCCACCATTGTCGTGTATACAAAAATGTACATTCGCACAAGCCCACTGTAGTGAACTGTGAGGCAGTTGGGGCTGTTGTGTGGATCACTTAAGTCAGTGGGAAGCCTGGGGGTGTTTGTGGCTTCCCTGTGTGAGAGAATGCAGCAGGGGGAGGCATGTGAACCTGTGGATAATGGAGAGAGGGGGAGGCTGAGGTGAGAGAGGGGTCCTATGGCTTGGATCACACCCCCTGCTGGTAAGTGCAATATCCTGTGGGTGATCCTGCGGGTTTGGTCAATGTCAAACAGATGTTAGGATTACAACCCCGGCTGAACTTCTGGAGAATAGTCTCTGATGGGAGGATCTGTCCTGTCTTTCCGAATCAGTCTCTAGAATTATTACAACTCCAACGTGCCAAGCAGAGCCATTTCACAGGACTACATAGCTAAGACGCTTTTCCAAAAACACGCACATCACTCGAGCCTCAGGCTATGGCCTTCAAAGCAAAGCCTTTGGGAATCTTAGTATTGCTTCAATTGCTGGGCCTCTACAATGTTTTCCTCATTTTTTTTTACGTTACTACCTTTGATCCAGTGGCCAAATGGTGTTGTTAAGAGACACTTGTAGTTTAACAGCCTGACTGTGCTGTAAATGTCCTCTTCTGTCACCGTTTGAGGACTGAAGCCAGTCAAATGCCTTGCCACACACTGGACTACAGATTTAAGAGTTTGCCAACAAGTTGAGATGGTTCATTGTGCTGACATCCAGATAGCAGATTAAGAGATGCCAAACTATGGGACAGACAGTATAAAAGCTAGCAGAGTACCAGCATTCCAGGTACCAAGCTATACCAAACTTGTCCATGTGATTCTTTCTGCCTTCTTTCTTCGTCATTTTATGAGATTCATGAGACCACATCTTTCTATGCTGGATTCTCCTCCATGATTTGTTCAGAAGTCTGTGATGCTGGAGGCTAGAAAAGGCTGAAAACTTCCAGGGAATGGCTCTGCACAAACAATTGACGAACTCCTGCACCACAAAACCAACTTGGTTTAAAAAAAGACAACAAAAAAAAAACTTCCTTCTTTCTACATCCTGATGCTAAAATCCTCCCTGTACACTCATGGGACGATAAATTTATTGGAGCAAAATGTCAGTATGATTTATCCAGCCACCTGCTTCAGTCTTGACCTTACCTTAAACATAGCATGCATAACTGTATCATGGGTACCCAGCTGAATTGAGTTAAAAAACACAGGGCCAGACAGGACAAAATAAAAGCTTGAAAGAGAGAGAGAGGGTGAGGGGTGAGGGGCTTGTATAGGCTACTCTATTCCAACCTAAAGTGTTAGCAAAGATGAAGGATGCAAGTACAGCTGTCTGAGAGTCATCCCTATCTCTGAGATAGTGCAGACCCAGATCTCTTAGCAAGGCCCTGACCCTGAACACTGATTGTACGAGGGTGTGTGATTGATAACAACTAACACATGGAGCTTTTTTATTCAGGGTATCTCATGTAAACCCTGTATTCCCGTCAGGCTGTTTTAGGAGTCTGCGGCTTGGCTGCGTTTCGCTTTCTTTCGTTCTTCATCTCTCTTCATATGAGTCTAATGAAGAACATGCCCTGTGAAGGCCTGAGCTGTAGCTCTGTTACTCAGACAAATAAGTCATCCAGGGTTGCGCCACAACAATGAAGATTTCTCTTCAGCTGCATTAACCGAACCGCTATGATGTAAACACGCAAATCCTGCAATGTTGTTGCTTGAATTGTTCTGCACGCTCAAAAGCAGCGGATCTTTGTAGTTCATTAGGGGATTTTCCATGAAGTGTTTGTCTTAAATGTGTATAGTTCTGGACTGAAAGTGATGATGATGCACTGGCAGACCCACAACGTGTTGCTGTCAAAACTTCTTTAAGAGACAGAAGAGCATCATTTGGTTGCACCATCCCTCTAGGAATTAATTAAGTTGTGAATCAAAGGCCGCCAAGAGGCGCTATGGATACACGTCACATTTCATAGTGAGGCGAGTTTTTTGTGCCCCTGGTGGCACACAGACCTTTGATTTCGAGGCATCTCATGGTATGTGATGTCCTTTCATGAGACATTCACTGTAATTAGATGCAGCTTGATGCTTGATTGTTTCTGCTTGATGAGGACTTCTTATGCCTGGGTTCATGTGGCTCTGACTGATCATTTTAATCTCACTGAATTAGCTTTTGAATTAACTGAATCTGAGTTTATTACAGCTTTAAAACTGTGCTGCAGAACATGGATGTCTTGCATTAGGAGGTGAGCAAATGCCAGCAAGAGTAGATCAAATATTGTATGAAAAAAGAAAGAATTTGATCAGATCCTGTTACAAATCTAGCTTGAAAGATCAGACGCCTGCTTGTAGTTCAACAATGTAAAGTAGCCATGTAGCGTAATGTTAACAACACGCTAAACTAGCCATGTACAATAGCGTAATGTTAACAACAATGACAACAACCGGTGAGCTATTACACAAAGCATTCACAAAAGTAAATACCCCCTTTGTTGTTATTTATCATTATTTTTATTTATGTTTACAATATTAGTGACTTTTTGTAGGAAAGAGTTTGCCTCAGTGTGTTTGTCATGTTTTCTCATGCTATCCTGTATAGTATGTTTTATCTTCTCATCTCTATTCATGACCTGTCTTAAAAATCAAATGTCAAATAAAAAAAATCCATAACCTTCATGTTTATAGGTTATAGCTTTTTTCATGTCCAAACTGTGAAGCTATAAAAGCATTTCCCCTCCAAAATGATGCAATTTCAACTTGCTTTGCTAAATAATTGGTAAATAATTGAGAAATATGAAAATTATTATAAATTATTAAGCAATATGTAATATATTTCATATCATGTACAACATCACAACAAAATAAAATCGACAATTGTTATATACAGTAGATAAACAGACAGTCAACATGATATTATCCTTCCAAGGCTGCTTAAAGATCAAGACATTATGAATTCTACATGAGGTCGATGATTTAATCCTATTTCTAAAGAATCTAAAAAAAAACTTCCTTTACCAAGCAACATACGGTTCATTAGGCAACTCTGCTTAGTTTATATAAAACACGTGCATATAAAATCGCTAGCTTAAAATTCATACTCCATTTGTAAAGCAGTGCCCCATTTTTTTTTTCAAGTGACTTAATGCAACCTTTCATAGACTTGCAGCATTCCATCCTAATTCATGATGACAAAACTTTCTTTTTGTTTTAATACTTGTCTCTCATGAGTGCCTACGTGTCATTTCTTGTCTAAGCCCAACAAGGAATAGCTCCTGAACGGGCGCATTCCTTCATGCAAAAATTCACCTTGACACATGCACGTCTTGTGGCGCCTTCGTCTTCCATGTTATCCCGCGTCCCATATGGAGTTTATCTACGCCTCTTTGATGAGCATTCCCATGAGGTCGGGAGCTCGGGCTGCTGGAGAGGGGGAACGGTTTACTGTGCTCTTCATCAGAGCAAGTCAACGCAAGAGGGGATTCAGAGAAAACAGAGAAAGGGAGAGGGAGAGGGAAAGAGAGAGTGAGAAAGAGAGAGAGAGAGAGAGAGAGAGAGAGAGAGAGAGAGAGAGAGAGAGAGAGAGAGAGAGAGAGAGATGCTGGCCACAAAAATTGCCAGAGGACAAATCACCCCTGACTGGTGGAGAGATTTCTCAGAGCAGACAAGAAACAAAAATATTAGTGTTCCGCTGGTCTGGGTTTATGGAGGCAATTACATGTTTGCCCTTTAGACAGACTGAAATAATACTTAGCATGGGAGATAATGCCAGTTGGAAATAAACACACTAACAAACAAACAAAAAAACTTTCCTTCTTACTGACATTATAATAATTGTAATAGTAATGGCATTTTAATGCAGAGTAAATTCAGTCAATTATCAATCTAAGCTTGTTGCTCCATGCTTCAGCCGAAGCAGATAATGAACCCAATATGGCAACAAGAAACAATGGAACCTGAGAAGTTTCTGAACCCATTTATCCAAAATCAGCCCGGTATAACATAACAGAGATTTTCAGGGGTCATTGCCTCCATTGAAACACTACAATGCAGTGACTTCTCCAGGGGTCAACTCCCCTCGGATTCCTCCATATAGCCAAGAAGAAGTGACTTCATATACTCCAATGAGAAAGCCCATTGTGCTCGGAAGTCTTGGGGAAAAAAAAAGAAAGGGGAAAAAAAGAAAGAGATGGTCCCCTGCTGACCTGGGCTCCAAGCTCAATCACTCATAGAAATGTGGAGTTACTACCTAGACTGGGAAAAAAGTCTGAAAGGAGACAGGATGTCGGCTGAGAAAAGGGTTAAGATTAAAAAAGTGCTTCAGGTTTCAAACCAAATGCTTGGTTAGAAAAATAATGTAGGTGTGGTCTAGTGTGCCGTTTAAAAATGCCATTTTATATGAGGGAAGCATACGCATAAAACAGAAACATAAAACAACAAAAAGTAAAAGCAAACAAGCCCTAAACTTTTGACCTATTTGCTCTTCTCACTTGTGGTTGTTTGTATTTTGCAAGAGCATTCAGGATGATAGTAAGAGGTTTGTATTAGAACCACAGCTCTCTTTACACAGGGTTTAGCTCATCAAAAGAAAACACCAGAGGGATAAGTGTCATTTGATGAAGCAAGGCTGTGTGGGGTTGGCAAAAGGCAAGATCGGCTGCCCTTTTGCCCTCAGTGGTCCAAATAAAAGATGTTAAAACAAACCCGGCCAGAGTTTCACTATGTTTGTGGTTAAGACAGATGCAAGAAACTTTGAAGCAATTAAACATTTCTGAACAACAGTTGCTTTATTACCAAAAGACACCCTTGAGCTTCTCTGTCAGGGTTGCTAAGGTGACGGTTTTTACACCAAAGTGGGTCAGTGGGTGGTGTTTTTGGGCTACTTTAAAAATAACCTGCGGCCTTCAATATCTTGTTTTAAATTACTGAAATATAATCTAACCAATGTCCATAAGCATAGGCCAAGGCAAACAAAAGGAAAGTGTAAGTGCAGACTGTGCATCAACGATACACTATGTCGCCACTTTGTGTTAGTGTTTTCACAGTGACGTAGTAAGACAGGTGATCAATCATTCTATGTTTTTTTTTTTCTTTTCTGATATAGCATACAGTCATTGTGGTCTTAATACTCTGGGCTAATTGAGTTTACTTAATTTAAATGTGTACGCTTGTTCAGTTTCAATGAATTGGGTTACATGAAGACAGTTTGTTTACATACATCCCACATGATCCCACATCTTTTTCAAAGCCCTCCATGCTCCATGGACCGAGCCCAACATGCTGGCATATGCAACACCCATATAACTGCTGTGCTATTCTTTCACACTTGTTCTACCCGAATTCATTTAATTCTACAGATATAATTCCTCTCAGGGTAAATCAAACGTCCTTGTGAGAATTCTTAACGGTACTGGTTTACGTTAATGCTAAATGAATTGATCACTCTTACTTTACATAACTCAATCTAGAAACAAGAACATTAAGAGAACAACAACATTCATTTAACTCTAACTTTAAATGAATATCACTAAGAGCAATGAAATCATGTTTTAAGTAAAGTATACTTAATATGTTCTTTTAAATCTGACTGACCACTTTTTTTTTTTTTTTAACCAGTGAACATATTGCAAAGATTAGCAGAGGGAAAGGGGGGTTATGGAGTGGATAATGGTTGCACCAGGCAATGATCAAAAGCCTGTACTGCAGATACTGCAAATCAGAAATGTGTGCACACCACAGTGACCTCATTTCCCTTGTGAAGAAATACTGAGAAACACAAGACAAATGTGTCTCCCTATTCCCTATTCCAGCACCTGTAATATGTAATTGGGCTGGAAATTTTGTTTACTAAATATTTCCAGAGATGCAGAATATCTTATAGAACTTCAAATTCGAGTCTCAATAAAAATCATAAAGCTATAAATATAAAGAAATGATGACTAATACTGACACATGAACTAGATTTTATGTATTAGGCCTATTATATTATATTTTATGTCTTTTTCATTTTATCATCATTTAAAGCTGGCCAGTAGTCAGTGCATTTGAAAAAAATTATACAAAATAAATAAATAATAAATATAATAATAATAATAATAATAATAATAATAATAATAATAATAATAAATGTAAATAAAATCCTACAGACTGTACATATCGTAGATAAAATAGAATTGGACCTACAACCAGAAAGTTTCAAAATCTTTTAAATATTTATCTATATTTGTCCATGTGGGAATGAGTGAAAATGGCGCCGTAGGGCTCGCGGGAGTGCGCTGAAGGGGGCGTGGTCATTTCTCGGTCCGCCGCGGCCGGTGAGCGCGAGCTCGGGCGGACTGAATGAGCTGAATGGGATCCCGGCGCTCTTTCACATCCTTTCAAAACCTCTTCAGCCTGACTGCTGGGACTCTTCATAGCACACAATAGCAAATGCACTAAAACTTTTTTTTCTTCTTTTTCTTATGCTAATGCCTGTGACCGGGTCCTCACATGAAAAAAAAATCCCACTCCCACCAACAGTTTTTTTTTGCCTCTTCCTCTAGGATTTAAATGGGCCAATTAGAGTTTTTTCCCCTGCTTTTTTGCCTTGTTCTGCCTCCTTGTCAGCTAAATTTCTAAGCACACAGGCCCTTTCATTCTCTCCAATGAATTGCAGAGTTTCTTCTTCATCTCCTTCTTCATCTCCTTCTTCTTCTCTTTCTTCCACACCACCCTTATATAATGATCACACCAAAGCTACTTGCCCAGAGACACCATAACAAGCAACACATGAAACTAATTGCTGATATTTATTCTGAGACTTTCAGCATAAAGCTACAGTAAGCTGCAAAGAAAAGCTAGAGAGCAAACACAAGGCCTTTCAACTAACAGCACGAGCTTTTCACAAACCCTTCAGCTCATGATAGCTGGACTTCACTGGACTTAATTACACTATGCATGTCTATAGAACATGTAAAGTTTGGTCTCTAATGACGTGGACTTTTCAAACTTTGCATTGTTTTGGCATTATGACTGAATTGCTTAGTAGGTAGAATTTATTAGGCTAAAATATGAAATAAAATGATAAAAGTAGACATTTTAATTTAAAATCAGAAAGAAAGAAAAAACAAAAAACAGAATGCACGCGAGCAGTAAGCAAAAAAAAATTAATAATAATAAAATAAAATAAACTCCAAAGTTCTGGCATGGCGTATGGTTCAAATTTTCCGAATCAGAGCTCTAATGGCCCTGGCGCCTCTCCACCTTTCCGATCAGATTGTTGTCCCATAAGGATCAAGTTGCAGACAAAAAGATTTTTGAAATTCCAGCGCGAAGCCGGTTAAAAGTGCAAACAACAGTTTAAAGGCATCTCCTATCTCATTTTCTTTATCATTGCATGAAGCGTGTAATGCACTTTAAAGAGAATTGTTACTTGTTTTTTTTTTTTTTTTAAATCAAGATAGATAGCAACAGTGTAAACAAGCGTGCAAACAAATCGGAGTTTATATTATTTATTGAATTATTTGCCTTTATCTTTGCACTCAACGATTCTATAGGAACAGAATTCTAGATTCTATAGGAACTTCTTTTTCTGGAGACACTTTTATAGTGTGAGGTGTAGTTGTAAGTGAGTGAGTGAGTGAGTGAGCTGCAACTTTTCCATATGTCCATTTTCCATACATATATTTTCCATATATGTAACCTTGTTAATATATGATCCTACCTTTAATTCTGTTGATGTTTTTCCCGATTCACGTGTCCAAAGCTGCGTGTTCTCTCTTCTTCAAGCACAACTTTTTCGCTGTAGAGAGGAGTAGAAGCTTGTCCTTCGCGGCGGGACCCGAAACGCCATCCGAGCGCAGCACAAACTTCGCCAAAACTTTGCCCAAACTCTCCCGGATCATTCAGTGCACTTCACACAAGAGTTAGTGCGTCTTCACTTCACTTCGGATCAGTGCAGGAACTTTTGTTTTCGCGTACCGAAGCCTTCCCGCAGCCAAACCATCGCTCGCGCAGAACAGAAAGAAGCTGAAACGAACTGAGGTTTGTGTGTGTGTGTGTGTTTGAATGTGTGTGGGAGTGTGTGCTGATTTCTCCAAGCTGATCTGTGTTCAGTTCGATCTCCTTCTCTTCCCATCTGGGCTCGGTTTCTCTCTCTCTCTCTCTCTCTCTCTCTCTCTCTCTCTCTCTCTCTCTCTTTCTGTCTGAGTTTAACCATTTGCTGTTCCAGATGGGCCGGGCTAGTGGAGCGCGCGGGATCGCACACACACACACACACACACACACACACACACACACACACACACACACACACACACACACAGAGAGAGAAAGAGAGAGAGAGAGAGAGAGAGAGAGAGAGAGAGAGAGAGAGCGACAGAGACAGAGAGAGAGAGTTTGGAGTTCTCTGTTGCGTAGAAAAGAACAAACACAGCAAAAAGAAAAAAATCCCACGTGTACAGAAAACACAGTTTTAATGCATCACTAAGGATTTGGCTGTATGGTGTAAAAGTGCGTGTTAGTACGATTCAGTGCTTCTGCCAACTATCCAAGCTTCAGGCCTAAAGCTTTAGAGTTGAAACACTCAAAGATTTAGAGTTTAACGTGACCGGGTTTTTATCCCTGCAGCTTTCCGTTTGCATTAAAAAAGTTCATTGATGATTTTAGTTTAAAAGTACAGAAAAATCTTTCAGAATTTGCTTAAATCGTTCATATTAAGCAGAAGTTAGGTAAAACAAATGCAGAGGTGTTAAAATATTTCAATACTGAGCTGGATGTAAAAAAAAACATTTTGCGCAGACATTCACTTATACACCCTCATCTTCATCACAGTGATGAAATAAACTGCTCAGTAAAAGATCTGCTTTTACTATTACAGCATTGATGCATTAATCATTAAAACATGGATTAATCCCTGCTATGTGTCTGTATATAGCAGATAAATGAATTCTTGTCTGTATGTATTAAATCTATTACAGTGTGTGTATAGGAAGAACTGTATTACACGTAAGAGTTTACATCTAAACTTACATTTATAGTTTTGTTTTTTAATAGAAAAGCTGGATTAAATCTTAAAGTGTTTATATAAGAACAGCTAAATTAATCCCTACAGTGTTTCTACAAAACAGCTGACTTAACCCTTAAAGTGTTTATATAAGAACAAACAGATTCACCCTTACTGTATATAGAAGAACAGGTGAAATAATCCTTTCAGTGGTTCTACAGAACATCTGGTTTAACCCTTAACATGTTTATTTAAGAAGAGTGTATGACCTCTTAATGTACCTATATGATAACGGTTGAATTAAAACAACTACAATTAACGTTACAGTTTTTGATGAACTTGTATATATGGTTGTATAAGAACAGCTGGATTAATCTTTACTGCATTTATTAAAAAAAAACAAAAAAAAAAGAAATATTTGGAATTGCAGTGTATTTATACATACAGCTGTTTTTTTCAACAGTTTTTATATAACAACAAATTGAGTGTCCTTTAAAAAAGTTTATCTATAACACATGCATTAATCTTTACTGTGTTTATATAAGAACAGCATGTTAACCATTACAGTGTTTACATAAGAACAACTGGATTAACCTTTACAGTGTTAACATATGAATAGCTGGACTAACCCTTAAAGTTAGGCTTTATTATCCTCGATTAACCCTTTAAAACATTTACAGTAGGCCTATGTACAGAAAAAAACAGCTGTCTTATGCTTTACTGTGTTTATCTAAGAACAGCTGGATTAACCAGTATAGTATTTCTATAGAACAGCTGGATTAACCAGTACAGTATTTCTATAGAACAGCTGGATCAGCCCTTAAAGTGTTTATAGAAGAACAACTGAATGAACTCATGTGATATTTATAGGCTGGTTAGATGAACCATTCTTATGCTTTTCTAAGAACATCTGGATTAACCATTACAATGTTTGTTTGAGAACAGCTGGACACAAATAAACACTGTTCAATTTAATTCAGTGGCGTTTACACTGTAGACAACAACACTGTACTGACATTATCAGAGTTTATTTTGTGGAGTAGGCTAACCGAGGACAACTGAATGACAAGTATCCAAGAGATAATATTTCTGTGTATTGTATTATTGTATATAAACCCAAATGTGATGAGCAAAATAGAAACTACAGAGAATGCAGCCTCAAACATTCACAAATTAAAAAAGTTTCTTCTACAACAAAACTGAGCCAAAATCTGAATCATTCAAATGTTCTGAAGCATCTGTAATACCTTATTGACTTTGCAAGCTCCATTTAAGACAGATTTTTATTTTCAGGATGCCATAAATATTGTGACCAATCAAATCAGTTATACCTGATTGTAACATGAACGTCTAAATATTTCTTTTTATGTATCTTTACCTTATACGGCTACTATTTATTTGCATGAATCAGCTTGTGTCTTGTGTCTTGTAACAACCAAAACACAAATGTGTGATGAAGAAATGATCAGGGGAAAAAATTATAAAAATGAAAAGATTAAAACTTTTGGTGTATTTGATTTCCTGGATTAAATTTTAAATCTATGACTATGCAGCAACCCTAACAAACTATAATTCTGTTAAGATTTTTTTTAGCATACAAAGGTGTCAGGCAAAGGGAAAGAAAGAAAGAAAGAAAGAAAGAAAGAAAGAAAGAAAGAAAGAAAGAAAGAAAATTTAAAAAAATTATTAAAAAAAACGTATTAATGGTATGGCGAGGTCAAAAATGACCTATATCAGATACATTATTCCCACTGAAATGTCGTCTGAACCATAGAGTCAGTTGGCACTAATGGCAGTCAGCGCCATCTAGAGGATTAAGTATAAAGTACAGTACAAGAATAGGCCTTATTCTAAGCATGTTAGAAGTGTGTGGGGAAAACCCAAATCAACCCCTGACTCCCTTTGTTTCAGGAACAAACATCCCCTCTGGATGAAAATCAACAAAGATCATTGAAAACATTGTACTGTCTTTTATTCTTTTAACTCTCTCATTAACCATCAGCAATTGTTACAGGGTTTCAACGTTCTGTGTTCTTAGCACTTCATAAAGACATGTTTTTAGCAGAGGTTTCAGTGCACTTCTGTTCATAATTTAAATGCAAACATAATTTCAATGTATTCACTCCCAGGTCAAAGGATATTAAACTGTACCCTTTATTGACAAGGATTACCCTTAGTACCCTTAATGATAGCTGGATTACAGTGTGCAATATATATTAATTGTATACAGTACACAGTTAGACTGTGGACTACTGTGACTACCAAGCTGCCATTGTTGGGCTCTTGAGCAAGGCCCTTAACCCTCAGTTTTATAAATGAGATTAAGTTGCTCTGTAAGTTGCTCTGAATAAGGGCACCTGCCAAATGCCATGAATGTAAAATAACTTTTACATAAATAAATAAATAAAGCCAGAGGGGTACCTACCACCCCAGAGACCAAGAATGGTATAAAGTTTAGTATTCTTTATTCTGTAGTCAATCAAAACGTTTAACCTGATCTCATCATTTTTGCTTCTTTGTCTTTACATTGATGCTGGGAGGCAAACGTCAATAAAGGAAAGAAGAAAGGAAGAAATTCCCAAAGCGACAAAAAACTTCAAAGGAATCATGACTCGAGAACAGGGAATCTATCCTCCTGTGGATGACACCATAGAGTTAGACATATACAGAGACAGCAGAAATAACTAATACTTCTTTAATATTTCATATAATAGGAAATTAGTGAAATGAACCACTGATTTGTGGAAATTTAAAAAATGTCATATTTTTATAGATGTGGAACATGTGGACGGTATACAGATATAGCATTACATACTGTGGAAAAGTGCCTTCTGAAAAATCCCACTTGGTACAGCTCCCAGCTGCCAAAACACACACAGACTGTGGTTAAACTGGTAGCATATCATCCTTACTGCCAGCTGGTAGAAAGGAAATGCTGCACAAGATTCTGAATTACTGCACAAAGCAATCTGCAAAGCTGCAAGGTCATCAGAAAATCTCAGACTTTAGCTAAGTAAATAAAGACAGTGATGGTCAAGCAGTTTTCAGGGTTGCTGTGTATTTATATATACATCAACATAGAGACAAATGCCATCACAAAATAACCTTGTGTGCCATATTTCCCTTGAATTAGGCGGAAAACTTGATGCTGGTTAATTAATCAGACAATGGTTAAAAAAGGTGCTATTTTTAATAAAGGACAGAAGGCAATTTTTCTTAAGACCTCTAAGACTAAAGAATGTTACGATATTTGCCCATAAATAACGTAAATAAGGACCATTGATTACCCTGATAGATTTAATGCTTTTTTGAAAATGCAAGGCCCAGAAATGTGAAGTTTAGGTGACAAAGTGGTTATTTACTTTACAACACTTAAAAGATTGTGGCAAAATAGCAAAAACAAATGGACATAATGAGTGAAGGGGATGAGAGCTAAAGATGATATGACACAAGTACTTTGGCCCAGGGTAATGCAGCACTTTGCAGAACAAAGTCAAATTATTGTTCTAAAAAAGGAAAGAAAGGAAAATGACAAAACTGTGTAAAAACAAAAACAAATGTGAATTGTTAAATAGTTCTGTGCCCTATTGAAACAGCTGCTGGAGTGACATGGTGGTTATTTCTTATAAAGGTGTGGCCACAAATGAATGGATTGAAGCCACAAGCTATAAGCTGGCAGGAATTGTGTAACTTAAGCTCACGCTGTGGAAACGTCATCCTTAAAACATGGCCTCCAGTCAATCCAGCCACAGTAGAGACTGATGTGAGGGTTTAAGGTAACCACCAGGTGCTTGTGGAAAAATGCTATTCATCTGTTTTAGTTCAAATGTAGACACTAGAAGAGTTTTACAGTCTTACAAACTTTATTATCAATTACTGCACATAGAATCTTCTTCCTACAATAACATCTTCACTTCGCTTTAAGTTTAAACATACCGTGTAAAACAATGGATATCTCAGTGCTATAGTTTAGAATAATTAGGTCAAATTGATGATTTATGAATATATGAAATGTCTACTTGGCTTTGTAAAAATAAAATTACTAAAATTTATGGAAGGAAACATAACTAAAATGCTCAATTGTTTAATTTTGCGGCAGCTAAAAATAAGAGAATAAGAGAGAAAAACTCAATGATGGAGAAATGAAAAGTCATGAATCATGAACTCTATGCTCCATATTAAACAAACAAACAAATAAATAACATCTCACCTCAGTGACTCCATACTGTTAGGATTTTTCCCCTTATATTTTTCCATGGGTTGTCATAAAGATGTTATAGATTTCGCTTCACTCATTTCATTTCTGCTCGTTTTAATTAATTTCTCAAATTGAATTAAATTTTTAATAATTAAATGTCTCATAGATGTCTAAATATAACAATGATCTTGTTCTAACTATATTTAAGAACAGAAAATGTTCTAAATGCATTACAGTGGCTCCATCTAGTGGAAAAGAAGGTGTGGAAGAAGAATCTGTTTTTCAGGACTCATATTTATTTATTTATTTATTTATTTATTTATTTATTTATTTATTTATTTATTTATAGTAGCATGGCCACCCAATATGTAATTCTAACATATATAATTTATATGCATGTGCAATTTGTATGGTAACTAATATGCATTAATATAACCCTGTGATTTGTTTTGTAACCTGCAGAATTTCCTGGGGTGCTGTTAAAGAAAATAAATCATTTTCTGACCAATCAGATTTGAGCCATGACAGAAAATTGCAGTGGTGTAATAAATACCATCCATTTAATGTGAATGATATAAACTGGCTAAGAACGAATATATACAAGAATCAATGCGCTTTAAATTCACTACAATGTTTCCCAAAAACTAAATAAATGATTCCTGTTTATATGTACAGTGTATTTGTAATAAACAGAGTTCACTCAGCTTTTAATGGTCTGTATTTATAGACACAAAGCTGAGTATGATTACTTTTTTTTTTTTTTATCTAACCATAGGGTTAAATAAAAAAAAGAAAGGAAAAAAAACTCTTCAGGTTGTTCATTTGAGAAAGTTATCAAAGGTTCTAATTAAAAGATTACATTTAGAACTTTAGAAAGCTGGAACCATTAAGAAGTGTCCATGTTACTTTTCAAATAGTCATTAAACATGATCTACGGACTGTGTGTGTGTGTGTGTGTGTGTGTGTGTGTATGTGTGTGTGTATGTGTGTGTGTGTGTGTGTGTCTGTGTGTGTGTGTATGTGTGTGTGTGTGTGTGTGTGTGTATGTGTGTGTGTGTATGTGTGTGTGTGTGTGTCTGTGTGTGTGTGTGTGTATGTGTGTGTGTGTGTGTCTGTGTGTGTGTGTGTGTGTGTGTGTGTGTGTGTGTGTGTGTGTGTGTGTGTGTGTGTGTGTGTGTGTGTGTGTGTGTGTTTGGTATCTTTTGGAGTATCTGAATATTCCAGCCAGGTGTTTTAGATTAATGACAATAAGCTCAGCAGTACAAACCGATGTGACATCCATGTCGCATATCTACTCTGCCATCAGCTGAACTCAGACCCCATACCCACTGGATCCAGGTTAGAAAGCTCGGTCTCTCTTTCTACAGTAACTTTATCCTGCACACATGCTGCGTGACCGTTGACCCGCAATATCCGCAGTATTCTCAGGACGACCTTCTGCTCCAGTGCTGCGTTCAATCAGATAGAACTCAAGACATGATGAACACCACATCCCTCCTCAGATTGTGGTCACCTCTGTTTTGCTTTTCAAATGAACGCAGCACTGAGATGTGGTTAATGCATTATGTCGCCTCTCAGAGAGTAGCAGAGGGAGGTAATGTGTCAGCGGGGCACAGCGGGGCATGACTTCACGAAGAAAGCATGAGATGGAGGAGAGATTGATATCTAAAGCATATGAACTTGGAAAAGGTTTGCAGTGATCCGTTCATACATTTACTCAACAGGTGAAGTTTGTCTTTCTGAAAGGGTTGGACGGACAAATCCGGATAATAAAGATTTCTTTCCCAAAGTTTGTCATTTTGCAATATATATATATATATATATATATATATATATATATATATATATATATATATATATATATATATATATATATATATAGTGTGTCATATATATATAACATTTGATTATATTTTATTATTATTCAATATATTTATTATTATTATTATTATTATTATTATTATTATTATTATTATTATTATTATAAAGAGGAGGAGATTGTTTATCTAAATAATTAAGATAATTATTTAGATAAACAATCTCCTCCTCTTTATAATAATAATAATAATAATAATAATAATAATAATAATAATAATAATAATAATAATAATAATAATAATGCACACATTTTCCATGTTTTAAAATATACTGAAAAATACATTAATATAATAAAAAAATAAACAGCACGATTGCAAATTTTAGGAAACAAATGTTTTATTACTGAAACTACACTAAATAAGGTGAGACATTAACATATTTGCTTTAGTACACTTAATTGTACTAACATGTAACACTAGAGGTGTTATACAATGTCAACTCGACATTATGAAACACAATATGTATTCACACTGTCAAGTTCTCAATGTACACCAGTTTAGTAGTATGAAGGTTTTTAAAATAATTTATTATCAAAGAATGAATAAAACCAGAACATCCACATTGTATTTCATAGTTTGGATCTGGACATTTTTTCTTTTTTCAAGGTCGGGCTGTCCCAAAAACGAGTGTTTTACCACTTAAGTGCACCTGATTCGACTCAAGTGTTTATTATGAAGCATTATTAATCTTTAGCTAGGACAGCTGTGTTCAAGCAGGAAAACATGAATCTGTAGAGCACTGTGACCTGCTAGCTGTGGAGTTCAGGAACCTTGATAAAAACCGTTGGAAAAATGGTGCAAGACCTTGATCCTAGATATCATATAGTTTCCATTCAGCTCCAACACAGCTGTCACTAATATTCAGATCTTCCTGAAGACTTTGTACTGGGTCAAGGGTGAGAGATTTGGCTGGATATAATTGGGACTTTTCCAGCATTTGATAACATTTATCATGTGAGTTAACTCCTTTCTGATTCATTAATTCAGTGGTACTCAGCTTCGGTCCAAAGGACTTGAATATGTGAAGTTTTTTATCCTGCAGTAACACTTCTGATAGTATTATTAAAACTTTACCTGTGTATAAAACAATACCTATGTATAAAACAATACCTGTGTATAAAACACTAGAACACGTCTATTGCTCTTATTCATAATTGTCTCAAGATTTCGAGCAGCAAATATATAACAGTAAAATTTATTTTTTTCCATAGTGCATCCTGGTGCCTTCTCTTCCCCAGGTAAGGGACACACACAATCTAAATTATAGCAACTTTTCTGTGATACTGGAACAGATGGGTCTGTATACTGAATATTTCAAGTATAAATAATTTTGGATGACTCAAAATGAATAGATCTCATAATCCTGACAGCTTCCTGGATAAATAACTAGTTGCGTGTGCCACTTCTTTGGCCAAAGTTTCCACCATATTCTCAATATCTATTAAATGCCTTGACTTCTGTATTCCAGCTTGAAGGAGCTCAGGTAAGAGCAGAGCACACAATACAACTTCAATACAGCCACAATACAACTTCTCTGCAGAGTTAAAACAGGCCCGAAAGACTCATTATTGGTAGCTTGGTGCTCTTGGGATATAACATATCAACCTTGTGATCAGTAGTCCAGACCTGCTGAGCAACTACTACCCCAACATTCACTCTGTCGCTCTGATCTACAGGGGCCAGTGATCCCACAGGAAGGGCCAATTATACACTAGGAGTCTTGGCCATGGATGGTTATGGCAACACTGTGATTTCATCTCTATACAAATACTCCTAATCCCCAAGAGTTTAGACTGAGTATCAGGTCTAACATCTGACCTCAAGGCTCATGAATGGCAAAAGAATTACCCAATGAGTGGAAAAAGGTGTCAAAAAAGCATGCAAATAAGAAGAAGAAGTAGAAGCAGAAAACAAAGTAGGAGAAGAAGTGGAGTCCGCATGACTGGGAACAACTGTTTTTACAAGCTCATTATACACCAGGTTAGAGTCTAGATTAGCAAAGCCGTGTTTCAAATACTTTCTCACCTGTTGGCTTTGTTTTGGCCTCTCAAGCTCCTGAAAGCATTCCTAATTCATTCAACAAAAAAAGCTCTTGATCTTAGGGGCCTAATACTTTTTAATGTACTTACAGTATGTATTTACTAGTTAATTATCCAAACCTTTATGAATAGAGTGAGACTAAACTATACGAAGCCTGAGTTCCAAACACATGCATGTGTTTATAGTCTTACTCTAATCTAGTAGATTACAGTGTCTACACTGAACCCAGTGCTGGAAAGACAGTCAGGTTCACTGGTAATCATTGTTTTAACACTAAATTTCAATTCAAACATTTAAACAAGTACTTTCTTTGCTGCAATTTGTTATTAAATGAGTGACAGTGTGGTGTTTTGCTTTTTTATTTATTTTCCCATAAAATTAACACAAAGTAAAAGTCCATACTAAATTAAATAATTAATGTCCACACAAAAGCACATTTAAAAGGACATTAAAGATATTCTGATGGTGTTGTTCTTTCCGCTGATCATCTGGTCTACATATTTGAGTTGACACAGGTTTTATGATGGATGCCCTTCCTGACACAACCCTCCCATTTTATCTGGGCTTGGGACCAGCATTAAGTTAGCACTTCCGTGGCTGGGTTAGCTTCCTGCCCGGGAATCGAACCCTTGCCCCAGCAATGAGAGCGTGGGATCCTGCCTCTGGAACACTAGGAGGCTATTAATGACATTCCAAGGATTTACTTAAATGTATCGTTTATTCTTATCTAGAATTTGTGTAACAATGTTATCAATGTAAAAACAGCATTGAAAATAAAGAAAAATAAAAGACAAAACTTGCTTTCCATGCTCTTGTGGAAAATTCCAGATGTTTCTTCAGTGTTCAGGTGGATTTTTCAGAACCAAGAATGGATGAAATGTGGAAAAGGAAGTTTCATGCAAGAAACATCAATAGCATTATTTATTATTATTTTTTATAAATAATAAAACTAGGGGGCACGGTGGCTTAGTGGTTAGCACGTTCGCCTCACGCCTCCAGGGTCGGGGTTCAATTCCCGCCTCCACCTTGTGTGTGTGGAGTTTGCATGTTCTCCCCGTGCCTCAGGGGTTTCCTCCGGGTACTCCAGTTTCCTCCCCCGGTCCAAAGACATGCATGGTAGGTTGATTGGCATCTCTGGAAAAATTGTCCCTAGTGTGTGATTGCGTGAGTGAATGAGAGTGTGTGTGTGCCCTGCGATGGGTTGGCACTCCGTCCAGGGTGTATCCTGCCTTGATGCCCGATGACGCCTGAGATAGGCACAGGCTCCCCGTGACCCGAGGAAGTTCGGATAAGCGGTAGAAGATGAATGAATGAAATAATAAAACTATATTTATAATAACTATATTTATACGTACAGTGCATTTACAGTATTGAAAAGTCAGTTACATTTACTTTATATACATACTTGTGAGTGAAATATCACCTGGACACAAATAGAACCATAATCATGGAATCATCCATAAATCTCAATGCTTTTTAAGCTTTGGATTGAATCTAAAATCCTTCTTTCTTGCCAGAGTTTTTTGTCTAGCCTCCTCTACAGTGTAAACCTCTTCCCTTTCCTATGACTGAGTCTAAGTGTGGACTTGTGCAGCATCAACAAAAATCTCACTAGAGAACAACAAAGGAGTCATCAAGCCACCTGATGTGTTTGTGTGTTCTCTCAGAAGGAAATGCTTTACGGGTGAAGAAGGCATTGCTTCAGGCCATGGATAAGGTGAGAAACCTGTGTGGTGTTTTTACAGGCACTGTATGAGGTGCTTACTCAGAGCTGTGGGGATTCAGAAAGCGATGAGCTAAAAAGAAAGAGGGGTGGTGAGAAGGCAATAAAGATGAATCCTAGTCTTTTGGGTGGCGCTGGGTCGAAGTGGTTCAGTAAAGGGCAGCAGGAGATCGTCGGCCTGCTTATTGTTGGCAAAGCGAAGCCTCAACAGGAAGAATTTTAAGCCCTGTGACTTCATTAGAGAGCGCTATTGTCCCACGGTCCTCCCCATTCCACCCTGAAACTGTGCACCATGAAAATGACAATTCTGGATCAGGGGACCATGCAAACAAATTGTGAGAAGAATTGTGAGAAGATGAAAAAAGGTGAAAAAAAGGATCTAGTAGGCTATACAATTCTGATTTTATACCAGTTTTTTTTTTTTATATACCACACACAGCATGCTTCAAATTAGCTGGCTAGCTCAAAGGTTTACCTTAATCATCCTGAACTGTCATTGTTTCTATAGTAACAGCTAATTCATGCAGACTTGCATATGGCAGACCTTTTTTGTAATCAAAACCTTATCAAAACAAAGTAGAATATGGCTTGTTTTACCAAGGAAAAACCTAATCATTAAAAGTGAAGTTTTTAATGAACATTTATTGAAGAAGGCTCCAGTGTCAGCACTTTGTATCTCTTTGTTAGGAGGTTTTCCACCAAAGGAAAGTCTTCAGAACAGAATTGTTATGCTTTATATTTTCTCTATAATACAAAAAGCTACTTTTTTTTGTTCCACAACACTATATATTACTATAGATTGATAAAATGTATGAGCAAAATAGTTTGTGAATTACTGTGCTCTAAATATAAAAAGAATCAACTCTGGGGTTTTAATTTCTAAACTGAAGCTGTGTATGTGTCAGGTCAAGCCCTAACAGCATCACTGATTATTTTCCTTTAACAACACCACACAGAATATTCGATTATTAATCTATTCCTTACATGTTGTAGTTGTTTCTTTCCCATAATAGAAACAAAATATATCATTTGTCCACCAGGGGGCATCACATTAACATGTATGACAAAAAACTGTAATAACGACATTATGTAGAATTTTTTAACTTGGTTGCCAACAGTATTAAGCTGAGTGTTAAGTGATAAGCTAACAAAAAAATTGGTTTAATACAAGTTAAGACAGGATTCACTAACTAGAGTTTATTCTATGTCGATTAACCTTAAAATGAAAAAAGTTTTTTCTTCCTGTGAGGAATTGAAAAAAAAAATGGGAGAATGCAAACACTCAACTTTTATTTTTTTTTTACATTACTGTAGAAATACAAATGAGTCCCGTTTAACTTATTAGCTAACAGTTTTTTAAATGTAAAAGATTATTTATTTATTCATAAGCATCAGCATAAATGTAACATTCATAAGCAGAAGTATTCTAAAGAAATAGGCTTACGTCAAAATCCATGAAATGAAGAACACTGTTATAAGATATCTTGTTTTGTGAGATTTTATTTAATAAAACATAATAAAATGATCAGCGTATTTAGGCTTTACTAATAGCACATTCAAGTCATTTTCAGAAATCTTTCAAAAACATGTAACATGACCATTTGGGAGTGTGTTTACTGTAGAACTGTAGGAATTATATGTTAATATAGTGTTGTAGCTTCATTTGTATTCAAAGTTATAAGAAGCTCCATTATATTAACAAATCGCATATAGTAATGAATACAATGAATGATTTGAATGTCTTAAAACTAACATGAAAATCTCTGACACCTGAGAAGCATTATTTATTCCTTGTATACCTTCGACTTTCTCTGTGTCATGAATGTGCTGTTCTAAAAGATCTGTGCAATATTTGCTATAATAATGTGTTTGAGTAATTGTTCATGGTTCAACTGTGTAAGAGAAATAGTGTGTGTAGAAATTCTCACTGACTTTAACTCTAAGAATTTAGCTGTAGCACTTTGTGTTTAAAATCTCAAACTTTTTTTTCACGCAAGTGGCTTTGGTTAAAAATTTCAAATAAATTTAAATGTAATAAATAAAAAAACTTTGACATTATTTCATTAGGTCACTGAAATAACTAACATAGCTAGTATTTAAATTAAACATTCAGTTTCCTCCTTAGCATTTGTTAACACACACTTGGGGAAAAAAAGGTCTCACAAAAGAGGCTTAAGAGAAAGCCTTCTGGTCCATTTTACTATAGCGGTAAGTAACAAATAAGGGTCATTGTCATGGGATGTTAAACCTGGTTTATTTTAATGGCAACTTCAGAGTGCTCAAACTGCAAGGTCAGTCAAATGACTGTCGGACCTTTAGCATGTGACCGAGAAATGCAGGAGTGTGTTGTGGAGTGAAGATGCTTTTAAAACTAGATTTTGCCCTTGAGGTTAAGAAAGAACAAACATTTGAATTGTGATGTTATGTGGATATTTAATTCAATGTTCTGAACAAAGGTTAATTATTTAAAACATGGATTATCTTCATAAGCCAAGAAAAAATCCTTAGAATTCATTTAAATTACATTTTTATTTCTCTTTTCCCCCCTACTTCTATCTCACTCTTTCTCTTTTTCATCTGAGTCTTTATAGTACAACAAAATCTAACTGTTATTGTTCTCCAATAAAGAAGTGGTGGCATTTTTAAAAAGGAAAAAAGAGCAAAACAAAGTAATTTTAAAGTAAAAACGTATTATGCCGTACAAGACTACAAGCTGGTGGATTTATAGTACTGAATTATTGGGGGAAATTATCACTAGATGGCCTTATTTAGGCTCTAAAGAAGAATGCTTGGAAAGGCTTTGAACTTGAGTGCCTAAATAAGGAGGCTTTATTTGTGCCAAAATCTGTTTTCCCATGTATGTGGAATTACACGTTGCCTTTTGCTTTTTAATGAAAATCCTTGGATTGTGTTGGATTTGTGGTTGGAGAAGGTCCAGCCAAACCTCAGTTAAATGAAACTCATTCCTTTGGAGGGCAAGAAAATAATTACTGACTGTTGTTTTAATTAGTGAAACTGGTATAAATAGTCATAAAGACAGAAAAAGAACAGAAGAAATGAGGACAGACCAAATTGGCTTTGAATTCAAGAGACATCTATTATTGAGTTAAACCATCTAATTTATATACACATTTAAACTGGGATGAAATAATAAGCTTTGAGGACCTCTGGGCAATAGTATATAGAAGATAACAACTGGCTATCAGGACACAAAATAACTCAATGGTATTTTTTTTATTGTTTTTATTTTACAGATGAAATTCAATATGAAAGCAGTGGCATGCTGTGATGTGGTGACAAAAATCTAGTTTACTTGTTTACTATGCAGAAAAATGGACATTACCAGGGATGATCTGGAACCAGCTGTACCAGCTCCAGTTGCTCTCTCTGTCATGAAGATTTTACACCTTCACTAAGATGAGGCCAACCATGTTAGGATCCTGAGGCATCTAAAGATGTACCAGCTCCAGTTGGAGTCCCACTTCATGAAGTATTCAGACGTTCTAAGAGGAGATGCCAACTACATAAGGTTTTTGAGGACAACAACCTCCTAATCAATACACAATTGCCCGACCGATATTTATAATTACACCCTCCAGTGTCACCCAAATGAGGATGAGGTTCCCTCTTGCATTCCCTCCTCTTCCATCTAAGGGAGCTTTTCCGTGCCACAGTCACCTCAGTCACCTCAGGCTTGCTCATTGGGGATAAATACAATCACATTTAAATATAAGTCTAATATTAATCTTAAACTTTTATGTTGTATTAATCTTCAAATACATGCAAAGACATTTTTTGTATTATGTTTCTTATGTTCTGTAAAGCTGCTTTGAGAAAATTGTTAAAAGTGATATATAAATAAAATTGAATTGAATTGAATTGAATTGAATTGAATTGAATTGGGGGGACACGGTGGCTTAGTGGTTAGCACGTTCGCCTCACACCTCCAGGGTTGGGGGTTCGATTCCCGCCTCCGCCTTGTGTGTGTGGAGTTTGCATGTTCTCCCCGTGCCTCGGGGGTTCCCTCCGGGTACTCCGGTTTCCTCCCCCGGTCCAAAGACATGCATGGTAGGTTGATTGGCATCTCTGGAAAATTGTCCGTAGTGTTTGATTGCGTGAGTGAATGAGAGTGTGTGTGTGCGCCCTGCGATGGGTTGGCACGCCGTCCAGGGTGAATCCTGCCTTGATGCCCGATGACACCTGAGATAGGCACAGGCTCCCCGTGACCCAAGGTAGTTCGGATAAGCGGTAGAAGATGAATGAATGAATGAATGAATTGAATGATCTCTCTATTTACCTGACAGCAGCTAACGACATATTATGTTTTCTCACAGAGCTAACTGCCAGGTATTTATCTCTCAAGATTTATACTACCAGTCTTCTTGTTAAGAGGTATGCGCTGGTACGATATATAGGTTATAACATGTGTGTGTGTGTGTGTGTGTGTGTGTGTTTGTGTGTATATATACATATATATACACAGTATCTCACAGAAGTCAACTTGTATAACAGTGTAAATTTGCTGTCCCCTCAAAATAACTCAACACACAGCCATTAGTGTCTAAACCACTAGCCAAAAAAGTAAGTACACCACTAAGAGAAAATGTCCAGATTGGGCCCAAAGTGTCAATATTCTGTGTGTTCACCAGAGCATCACAGGTTGCCTCTGGAGTCCTCTTCCACTCACAGGGTTTAGGTCTAGAAAAATGATTGGCTCACAGGGTTTAGGTCTAGAAACATGCTTGGCCAGTCTATCACCTTTACCCTCAGGTTCTTTAGAAAGGCAGTGGTCATCTTGGAGGTGTGTTTTTAGGTCGTTATCATGTTGGAATACTGCCCTGCAGCACAGTCTCCAAACGGAGGGGATCATGCTTTGCTTCAGTGCTGTATGTCACAGTACATGTTGGCATTCATGGTTCCCTCAATGAACTGTAGCTCCCCAGTGTCGGCAGCACTCATGGAGTCCCAGACCATGACACTTCCACCATCATGCTTGACTGTATGCAAGACACACTTGTCTTTATACTCCTCACCTGGTTGCAACCACACACGCTTGCCACCATCTGAACCAAAATACGTTTATGTTGGTCTCATCAGACCACAGGACATGGTTCCAGCAATCCATGTCCTTAGTCTGCTTGTCTTCAGCAAACTATTTGCAGGCTTTCTTGTGCATTGTCCTTCTGGGACGACAGCCACGCAGACCAATTTGATGCAGTGTGCGGCATATGGTCTGAGCACTGACAGGATGACCCCCCAACCCTTCAACCTCTGCAGCAATGCTGCCAGCATTGTTCTGAGTGGAATCTGTCCTGTTAAACCGCTGTATGGTCTTGGCCACCGTGCTGCAGCTCAGTTTCAGGGTCTTGGCAAACTTCTTATAGCCTATGCCAGCTTTATGTAGAGCAACAATGCTTTTTTTTCAGATCCTCAGAGAGTTCTTTGCCATGACGTGCCATGTTGAACTTCCAGTGACCAATATGAGCGAGTGAGAGCGATAACACCAAATTTTACACACCTACTTCCCATTCACACCTGAGACCTTGTAACACTAACGAGTGTTTCACTAACCTGAGTCAGGAAAAGAAGAATAACATCGTAACAAAGAATAACAAAGAATAACAGATAGTACCTAGCTGAAGAAATGATCAAGAAAATTACTCTTGATCTGCTTGAGTAATTACTTTATAAATAACTCTTCTGTGTGTCTACAGTTGGCACAATTAATCAAAAAATGTTACATTCTTGAACCATTTCGAACAATAACTAACCAAGAGAGCAATGGTTCCAAACAACACCTCCATGTAAAGATTATGTTAATATTAGCTGGCTAGCTATCTCAGCCAAATTGAGGCTGTTGAGGTTTCACTCGCTTGCTAGGACATTATCTTGAAGATTAAATGTATAACACAGACGTGATCTTAAGTTTAATCCAGAGTTTAATACAAGTTTCATGCTGTAACTGTAAAATCAATTGATAACTAGTAGAGCTCACTGAGGTAGCTGTATAGGTTTTTGGATGTTTTTAGGTTGGATGTTGAGCTGTGAAAGGCAGAAATCCACATCATTGAGCCAGATATTCATTCATTCATTCATTCATTCATTCATTCATTCATTTTCTACCACTTATCCGAACTACCTTGGGTCACGGGGAGCCTGTGCCTATCTCAGGCGTCATTGGGCATCAAGGCAGGATACACCCTGGACGGAGTGCCAACCCATCGCAGGGCACACACACACTCTCATTCACTCACGCAATCACACACTACGGACAATTTTTCCAGAGATGCCAATCAACCTACCATGCATGTCTTTGGACCAGGGGAGGAAACCGGAGTACCCGGAGGAAACCCCCGAGGCACAGGGAGAACATGCAAACTCCACACACACAAGGCGGAGGCGGGAATCGAACCCCCAACCCTGGAGGTGTGAGGCAAACGCGCTAACCACTAAGCCACCATGCCCCCCTGAGACAGATATTGCTGTTACAAATTAATTTTTGTCAAGAAACTGCTTTATTTTAATTGGGTAATGAAATTTATTTGTTTAAAATCCACGTATAAACCCTAATTGCTGTTGGGACAAACAATTGCTGAATAGCATAACTGTTGTAAAGTGTTTGTAACATGTCATTGTTTTACTTTCCTTCACAGTAATGAAAGCACAAATGTCTCCAGTGGAAAACCCAAATCTAGTCTGCGCTCCTCTAAATAGGCAGCATTGTTGTCCTCCAGAGAGTGTGCTGATTTTGAGACCCCTATGACTAAACAAATTGGAGCCTGACCTCTTGCACTGGTGTACTTACTTGTGACAGGTGTATAAATTACTGTGCAGCCTCCCTGGCCATTATGCATCCAGCAATCTGGGCCCCTTTGTGAAGTGTTCCTAGACATGAAGGGCTGTGACCTTTGACTTCTGCCTCTCATATTTTTCCTCTCATACCCCAACACACCCCCACCCTCTGCCCACTAGGCTATGGCCTCCGCCCAGCTAAATGTCTGATTTATTTGTGCGGCACTCGCTGCAGCACTGCCTCTTTGACCCCCTGTATTGTGTGGCGATAAAGGTGTAGAGAGCGAGAAGGGACAGCCCTAGCTCCAGGACATGCCTAGTGCCTAGAAAAAGAGAGCAGGGAGAGGACATGTACTCGTTCTTCTCTCTCTCTCTCTCTCTCTCTCTCTCTCTCTCTCTCTCTCTCTCTCTCACACGCACACACACACAGAGAAAATTAATAATTTGGAGTGATTATATGCTGTTTTTTTTTTTTTTGCTAAAGCTGCATGTGTAATTTTAACGGTTCATCAGGAGGCACACCTTTAAAATACTGCCAATCTTTAAAGTTGCTAGCCTGCCACTACAGATGGGATTTAACTACCGTGTATATTACTTTCTCACTAGCTGAGTTTATGTGGCGTTTATGAACTGGACCATGTGGTGATGGCAGGAAGGCAGGAAGCAACATAACCTTATGTTTCATCACTGACGTGTGCCAAAGTGTTGGTGTTCTTAGTGCTCAGTGTCATTTGGCATTTTTGATGAAAAACATCTATCTATCTATCTATCTATCTATCTATCTATCTATCTATCTATCTATCTATCTATCTATCTATCTATCTATCTATCTATTAAAATCACAATTTTCTGCTTCTTACATATCTGTGTAATCCTATCAATTTTTTATGTATAATGTATACACCCAGGGTTGTCAATGCAGAGTTTGAAAAGCATAGTAAGGGTTTGTGTTTTTTTAACCAACGCAATATTCAGAAAGTTCAGAATGTTGATCAGAAAGTTCAGAAAGGTGTACCATTTTACATTTCCTGAAGTATATATATATATATTATATATATATATATATATATATATATATATATATATATATATATATATATATATAGCATCTTTGCTTTGACCCATTGCAGCAACCAGAACTTAAAAGTTCTACTGTATGTAAAAGCCTATAGCAGAAGGTGCCCCTTTTAGAAAATGTTCCAAAATATCCTTTAAATAAACTAGAACTATTCATCCAATGTACACTCAATGGTGGCACTGTTTATGTTGGAAAAATGCAATTTTATGAATAATAAGAATTCTAAACAATAAACAACTTATAATTACAGGTAAAATCAGTAATACTAAATTGATACTAAACAGAAAATGAATTTCCTTTACAGAATGAATGCTATGATTAAATTTTAGTCGACCCTATAATTTCACCTACAGCTTTAGAATGGACGTTTTAAAACTTTCTATAAAACTTCTTTTAAAATGTTTAAAATTATTCTATATTTTTCCACCCTTCACATAGCTATTTTAAGCTTACATAAAGCTTACATGCCTCTCTTTGTTGTTACTCGTTCATCTTTCATTCCACTTCTTTTTTTCTATCTAATGCTCTCGTATTTCTGTTCCTCCTAAAACTCAATAGATTGCCAAGAGATCTTCCTTCCTTTTTATCATCTGAAAGGACATATGACATATGGGTGTGGTGGGACATGATGTGCTTTCTCTGTCTATCTGTCAAGTTATCAAGAAATGTCCCACAAGTAGGCACTCTCAGCTCCATCTCCTCTCGGCTGCTGATATTTCAGTTGCTCTTTGTTGACTTGGCACCATTTGTGATGGCTAAGATCAATGGCAATGCGTCTCTTTTGTGCGAGCTGTGAAACTGCTGGCAGAGGAACGTGAGAAGCGAGGGAGGTGAGGAGAGAGAAAGGTGAGAGCGCGGGGACATCCCGTTACGCCACTCCCCCTTTTGTCCTACCTCATCCCACGCTCTGGACGAGCAGACCTCCGAGACCGCCACTTGAAAAAATACCGCCTCTCCTAATCAACACTCATCTCAGTAACCTCTGCCTCACCTCTCTTCAACAAACTGTGTTTCACACCTCTTCCATTATAACCGCGCTACGCAGCGGGACTACACCATTTGCCCTACCTGTAGTGAACTGTCTAGGGGATGGAGGACCTTCAAACTCAGTATCCCCAGTGTCCTTCACACCTGCAGCGTATCAGTTCGTCATTGTATCCCAAGTACTTCTGAAATAGGTGGTCTCACCTTAGCTTAACCAGCCTCATGAGAACACAGACAACAGGAGGATTGTTTGGCAGGCTTCATAAAAATGAACAAAAATGAATATTTATGTTTATATGATGTTAAACTACATCACTTCTGAGCTTGAACAGGCAGGATACTGAATCGTTTTTGTTTTGTTTCAAGCTTTAAAAATTTTAAGTAGTGCTTTTTATTTGTACTAAATACTAGATTTGTATGCGACTAAACACCTGGATAACACCTGTGCATGCACAGTAAACCTTCAAAATAGCCATATAGTGTCTCAAGAAATCATGGCATCCCAGAGTCATCTATGCATGCAAAGTAAACTTACAGTCAGCGCATGTAACTAAGTGGAGAGATTATAATAAATTAAGCAGTTCTCAGAAATACCCACCTCCAGTCAGTTGTCGGCAGAGATGCAAAAAGTGGGGTCCTTCAGTGACTCACCAGGGCCCCGTCTGGGTTCTCTGGGATGGTATATGATGGCACCATGTGGCTCCGTTCAGAAATGTACTGATAAGTCTATGATGCCACTGAAATCTATAGTATAGATAGTAAATTTAAATTGTGACCAGCTCTTCCTGTCCCAGGTGGCAATCAGCTCTGTTGATTTAGTGCTGGCAAGAGATTTAGTGCATCCACTGAACTACTGTATGAACTCAAGTGCTCTTACTCAGGCAAGTTATGAATAGTCCCACCCAAGCAGTTTCTGTAAAAGGAGAGAGGTATTTTATTGGTACATTGTGCTATCGTTAAGTTTGATGTAGCTGACCATGACAACATCGTCTAAACAGATCACTGTGTCTGGTTTGAACTTGAGGGCTATATGGACCAACTTTAACTGCATTCACTGATGTATTATGACCTTACATAGATTCTGTGGCACCACACCACTCTACAGCTTCTCAACGAGGCGTCCATGGTATTTATCTCTCACACATTTTTTCACTGATAAATATTTACCTCTGTGGCATTTGGAGTCCAGCTTCTCCCACAACTAAATAGTTTGAAGACATTATGGTACTGGTGGGTTGGAGGAAGTTTTAGAAGGGATTTAGCACTGACAAACATCTTTAGTTGTCATTCCTTAGAGAAAAGAAGCAAAACTCAATCCAGACCACAGGTTCTCTTCTGTACAGGTTCTCACTGTTCTCTTCTGTACTTCCCATGCTTAAAGTCTTTTGGAAACATGACACATACATTTACATGTTTAATTCTCTGCAGCATCTCCAAAGTGCTGTCTTGCTCTCATTGTAGTTGTATAGAAAATTGTAGAAAAAGAGATTCCATCCATACTGAACAGTTTTGTATGTTTTCTCCAGTCATTCAGATTTCACACAGAACCAGATGAACAAGGGATTTCCTGTGCTGTCCAGTCCAGTAGAAAACTCAACCACCTGTTCAATATAAATGATATCTGATGAAGGCCAAACAGCTTGTTTTCCACCAAACAGCGACACTCTAGTTACTTTTTTATCCCCCATGAACACATTGCCAGAACAGCAAGAGTGCGATCAGAGGAAATGAGACTCCTGTAGGCTTTGGAAAAAGAAGCACAGCAAGAGGCTTGAATGTCTGACATTTCCTCACAGATAGGACACGGTAGAGATGCCTCATGTCTGGATGTTGATGAGAAGGATAGAGAATGTGACAAAGAAAAATTTGCATAATATTTACATAATAAAAGCTGGATAAGTAGCCTTGTTTGATTTCTAATATTCGTGTGGATGCAAACCAATTTTATTTTAAATATGATCCACTTAATCTAATTTTGTGAATGCAATTCTGTTTTGTGATTTAAAACTATATGTTGCTTTGATGTACAGTAATTGTTCTCATATAAGTTATGTAGATTAATTAATACAGAATGGATTACATGTACTGTATGGTGCAAATAATAAAGTTTAATACTGGTATATTGTTGATGTTTTAAAAATCAACCTAATAAAATTGCAAATGTTGACACAAAAATTGGTAATAATTTTGAGCTATGGGACAACAATATTAAACTCAATAGGTTTTTTTAAATTTAAATTACAATATGATGTGTTTAAAAATTATTAACATTAATATTTTTAACTGCTCTAATGTATTAACCGATACAACATTTGACTCCAAAGGAAAATAAAAAAAAAAAAACGTATATTTTCAGCAAATTTTCAAATACATTTTTGAGACCCTACCTTGAGAACCACTGTTGTATATTGATGTTAATATTTTGTTTGCATGGATGTTCAGCAACAATGACAAACTGTTTAGGTCAGAATAGTTATGCCAGATGAATACTGGGTTTGGATTTTTGCTTGGAACATAGCATTTAACGTTAAGGGTTTATTTGCAGCAAATAACAGAAAATAATAATTTACACCAAATGTGTTTAGTGCAAATCAAAAGTCATAAAATGTAGCAAAAGCCAGACGGACGCTGTTGAAGGGCTGTTGCTCATCCTGCGTGCGAACAGGAGTGTGTGTGCGAGTGTGTATGAATGAAACTTGTGTCCAAGGTCAGCAGGTTCCCTTTTGTCCTCCCCCGCAATCTCTCAACTTGGAACTTGAGTGTTGAACCAGACCCTCTCCTCCCTCCCTCATGCTGCTTTGAAGTCACACCGCAGATGCTGCACTCTTCTTTCTTTCTTCCTTTCTTTCTCTCTATCTCTCTCTTTCTTTCACTCAGACAGATGACAACAGCACTGCACCGTTTTCACATGAAATGGCATAAAAAAATGTTTGTCACACAAATTCCCTTCCCCCTTCCACTGCTATGACATTGCGGTTGAGCACAATACATTTTCTTTGTGCTGTGTTATACTAATGCGCTTGTGGTAGGATCTGTCAGCTTTGTTTGTATTGAGGCCTTGTAAGAGAGCCCATTGACATTCTTCATTCCTCAGGCCGGAGGGGCACCTTTAAAAGGTCAGATTTGAGTATAATAGCCAGGGCTATTGGTTGACATTGAAGGGGCCAATCATTTGTTATACAGTATCTCTAACATTCCAGAAGTAGGTAAATCATGATGTTTCTCCTAGATCTGGAAAGAGAACCAAGAAACTGTATTTAAGTGCAGAATTGTAATCATTTTCTCTCCCTACCTTCACCCAGTACATGAAATGTCACACCAGGGATAATGAAGCTTTGGACTTACTATATGCAAACATTAAAGATGCACACACCTTCTCCACTCTCCCCAGACTCAGATCACAACTTGGTCCATGGTCCATTATATTCCCATGGTGAACAGTCAACCACCTGAGATCTGAGGTCTGTAGAGGGCAGTGCGAGTTTTATGTATTGTTCTCAGTGCGAGGACTGTTTTGAAATAACAGACTGGGAAGCACTCTGTAGCCCACATGGAGATGACATTGACAGTCTGACCTACAGCATCATGGAGTACTGTACATCAATTTCTTTGTGGAAAACACTTTGCCTTCCAGGAGAGTGCAGTGCTTTCCAAATAACAAACTCTGGGTGAAATAAAAGCCCTGATCAATAAAAAGAAGAGGGTATTTGGATCAGGGGATCAAGAGGAGCTGCAGAGAGTCCAGGAACTCATCCATAATATTGGGCATGGAAAAACTGGAGGAGCGGCTTGCACAGAATAACACCAAGAATGTATGGAGAGGTATGGAGAAATCTCAGGCCATGGAAAAGATGGGGATAGATAACAAGCGAGTGGAGTGGGCTAATGAACTGCATCTGTTTTTCAACAAATTCGGTTCTGCCTCCACCTCAGGCCACTCCTTATTCCCTGTCCCCTGTCCTCATCTACACCCCAATCCCCCATTCCATAACTGCCCATCAGGTGAAGGAACAACTGAAGTGGATCAAGGCAAAGAAGGCCACAGGCCCAGATGGCATCAGCCCCAGGCTGCTTAAGGACAGTGCAGATCAGCTCTGTGGGGTGATCAGCCACATTTTCAATCTCAGCCTGAGTCTGGAGAAAGTTCTGGTTCTATGGAAGACTTCCTGTGTTTCCCAGTCCCCAAGACTGCATGTCCCAGTGAGCCTAACCACTACAGCCCTTTCCCTTGGCATCAAAACTTATGAAGGCCAGGAAAGATCATTCTGAGTCACCTTCGGCCCCTAGTAAGTATGTCACTGGACCCCCTGTGTATTGTTTATTGTACTGGCATTGGGGCAGATTCTGGACTGTTTACTATCACACCTGGAGAATATGAGGAGCACAGTGAGGGTCGTTTTATTTTATTTTTTTACTTCCCCAGTGCATTCAATACAATCCAAATGGCACTTTTGATGGTGAAGCTGGAGAGGCAGGAGTTGATTGACACCTGGCCCATTTGGACCATTGATTTGACAATAGTATTTTATATTATATATCGGCTTCAGGATATAACATTGGCTCCAGGACTGTGTCTGATGTTATGGTCTGCATTTTAGGGAGCCCACAAGGTAGGATGCTCTCTCCTTTCCTCTTCACCCTATATACATCAGACTTCAGATATAACTCAGAGTACTGTCACCTCCAGAAGTTCTCAGTTGATACAGCCATTGTTGGATATGTAACTGAGGAGAATGAGCTGAAATAACAGAAGGATATAACAGACTTTGTCAGCTTGTGTAAGCAACGACCTGCAACTTCTTACTGATGAACATAAAGGGTTTAACGACACCTTCACCTACTAAGGAGACTGAAGTCCTTTGGTGTGTGCAGGCCATAACTCAGAACATTTTATGACTTTGTGGTTATTTCAGTCATTTTCTATACAGTGGTGTGCTGGGAAGGGAGACTCAATTATCTGATTAAGAGAGCTAGCTCTTTTCTGGACTGCCCGCCAGACTCCATTGAGGAGTTGGGTGAGGACAGGATGTTAACCAAACTGACATCAAAAATGGACAACTCCTCTCACCCCCAACATGGGACTTTGGAGGCCTCCTTCAGCAGCAAACTGATTCACCCACAATGTAGGAAGGAGCACTAAAACAGCTCATTCATTCCTTTATTATTTATACTTTATTTGACTTAAAGATATATATATATATATATATATATATATATATATATATATATATATATATATATATATATATATATATATATATATACATACGTATATATATATATATATATATATATATATATATATATATATATATATATATATATATATATATACGTATGTATATATATATATATACATACGTATATATATATATATATATATATATATATATATATATATATATATATATATATATATATATATATATTATGCAACCTTTTTATATTTTGTATTGTCACTTTAGGGGGGCACGGTGGCTTAGTGGTTAGCACGTTCGCCTCACACCTCCAGGGTTGGGGGTTCGATTCCCGCCTCCACCTTGTGTGTGTGGAGTTTGCATGTTCTCCCCGTGCCTTGGGGGTTTCCTCCGGTTTCCTCCCCCTGTCCAAAGACATGCATGGTAGGTTCATGGTAGGTGTGTGTGTGTGTGTGTGTGCCCTGCGATGGGTTGGCACTCCGTCCAGGGTGTATCCTGCCTTGATGCCCGATGACGCCTGAGATAGGCACAGGCTCCCCGTGACCCGAGGTAGTTCGGATAAGCGGTAGAAAATGAGTGAGTGAGTGAGTGAGTATTGTCACTTTATTTAACACTTGTCTTTCCTATTGACACTTTATTTTGTTAAGTCTTCTTTGACTTCTGTTCCGTATCATCAAGCTGCTGTAGCTTGTTAATTTCCCTGGTGTCAATAAAGTCTTAGCTTTTCTTATCTTAAATAGTATTAACATTTACACATACTCATACAATGTTCAAGAGTAAGCTTATGAAAAGAGTCGATCAAAAATTCATGTGTGACTCTACATGACTTGCTTGTACAACTGGCTAGGAAAACATTGCTTTAAAAAAACGTAAAAAGAATTTGACTCACTGCTTAGGTAATTTACCTGGTAATTAAGCAGTAATCCTGTTGGAATGAATGCTAAAGCATTAGCAACAAAACAAAAATTTAAGTAGCTAGCTAATTTAACAAGCTACTATACAAAACCTCACTGCCTAATTTACAAAACAGATTTGATGGTGAATTTCAAGGTTGAGATTTCATTTTTACACATGTATAAAATGACATATCTCAACCTGTATGATTCATCACTGTCATAGAACTGTTAAAATATTAAAAATATGAAAAAAAAATCAATGGTAATATTTAATTACTGTAAGGTCCAAATCTTACAAAATGACACATACAGTGATAATGTACAATTTTTTAAGTATTTTTCATCCCTAGTTTCTTCTGTTGCAGTTCTTGTAAAAGGAAATGTGTCATCAACAAAATATGGACTATTGCACATCACATTGTTGCTGCACTGAGAGGGACGAGTGGTTTTGATTAGGAGAATGATTAACATATTTCAGATTTGAATCACACACATTTTCAGAAGTGCAAAAGTAAATAAATGCAAATATATACTGCAGCTCTGCACTTCTAGAAGATAAACTGCTCTCTTTCTTATTTATGGTTGTTTCCATCGAGTGTCCATATCCATAGCAAGGCCATTCTCAAGTCCATGTCCAAGTATCCAATGGACCTAAGAGGGTGTGTGGGAGTTTGTGTTGGTTTAAGGGGGTTGATAGTGCACCGTGTGTAACTGGAGAGCGATGACCTTGGGCACACAGCCGTATCTAAAGGGAATCGAGGCCTAAAACAGTGGCCTCCCTCTCACACAAACACACATGGACAGACTATGCACACATACCACCGGAGGTTATCAGGACATCACTGGCGCTTCTCTTGACCACTCCAGCGCCGCTTGACCTCTCACCTTCACGCACAAGGTTCCACCTCAAGTCCGGCTCCCATAATGGATGCCTGCTTTTGTGTGTATGTTCTCCAAGTAATGTGACAATATCCAGGTCTCCTTTTTTTTTTTAAAAGACGGATGCCGTTGCTGATGTATTTTTGATGTGTCCCACTGTGTCTAAAATTCCAGAGGCTTAATAAATTCCTGACACAATCCTGCTGACCCGCTCTTGACCTTGGCTCACCTCTTCCTGGCTCTGAGAAAAATCTGCCCGTAAAGAGGGGAGGGAGGTGGCAGGGCTGCCTGGAAGCCACACGATTCTCATTAGATGTTTGTTTGCATGTTTGTGGTCTCTTTTCATTTTTTAAGTCCAGTCATCCTGTATTGAGTCACTTAAAAGAGCAATGAAGGCATGGGAACTGTTCAGAAAAGTGGTGAGATGTATAACGTTAGGATCTGCCATAATGTTGACAGTAGAGTAACTGATTGTTTCTACTGTATAACCTTTAAAGGGAGTAAGTGAAACACACTGATAGTCAGAACCAATGCACTCAGCCTCCTAGCACTCTGTGAGGGACACAAAATCAAGAGATAAGAATGTTAAGCATAGTTTTTGAACATCTGTTTTATAAACACAATGGGATTCAAAGTGGCTTCTCTCTAGAAGCCGTTGTTGGATTTTGAATCACAAAGATATCGCATATTCTCAATATCTTGTTTTCCTCATATTGCATCTCATCCTCTCTTCCTTAAACAGCTGGATGCATTTCTGTCATTGCTTGCTGTCGAGTTGCACCTCTTAAACCAGTGGTAAGACAGAGGCTCAACTTTGACTTAACACAGCTTTACAGTTCACACACACACACACACACACACACACACACACACACACACACACACACACACACATACACACACAGTCCGTAGATCATGTTTAATGACACTGGAAACCACACTGCAGCATTATAGTGTAGAGACTATAAACAGGCCAACGTGTGTGTGCGCGTGTGTGTGTCTGTGGGTATGTAATTCATTTTAATACAATTGTTTTACTGAGAGCTCACAGTGTGTTGATATTAAGGGCCCTGCCTCACTGGAAAGATGGATGTGATGAGTTTTACTGCCTTACAAACCAAAGGTGACGATCCTTTACTCCTCTTATGTAACCTGTGTTTATGGAAGTTCTGGGTGTTCTGGAAATAAGTGCTTAGTTTGGATAAGCTTGTATTCAACACTCAACACAACACTGGGAAAAGGCAGAGTGCCCTCCAGGCACTAATTATCAGTAAAGGTTAGTTTCAGCTTATACTTAGAATAGTGGAGAATTTACCTTTCAGTTACAATGTACATGTTCAGATAGAGAAATAAATATTATCCCCCCAAAATACAATTGAGATATATTTTTAGAACATGGTTCTAATCTGACAGGTCAGAGTTATTGATGTTTATTTTTTGTATTAACGGTAATTCATACATTTCACCATCTAATCAGAGTGTCTTATAGAGCAACCAGCCACAAATCTGTACAGAAGACATTAAATGTGCAAGACCTTACTATTATTTAATCTTAACTTTTATTGTTATAGGCATATTTATTATACACTGTTCACATGAGCAATGTGTTAAGTGCAAAATCTCAGCTGTTACTTCAACTAAATTCTAATTTATCAGATCACTTAATTAACATTGGATGTTAATGTTTATACTCTTTTATATTTACGTGTATACTTTTTTTTAATACTTATTTTCGTTGTACCCTGTGCAAAAAAAACTTATCTATCTATCTATCTATCTATCTATCTATCTATCTATCTATCTATCTATCTATCTATCTATCTATCTATCTATCTATCTACAGTATCTGTCTGTCTGTCTGTCTGTCTGTCTTTTTTCTTTCTTTCTTTCTTTCTTTCTTTCTTTCTTTCTTTCTTTCTTTCTTTCTTCCTTTTTTCTATACAGATGGTTAACATGGAAGTAACAAATATTACAAATATATGAATATGCCTCAGAGGCAGTTCAGTTTTGTGTAACAGAGCCTTAAATATATATCTCAAATAATTTAACACATCATTGAATGTAAAATGTCTCACATTACAGTAGGTTGCACATAAATAAAAATGTTTCTAACCTGTACTTGTTTTGACAAAAAGTAATACAAAATCATTCTAAATCTTAAATTATGAAATAAAATAAACAAAATATTATTTCTCTTTTTTTCTTCCGAAGGTGGCTTTCTACTATACTGAAATCTACATCAAACCCTTACAGATATATACCTATACATATACATACTTTTTATGTCATTAGATCAGTAATTTGTGATCATGTTATTCTTCAAAAGTAAAAATGTGACATCATATGAATAACATATCGCACATTTGAATCAAACAAAAGAAAATCAATTAATCATGTGAGATAATCACATGAGAAAGATATATCCACATGCATCACTTGTGAAAAGATTACAGCAAATCAAATATTCATCCATTTCCTGTTCTGCTTATCCTATACAGGGTCACAGGAGACCTGCAGGGAGCCAGAGGACTAGAGGAACATGGCAGGGGACACCCATCACTCAATCTCTCTGTCTCTCTCACACACACACACACACACACACACACACACACACACACACACACCATTTTAGACATAACATTTCAGCATTTATGTGCAGAAAATGACAAATTTCCAATAGAATAAGAAATGAATAAAAGCTGGAAATGAATAAAAATGAATAGAAATGTTATACTTGTGAAACATCTAATATAATGTATTAGAATGTGTACTGTTACATGATACAACCAAATCCCCAGTGATGCTTAAACACTGTGTTTCCTCCTAGATACAAATGAAGAGTACAATGAAGAGTACACGTGGGACTTTTTTTGCTGCGTTTGTTTCTTTCTTTGCAACACAGACCTAAAAACTCTCTCTCTCTCTCTCTCTCTCTCTCTCTCTCTCTCTCTCTCTCTCTCTCCTCACACACAAACATATAGTAGATATCCAAATGTACCATTAAATAAACTGTCAACTAAGTGCAAGGTCAAGTCAATTAATCAACATGAGGAAAGGCAGCAAGCATGTAAATTAAATAAGGAGAAAAGGTTGTCGACCTTCATAAATCAAGCAGTGTCGGTTGAAAATAGCTACATTCCTGAGAATAGCTATTATACCTATTACTGCCATGCAGGCAACAACAAAGAAACCTTTATGTACAGAGTGCAGAATGGTTTAAGAGGAAGAATCCTCACTGGTGGAGAATTGCAGGTCTTAGACAATTGCATCTTGCAATGACAGGAATCCCTTCAAGTTTTTGAAGTTACAATAAATCACTGCTTCTGTGTCAGTGGTTTATCCGGAAGACTCGTGTCTACTCTCAAACAGCATGAAAACGTCTGAAGTTTGATGTTACTGCAGCTTAAACCTGCTTAATTCTTGGTCATTACTGTCATGTAAATTCACTGCAAAATATGACATCTAAGCTCCGATTTATCCAGTATTTCCTTTTAAAGGTTTCCAACAATCCAAATGAAGGATTGAAATAGTCTTGTTTTATTGGCAGATCACTTTAATCCTAAAAACAAAATGTAAAACATGAAATGAGCAACAATTTGAATTAGAAATAGGTTTAATAATCTTATATTTGGTTCATTCTAATAATAGGAAATACTAAACAAATTGGACAATATTCAAGATATTTTCATTTTCTAAGATCACAATTAAGATTTGTGTCAGATTTTGGGGCGTCGTACACATGGTAGGATTATTCATTTTTACTATTAAACCTGTAATTAAAAAAGTAGTCCTTTAGCCATCTTTTCTATAGCTCGTTCTATAGAGCACCATTTTAATTAGCGCAGTTAAATGCTGCTAAACAATGAAAGATGCATCAAACCACACTGCAGTTAACAACCATACACAGGCTACAAATTACATTTCCAGCTTCGGTGCTTTTTAGGCTGCACTGTTAACAACGTAAATAAATAAATCAGCCCAGTAAATTCTACACCCCTGGGCATTTGGAGCAACTCTGCTTTCATCCATCACATCCCATAGTTGTTGTTTATTTTCTTGTAACAGCATTTCCTGATGTTTTAGTCCTTACTTTTGTTTTTAGAACCTCTTTGCATCTAACTTTTATTCTGCACACCAGGGCATTTAAACAACTCTGTAAAAATTACTTTACTTTTCCCTTCTTTGCCTAAATGCTGTTTCATATCTGACAAGCTTTATTCACTCTCTGATCACGTCATACCGCTTGTTTTCTATGCAACAGTGGAGATTAAGAATAGATTAATAGCATGTCTAATGTCATAGATATACTGTCATAGAAATCTTTGTTTGCCTACAATTTAAAATAAAAATACAAACAAAAAAACAACAACAGAATTTTACTTGGTATATATCCTGAGCAAGATCTTTCAATCTTAGCATTTATTTTTATAATTAAATAAATTAAAATTATATATATATATATATATATATATATATATATATATATATATATATATATATATATATATATATATATATATATATACATACATATATAATATATTATAATATATATAATTATATAATATAATAAATTAAATAAATTAAAATTATATATATATATATATTATATTATATTTCTATTTTTTTATTATAACTGCTTTAATTTTATTTTCATTCTACTGAAATTAATTTTATTCTATTTTCTTACCTTTTTGTACTTTTTCATTCTACTTCTAATAATGTACGTGACACATAAAATTTAACTCAGTACCTTTAAGATGAAATCGAGGATTAAAGCAATACTGGTTAATCTGACTGAACAGAAATAGGATTATTAAAGAAGTCTTCGGCACTGATCCCTGTTGGTAAAACAACCAATCAATAAAAACACAGAGTACGCACTCTGTCTTTAAACATACTGAACTCCGCCTTCTGCAGACTTGGGCCTAATGAAATCTCAGCTTTAGCATGTTAGCTGGTGCAATTTTTATATGCATTGGACCATATGGTGCTCATTAAACAAACGGCAGAATTGGGGCTGATTTTCGTGGGTGGATGGGTTGTGGGGGTTTTGTGGTCGGTGGTAGACAGATGCATGTGCACACTCCTGTATTAAATGAATATGGTGTAATAGTATACAATAGATGAATCGGAAAATACTCAGAGGAAAAAGTGCGAGCTAAGCTATAGATCACTAATATTAAATAATTTCAAATATTAAATCGGTTTAACTGTCAGTACAGATTTCAGATTTCATCGTCACACAGACAACTTCGTTCTCATCCTGACTTTCCAGCTGGTTTCTTCTCTGTATAATTTCCACATCTCATAGCCTGCAGGGTTTGTGCTTTTCTATTTTCCATAATTGTACTTTCAGCCAAACTTCTGCCTCCTTTACATCATAACATCTAATCTGTACTTTGCTGAACAAACTTACACAAACCAATGTTTTTGTGTTTGTGGTATGAAATATTTACTTATTATTATTAAATATTTATTTCACACCATTATATACTATAGTATAGCATACTTTAAATAGATAAAGTACAAAATCCACCTATCCATTCATCCATCCATCTATTCTGTACACCGTGTATCCTAGTGGGTTTCAGGAAGCCTGGAGGCAGGGTACATCCTGGACACGATGCTAGCATATCGCAGACAATTACGTTATTTTAATTTTTAACTATTCAAACTTGTTGTATTCAAGGAATTAAACACTTCACACTGCACCACTTAATCACTGATTAGTTTTCTGTAACAACACACCATCATGTTTGCTAAAAATGGAGTTTCTGATAAATGACTACTAATCAGAAGATCGTGAGTGCGTATTCCAGAGCTTCCAAGCTGCCACTCCTGAGCCTCTGATCAATTCCTGTAACCCTCAGTAGTCATATTAGTCATAAGAAGTTTTAGTATTAATCAGAACAGTTATTAAAGCCAAGCACCAGCAAGCTATATTATTTTGTGTTATGTCACGGAAGAAGAAAGAATTACACAATTAGCCAGTTTGCTGGTAAGTGTTAGCCATCATATCTTCAGATGAAGGTGAAAACAAAAAGCATAAAAAATTGGTAATAATTAAAATCCAAATATAACACACTCGGGGGGGCACGGTGGCTTAGTGGTTAGCACGTTCGCCTCACACCTCCAGGGTCGGGGTTCGAATCTCGCCTCCACCTTGTGTGTGTGGAGTTTGCATGTAACTCCCCGTGCCTCGGGGGTTTCCTCTGGGTACTCCGGTTTCCTCCCCCGGTCCAAAGACATGCATGGTAGGTTGATTGGCATCTCTGGAAAAAATTGTCCCTAGTGTGTGATTGCGTGAGTGAATGAGAGTGTGTGTGTGTGTGTGTGTGTGTGTGTGTGTGTGCCCTGCGATGGGTTGGCACTCCGTCCAGGGTGTATCCTGCCTTGATGCCCAATGACGCCTGAGATAGGCACAGGCTCCCCGTGACCCGAGGTAGTTCGGATAAGCGGTAGAAGATGAATGAATGAATGAATATAACACATTCATATTTTCCACCAGTGTACAGTTCATTTAAAAAAATAGGTGTTATAAGTCCCATATTTAGGTTTGGATGCACTGGAAAAGTTGGTGTACTAATTAAGATAATATGTGACAAAGCTTTATAGAAACATATTTTTTTCTACATGACTTAATTAGCTGCCACTCCTGGGCCCCTGAGCAAGGCCCTTGTCACTCAATTGCTCAGCTGTATAAATGAGATAAATGTAAATCACTCTGGATAAAGGCATCTGCCAAATGCCATAAATGTAAAGGTAAATGAAATTATTTAACATTTTCTGAAGCCAGTATTTTTGGAACAACATTTACAATTAGAGAAACATTGCTAGCAGCTTTATGTCTTTCACGGACATGCTGGTGTGAAAGTAACACCTAAGAAAAGCTGCAGTAAAAATGGCCATGTCCAGATGCAAACCTCCCGGTGTGTGCAGTTAGCGAGTGGGTCCTTAATGGCGTCAGGCCCAGCTGCAGTCCAGTACTTCCCTGGCCAACAAATTGGACGTGTTGGATGGCGTATATCATCGCTCTTATTTTGTCTGTGTATGTGTAAAGTGTGCACAGGAAATGAACAAAATCTGTGTGCAATTTATAAGAGGGGTTTTTCGCTTTTCTTCAGTTGAGCATGTTCACTTACACTTTGCTTTTGATTATGGAAAGGCCTTCTGTGAAGAGAGCGCTGCACGGTGCTATAATAAAAAGTCTAGCGTGAAGCGTCTGAGGGAAAATTACGTTTTTACCCATAACAGTCTTTAATGAAACGTTCTGCACCTTGTATGTGATATATGTATGAGAAATGTGATATGGACACTTCAATTCTAAACAAACCTGTTATTAAAAGCTACAGTACACAACATCTGTTCTGGGATCAGGTCATATGTTGGTCTCTTGATGTTCTTGGTGACATGAAAGATGGCTTGCGTCATCACGTACAGAGGACAATCAGATCTCTGATCTGTTAAGTGCACTGTAGTATTATGATCACACTACTTTGGACCTTCATGACATAAGATGAGAGATGAATAGCTTTGTGAATGGGCTGGTAACAAAAACAAACCTACAGTCTGCAGTTGACCCATGATGACAAATAAGGGCTCTACTTTTCTTCTTTAATGCAAAGACAGGGCTTAAAGGTGGAAAATGTGCCTGTATGCCTCTTACAGTCATGTTAGTGCAGGTGTTTAGTATTTTTTACACTCTGCATTAAACATTCACAGTTTGACTCACACTGCATATTATATTAAGACATATTTCATATATCTAGTGCGGCTGAGTCTGCTTTCAGACTTATTTGATTCTGCCAGATTTGTGTTCATCTTACATCATCACAAACTGTCAAATACACAATCATATACAGTTGATTGTATATACAGATGTCCCTGTATAAAGTATTAAAAAGGTTTAAAAAATAGAATTTAAAATGAAAATAGAATAAGATATACAAATCAAACAATAAGGAAATAAATGCAATCTACTGTATAATAAAGTAAAGGCTCTATGAGGTAAAAATAAAAAATTATATATAAAAATAAAAATAAAAGTATATTTAATTTGGTGTTATTACCTTTACTCACAGTAAGGCATCTTATCTCTTCCACAGCATCCCTTTGCCACTCACGGTGTATGTGTCGTGGAGACTAATCTAGTGAATACATGCACAGGTTAAATTAGTTCCAGAAAAAGTGCAGATCCGAGCTGCGTTCATATTCATGGGAACCACTGCACGGTTCCATTGCAACCTAACTCACACCACCTCCTACAGGTAGTCTAGGGTTCGGTACCTGTAGCGGGCTTCCTGGTCAACAGTACAAAGTTTTATACGCAAACTGTACTCTGTTTCAGATAAAAGCGCTAGTGTAAAATCCCCCTTAAAAACATTCTTTCATTCACTCATTCATTCATCTTCTGTCTGCTTTATCCTGGTTGGGGCCACAGTGGATCTGGACACTATCTCAGGAATTATGGGAGCAAGAATCCACAGGACATGGGATACTGTGCCATCACAGAGGAAGCCACACCTAGTGGTAATGTAGTGTAGACATTACATCCAACCATAGTTTGCTCTACATGGACATTAATCCAAGCTCAGGATGGAACCAGGAATTCAAGTGTTGTAAGGCCTCAACACTAAACACTATGCAAGCCATAAATCCCCCAGACTTATGCAAAGCCTATGACTGTAGTATGAAGATCGGGTGTTCAAAAATGTTTAATTGGAGGAACTTAATCCCTAATCACTACAATACCACATGGTCTTAACCCAATTTGCACCCTGTAATCAAACCACTCAGCAGAGATAATAAAGCATTACCTCCTTTAATTAGCCAAGCTCTCTTGTGATAATGTGCAGTTTATTTACATTTAATTAAAATCAGGTAGGGGGCACGGTGGTTAGCACGTTCGCCTCACACCTCCAGGGTTGGGGGTTCGATTCCCGCCCCTGCCTTGTGTGTGTGGAGTTTGCATGTTCTAGCCGTGCCTCGGGGGTTTCCTCCGGGTACTCCGGTTTCCTCCCCCAGTCCAAAGACATGCATGGTAGGTTGATTGGCATCTCTAGAAAATTGTCCGTAGTGTGTGATTGAGTGAGTGAATGAGAGTGTGTGTGTGCCCTGCGATGGGTTGGCACTCCGTCCAGGGTGTATCCTGCCTTGATGCCCAATGATGCCTGAGATAGGCACAGGCTCCCCCGTGACCTGAGAATAGTTCGGATAAGCGGTAGAAAATGAGGATGGATAAAATCAGGTAAAGAAATGAAATGAAATGAAATGAGCTTTCCTTTTCTTTCTTGTTAATGAATTATTTTAGCCTATTTGCAGGCATAACAAATGCTGTGCTTCACATGAGAGGAATTAATTGAATAGTTCAAATAAATCCACCTTTGGTTAATTATTTCATTAATTTAATTTTTAATACCCATTTCATTTCTATGAAATAAGTAAAAACTTGCATCGTAGATCATAAAGTGTTGGCAGCTGGCCGGTCTGATCCCCAAATTGGATTTAGTGAGTCTTCTAAATCTGATAAGCACTTCGACTCGGAACGCTACGCAGCACGGCACCCTGCTTATATCCAAACCTGCAGCAGGCAGGCAGCTGTGATGTTACTTCTACAGCTGGACCTTAACACTGTATGACACATTTCTTGGTTCCTATTTCAAATTGTGTTTTACCAGTGAATATTGTCACAAAGCAGCTAATAAAGGATATTTTAAATGTATCCATAATGAGCAAGCCCAAGGTGACGATGGTGAAGAAAAACTCCCTGGGACAATATGAGGAAGAAACCCTGAGAGGAACCAAACTTAGAATTGAATCCATCCATCCTCATCTGAGTGACACCAGATAGTGTGAATATTTCCCCTTTTATCATGTCAAAATGTGCAATTATGTAACCAGGAAATTCATTCTCGTGTTACACAACGTACTTGTGCTGAACTACAGCAAAGTCTCAGCTTGGCTAGATAACGATCTACGAGATGACGAGCATGATGGTGTTGATGGCAGTATTACCATGAAAGTTGAAGCTTTGGAAGCTTCTAAATACTAAAAAACCTAAAAGTGCTAAATTGCTAAAGAGCTGCCGCATCATTCTTCAGGTGGAGATGAATTCCCACTGGTGACCACTTTCAGTAAGTAGTGAAATGGCATGTAATGGCAGGTAATGGCAGGTAATGGCAGGTAATGTAGGAAACCATTAACCAAAGTGAAAATAGAACATAAAAGAAGTTTAAACTAAAAACAAGCCAAATTAAAATATAAATCTTACATGCCATTAAAGATAACAAGGACATTCTATAGATTAATAAAATCTTCCTGGGTGAATTTTTCCTCAAAGGTTTTAGAAGTGTACAGACGAGAATTAGGCTGCAAAGTTTGTGGAAAAACCCTGGAGTTTTTTTTTTTGTTCCCAAAGACAGAGGGGAATTCTGGTTCCTGTAGAATTATCTTGGCATGTTGTTATGGGCCAAAAAAACCCATCCTGTAGAAGGGACAAGACAAGCTGGGACCCTCTGACAACTTCACAGAGCAAACAGCTAAAGAAGTGCTAACTGTTTAACTTTTGGCGCTGTTCTCAAATGTCAAAGGAGCCTCTGACCAGGCAATTCAGCATAAATAAACTCTGCACTTTTCTACCTCTTAAAAGCTTGACTATCGGATATCACAATATGAAAAGGTGAAAGCTAGTTGACTCTTTAAGCTCCATATGATAATAGTGTTTTTTTTTTCTTTTTTCTTTTAGTAAGGGATTAGGGGTAACTGTAGACACAGGGCGAGGCAGGAGAGAAAGACTTAGCTTTTTTTTGTTGTTGTTGTTGTTTTCTTCTTCTTTTTTATTTTTTTATTTTTTTTTTTTTACAACAGTAATGGACCTGCAGTGGCTTTGAAAGGGCAGGGTGCAGTAAACGTTAACAACCATGCAAGGAAATGTAAAAGATTTTATTACCATTAACAGGGCTGCAGAGTCGATGGGGGTCCGCTGTGGGAGTTAAGCCAAGCTGTACGGAGCGATGCTGTACAGGCCTCAATAAGGCTTTGAAATGCAGGAATTGGGGTTTAGCCCCTTCAACAAAAAAAAAAGAAAAAAAAAAGAAAAAGACAGAACATAGTTTGCTTGATTTAGTAGCTCAAAAAAGATATTGTTATCAGATATGTCTCAATCCTTTAGTCTTAGTCCCTAGTGTCTTCATAACTCGTATAAAATAATCGGACTGCTACTTAATGAAATAATATTGCCTTTATTTCAACTTGACTGCACCACTTACCCTCCGTTCTGCTAAATTGATGTCTTGTCAGGAGTAAATCGTGTCCTGGAGCGAACTATATTGCAAAGGCGGGTATCTGGTGTCCGGGCCTTAGAGCCGCAAACCCTGATCCACAGAGCTTTCCATTGTCGACTGTCCCACTGCACTCAATGCTGCCACAGATACAGTTAAAAGCTCTAGCCAGAGAAAGTGATTAAATTTCTCTGTATCAATCGTTCCATCACAAAGTGTTCGATTGTGTGCCGCTCACAATGGACAAAGCTGCTTACAGTCAGAGCGCATGTGGTAGAAAAGGTGTCTAGTGCCCTGTTTTTGTTGCCTGCTCTCTAGCCTGTGAAAGCAATCTCACATCAAAGAGAATCCATGCAGGTAACACAATGCCACATCAGTGCCGTTATGATGGCATACCATGTCTGTGTGTGTGTGTGTGTGTGTTCTTCCTTTTCATGATGTAACAACCTTTCCTCATCCTGTCACATCACATGACTCTTTGTCAGTGTGTGTACTACCTTAAGAATACACACATTTTAATCAAATCAGCATTTTCATCTAAAAGGCTCCTGTAATGACTTCAGCGTCACGACGGCCCACACAGCTAATCGTGACATCTACAACAATGAGTTCAGAGTGATGAAATGGCCTGGCACTTTTTTATGCGGTTTACTGATATCCTGCATTAACAAAGCAGATGTGTTCCTGTCACAGGGATAAATGGGAAAATAAGTGTGGTGTTGAAAGAAGAAAGTGATTCAAACGCTCCCAGGGGTTTTCCTGAAAATCCAGCTGATTTAGGTTCGGTTTTTAAAACACATAATTAGTTAGCCACCATGTGGGAAAGGGAAAGTGTTAGGAGGCGATCGTAATGTCATATGAAACTCTGTCTGATTAAATAATGTATACATAGTCAAAAACACACTGCTTAAAAATGGAATGAAAGCAGCTCCGGACCTTATAAGACCACCTTTACCTGAAACTTAATGCACTTTTGCTCCTGCACTGAGACTTTTACACCATGACCATATAGTACATTTTGATTTATATTTTTAAATGTACTAAAAGTGCAGCACATAAGAATATTTAAAGTGTACACAGAGGTTACTACTTTATATACTATACATATAATTTTTCTGTACTTAATTTGGACAACAATTAAAAGAAAGGGTTTTTTTTTAGATATAAATCATAGAACTAATTTTTCTAATAGTATCAGTGCATTTGGCAAATACTTAATGAGTGTAAATTAAGAAAAAAAAGCTACAATTTAATAACACAATTTAACAACTACAGCTGCAACAAATAATAATAATAATAATAATAATAATTATTATTATTATTATTATTATTATTATTATTAGCAGCATATTTTCATCTATGTTATATAATGATATAAAGAAATATCAGAGGAAAATGCACTTGGATCAAACAAAATTAAGAGAACATAATATCTGTTATAAAAGCTTTATTAAAGAACTAAGAAACTTTTATTTTCTTACTTATTTACTTTTTATTTTTTAAACAATTTATAGAAAAATAGAAAAGTACTCAATGAAAACTACAGACATGCTAGAATAAAACTGTCTACAGAAATGCTAAAATTATGTAGAAACTGCAAACTAGTGTACTTCTCATTTACACATGGTAGTATCACAATTCTGGGCTACTGGACACAGTGTACACTAGTACATCTTTGTGAAAATTTGGATACAATTTAATTTGGCATATTGTGAGATGTGAGCACGAGAGCACTGCTAACACTAACAGTCAAAGTATAAGAGATATGATACTAATGTTCGATGTTTATTAGTGGTGCCTGAAGTCTTGGCTCATAGACAATCTGTAAATTAGCCAGTGACTGGATGAGAATTTGGCAAGTTTCCACAACTTTGGCACACTTCCAGAAAAGGGGCATAAAGTGTACCTTTAAGGATCAAATACTTGACTCTGGGTTGGAACTGTTTAGGTTATTTGTTTTCTATATAGATTTAAAACTTATTTAAGGACATAATTGGACCTCAAGGACCACTTTGATGGTACTTTTATATTGCTTGCATATTGTGGAACAAAATGTACCTGTACAATACAATTTCTCTTAACTGTGCAGATCTAGAGAGACACAGTGAAATAGTGATTTCTTTTGTTCTCTCTTCTAATATACCAAAATCCTCCCATTAAACGGTTTATTTGGGTTTAGCTTCACTCACGGTTTAACACAATCACATACTGTACACTTTAACATTTACAACTAGGCAGTTTTTGTTTTCTTGCCTAAATCTTGATTAATCCTGGGATTAGGGTCAAGGCCAGAGGTTACAATGTAGAGGATAATCAGTAAATAAAGTGCACGGACAAAATTATCAGGGATACTAAACACAACTGAGTGGTCACCCACATGCAGAGTTTATTTAAGCAAATCCAAATTGCAATCAATTCCAAAAGGAAAACTTGAGTAAACACAGTAATGTGGTTTTTAAAAGAAAAAAGGCAGGTTACCAAAGCAAACCTCCAAACAGAAGATAGCATACAGGAAGTAAACAATGTGTTGTCACTGTGACTCTGAAAGAAACAAAACACATGACCAAAGCTGACATTACAGAAAAACCGGAAACTAAAAACAGGTGAATCTGATAATGGTTTAGCGTGAGCAATGAACTTGAAACCAGAACACTGACCAAATATGGAAAAGTGGAAGTGTCTGTTACATGTCACTGAGCATCAGTAACGAGATACATCCATCGATGTTAATTATTGGTCCCTTATTTGTCCCTTTTAAGCTCGTCCTTGTCTTCATTGATCTCAGTCTTAAGTACACTATATGTCCTTTCATGTTAAGTTTGACATACTGTATACAACCACAACAGATATGTTTTCTATGGCCACTCTGGTGGAAAATGTGTGAGGTCCTTTAAACATCTGGCAAAAGTTATTATTTTATTTTTATATTACTTTAGTTATATAAAAAGAAAAAAAAAGTTATTACTTTCTTTAATTTTGTAAAAATCAAAATATATTAATAACTATAGCACAGTTGCCCAAAGTATCAAGGGGAACAAAGTACGCTTTTCTCCCACCACTAGAGAAGGTGTTGATTCATTTCCTATAAAAGCAGAAAATTCCAACTGTCAGACAAATCATAGCTTTGTATTCAAGCATGTATTCTAATTTTTGTATAATTTTTGTTGTAAAAAGTCAAATCAAAGACAAATAAAAGGACATGTATGACAAAGGCTCTTATAACCAAAGTATATTGCAGAAAACATGCTACTGTTAACAAAAGAAAAAAAAATTAAACTTTATTTAAGGAAATGTTTGCTTAACACCAACACTTAATTTTTTTCTTTAGTGTTTGCTTAACACTAACACTTAATTTTTCCTGTCTTCATGTAACAAGCTGTTCTAAACTGCTCTCACTTACATATCAAAAGAAATGTTTCATAGCATTAAATTTTATATATATATATATATATATATATATATATATATATATATATATATATATATATATATATATATATATATATATACACGTATATATATATATACGTATACATATATATATATATATATATATATATATATATATATATATATATATATATATATATATATATATATATATATATACACACACACTAACATTATATACTAAAGAAAGGCGGGATTCTGTAGCAATGGCATATAACATGGACTGGTGTGTTTGGACAATCACAGATGTCCCCTTCTTTGGTGGCCTGATATATATCCAGCATTTAACATAATGTCATCCTTCAGAACAAAGAAACCACAAGACAACAGAGAACATCCCAGACTGAGCACACCATTCCCATCATTATGGATGGTTTTGAAACTGCAAACCATCCATCTTGCCACTAACAATAAATCAATAATAATGTGTAATCTTTTAAATTGCTGGAAAATAAGTCCCACCGGACAAAAGCTGGCAAGATTAATGTTTATGCAATATTATTTCCACCACATGTCACAACATGATAGCATTATTGAAAATAGATAATAAGCATAATAAGTGATCTTTTTTTTTTTTTTGTATTTTTAACAACATGCAACAATATTGCAAAGCACCCACAAAAAAGGGTTTTGTGCACATGGGCCAAAAGCTATAAATTTTTTTATTTCCATCAATACACATTTAAACCATATTAACTGTTTAACTATATTGTTCTATTCAAATAAATTATTTGCTATTGAAAATATAAGCCATATGTTCATCATTGAAAAGATCACCATTTGGCCTCTTACAACATAAATAAATGACTCCCATTGCTCCATGAATGTTACATTTTATAAGAAATTTTAGGGTTTATTTTATTACAGAAATTATTCAGAAAATGAGACAATTTATACTGACTTAACACCAACCCTTTTCCCCTCACCCTTTTATTTTTTCCTTCATTACCTCATATCTTAGTAAGGACAGAATGAGAACAAGGAGAAATGAAAAATGAAAATATATTATTATGAACGATAAAATAAAAGAAATGATGGGGGTTGAGTAGAAAATTTTAACTCCTTTATTCCAGGGACAAATTTATCAAATAAATGAAGCAACATGAAAATGTCTTAGGGGAACGGTTAAGAAGAACAGATGAAAAGGATAGAGTCTAGCATTAGGAACCATTTGCATTTATCTGGGGACCAATTATACCTTTAAGGTCAGACTATAGAAGGCTTGAGCTCATTGACATCCAGGTTAATTGCCTGCACTCTGTGACTCACCTCTGCCTCTGGAGTTCAGGAGGGTGCAGTGCTCTCACAATGGAGGCGGAAACATGCTGTTGCTGTTGAGCATAAGCTCTCAGAAGTTGTCCTTGAGAGGATTTAGGATCCAGATGCCGGAAGGCTGTATTGACAATACCAATATACAATCCAAAATCCAGCAAAAAACAGCAGAGTAGGCTAGGGTCAAAACACAATCAGGCTTCAAACAACAGAACCAGAGGATAGTCCAAAGAGTAGTCCAATGAACAGACAAAAGCTCGAGACCAGATGTACTCAAACATTTTCCCCATGAGCCCCACGTCTTGTTTTTTGGTGAATTTGCACCCCCGTCAAACGATATTTAGATAAAATCCTTTTAAAAAATTATTTGACTTATGTCAAAATTTTGTCATTTTATTTTGCATTTTGAAAACCTCTGTCTTAGGCACATTCAAGGGTAACAAAGAAGAAGCCTCAGAACTTTACAATAAACTATTTCAATGAGTTTACATATATGAAATAAAGAAATTCAGGTCAGGGGTTATACTACAACCCAGAAGAGCACAACCTCTAGTGGCAGGGAGTTGTAATGTCATGAGCCAGTATTACACATTGTTATATCTAGCCATCATTAATCATATCCATCCATTTCATCCACAGCTGGAGTGTTTATCACTTTGCTAGCCAATCCATAAAGGAGAAAACAGATGACACAGACTGGTAAACAATCACACTGTTTTCCTGCTGAAGTGGGATAGCTTTGAACTCTGCATTAGGAACTATATTTACACACAATCAAAACATTATAGCTGCTGTGCAAATTAGAACAAAACTACAGTTTTTTTTCTTTATATAACACTTTACCATGCTTACTCTGGAAATGAGATAAACCAGGTGCTGGTTTGGCCATGACTGAAGAGATTTGCAGTAAGCATCTTCGTATTGTTCGCACAGATATGAAGTAGTCATATCAGATAGTGAAACTGGTGGAAACAAACCAAGCCACCCATTATTATGTGGCTGGTTTAACAATAGATATGTTCAACAGGATTCACAAAACATTTTGTTCTTTCATGAGCTCTGTTTTCACTTATGGCTTAATTAATATGAATATATTAAATATGAAATCTTTGCACTGGACATTTTACCTGACCTCCTAAATTCTCCACTCTGTTGTTTATCATCCCCTGCTACTCTACACTCCTTCCTTGCAGAGGATGCTAAAGACCACTGCCATTTTCATCCCACCTGCAGAGAGCAATATCCTAAGTCCATCTTAGTCTGCCTCCCAAAGGCTTTGGCCAACAGATGGTTCTTCAAATCCTCTGGTTTCCTCAGAGCGGAGACATGTGTTTGTTAGGCACTGGCCTAAAAAACTTCAAATATTTTTGCTCTTCTGCTTTGTATTGAACTGTGATGAGGCAACTTTAGAGCCTTATTTGTCCTCAATGCAGAAAATTAGGTCATTGATATAAAGCAGTAAAACATGATACTGAAAAACAGACTTCAGAACTTATCTATCTATCTATCTATCTATCTATCTATCTATCTATCTATCTATCTATCTATCTATCTATCTATCTATCTATCTATCTATCTATCTATCTATCTATCTATCTATCTATCTATCTATCTATCTATCTATCTATCTATCTATCTATCTATCTATCTAGTTGTTCCTTCAACCAATGCACCGGCCTTTTTATAACCTGGTGTCACAAGCAGTCTTATCACAGGCATTTCACAGCTTGGTCAATATGCAGTCTATCTTAGCATTACATTTACTAATGACACATCCCAGAGCGGCGTTTTCTTTAAAGGTTTATGCATGTTCCTGACATCTGAAAAGAAGAACACAGAGGAGCTGTGACTATGACAGCTATTGTTGTATTAGTCAAGGGCTGTAATATCTGGTTGGGACTGATTCCAACTTCAGACATTTTTCCTTTGTCTCCAATTATGATAATCTCAAGGCTTGGCTCCATAGACGCTTGTCTGGGTCTGGTGAAATTCCCGCCAGTCTTTGTGCAATTTCCTGATAAATACCTCAGGCATACATTTTTTTCTCTTTCTCTTTCTTTCTGTTTATTACTACTCTTTAGAGTAAAGTAATACCTTGGGTATTTGGCAGAGCACTCAACCTGATACATTCATTCTGTTACCATAAGCATCAAAAACCACTGAGAAATAACATGAGGTTTTACGGCTCCTTGGGAAAATTACGATCGGTGGGAATATGATGGACTAGGAAAAACTGAAAAAGAACTGCATCTTGACTGACTAATAAATGGGACATTCATACTGAGCTGCGTTTAAGATCTTCTCCAGAAGCCACTTTGGCTCTAGCCCACTCAATATCACTATTGTCTTTGCCCAAACATCTCAAGAGCCAAGTTGCCATTGTGTTGATTCCAGGTCAGCTGAAACACTTCACATAATTATAAGATTACTCTTGTGTAAGTGCATGAGGAGTACCCAGATCGTAAATACCCTAGAACTAGCACCTGCTAGTAAAGCCTTGTTTTTGAGAGCACCATCTCTTGACCCAAGTCATACATGAACCCTAGCCATCAATAACCATATCCATCCATTTCATCCACGGCTGGAGAGTTTAGCACTTTGCTAGCCAATCCATAAAGGAGAGCACAGATGGCACAGACTGGTAAACAATCACACTGTTTTCCTGCTGAAGTGGGATAGCTTCAAACTCTGCATTAGGCACTATATGTACACACAATCAAAATATTATAGCTGCATTGCATATTAAAACAAAACTACAGTTGTTTTCTTTATATATCACTTTACCATGCTTACTCTGGAAATGAATTAACCCGGGTGCTGGTTTGGCCATGACTGAAGAGATTTTGGGGCTTGCTGCCAAATGAATGCATTAGTTTCTCTAGTGTTAAGATGATGCAAAGACAGCGGGGGGCTGTAAAAGATGAGCAAGTGGACTCAGGAATGTTTGGGAACAATAAACAGATGACCTAAACTGTGTGCATGCAAACACATCCAGTCATACATGTATACATGTCCAGGGAAAAGTACAGGATGTACAATCAAACTTTCACTCCAAGATTTCTGTCCTTGTTTTTTGCCCCCAAGAATGGGTCTATTTTCCAAGATGTTTGTACCCACAGCAGAAAGTGTTTTCAGCTGGCTGGTGATGGTTTAGATTTTGGTTTGAGCTACCAGATTATGAAGCTCATTATAGTGTTTTGTGGTGTGACAAATGTGTCCATGTGTGCAAGTGTGTTCAAGCTGAGATTTTGTGAAGATGTCTAATTTGAGGATTTGGCAATATGTGTGCGTGTGTGTGTGCACTCTGCTGTATGAGCCATATGGTGCATTCGATGTTGACAGGGGTTGAGTCTGGTCAGTGTCCTCAGTTAACATGGCTGTTTTGCTACAAACTGTTGGGCGTCCATCAGGGACACATTTAGTGCACAGCAGTGAATGAAAACCCTCACTCCTCTTGTTTCATCCATCCATTCATCTCCACTCATCCCTGCTTCATGCATACTTTCTTTTATTCATGCCTCAATCACGGTTCTGAGGCCAAATTGAGGACATGACACATCTCTTGTTTGACTGATGTATGCTAAAGTGACAATGAATGGGTCATTTTTATACAAACATATTGAACTGACCTCTAAGCAGTAGAGAAGGTTAGGTAGAGGGAATTAGAAAAAGAGTACAGGGAACGTATATATAAATATATATCTATTGATAAATTCAACCAGTATTACACATTAAAAAGACGTATATGCGTAGACCTTTTGTTTTTTTCAAACAATGCAAATCAATTGGTTAACAATTGGGCTTTAAACGCATCTGTGCTCTCGGAAGCTTGTGAGCCTTGCCAAGTCTCCCAGGAGTCGGTTCTCTGTCACCAGACCGTCACCACCAGCTTCTGCCAGTTTTTTTTCTGCCTTCCTGATAAATTTTCAGATAATGGGCATGACTGGTAGCCATTGTTTCACCGGCGTAAACTGTTTAAAATGAATTTACCCTGTGAGTGCAGAGAATACATTTCATATTATGCATGTGGTTGATGTACATGGGGTCTGTTCCAAAAAATGTATGGGGTAGCGTGCCAAGCTTTGCACCTCACAGTGCCTGCGGCCCATACAAAAGGCTGTGCACAATCAGCTATGTTAGCTATGCATGCCACACTGTTGCCGTGGCTAAGAGGCAGGGAGGTAGGGTGGGAGGGGTGTTGGGGTGCCATGCCGGGGCAGCAGGCAAACACACTTTTGTTTTCCTTTTTGATCTTCATCCTTAGACTGACCACATGCCTCTCAGAATGCTTTGCTTAACAGAGTTGTTGATTTCTTTGAACAAGGGTGCAGAAATTGGCAATATTCTGGCACAGTATAATAAATACAGATGCTGGATACAAATAGCATGAGGATTTCAATATAAAGGATCTCAGCTGCTCTGGATCAATCTGCTCCCAATCAACTAGAGGTCTGGTCAGCTGCCTCCTTTAATTACGAACTCTCCTAAATTCTGCACTGCAAAAGGCTCCAAATATAATGCAAAGCTGCAAAAAAACAATCATGTCAATTCAACTTGTAATTATTAGTTGAGAATTTATACTCAGCTTTATTAAATGTTTCAATAACATTCAGTCAAAAATGGAAATCTGAGTCTACAGTGTGCAGGCTTTACAAACCTGGGAAGCCTGGATGAGGCTCAGTGGAAACTTCAGGTCTCACTTGTGGGAAGAAGACTGGGTCGCCCCAAGCTATGTCTATTTCACTCTGTATTTAGACATTTGGGCCAATGACTGCTACCTCCTGAGCAAGCTATGCCATGGCTAGCTATGGGAAATTCTGTTGCCAATGCCAATACATACTTTTTGTACCTACTGATAAAGTTTTCCCTGCCTCCCATAGCTTCGTGGTTAACACACATTTAAGCTCATCGTCAGCCATTTGAACCAATCCAAGGTTGATCCCCTTTGTTATGGAAAGACTGGGCATGATTGACGGTTTAGAAGACCTTTATATATGTTATATACAGTATTAGCATATTTTGATAACCTAAAACAAAAATCTGGCCTCAGTAATAAAATGATGCCATCTGAGGTTATACTTACAAGTGTCTGGATCTCCGATGTTCCTCAGGGCAAAAATATTCTTAAGACAATTTTGAGTTTTATAGGCACTGTTGAAAATAGAGTAAGTATCCCAAAGGTATCCAGATGGTCTACTATTTTCAGCCCACAACTCCTTGTGAGAGGTAGGAGAAGTTTTGTGACTGTTTGCTTCACTGAATTCAAACAGCAAACACAGGGAAAAAAAATCAAGGCAATGGTAAATTAAGTGGAATCTTATAAATTATGTAAGGAATAATGAAAAAGGAAAAGCTGAAATGAAACAAGGGGTTTGTTTACTGTGAGAGTGTGTATAACTACTCAACAACACTCTTTTCCCTTATATGATGTTAGTATGTCACAGTACTCGCATACTCTTTGCTACACATTCATAGGTATGTACTTTATATTTAAAAAATTGTGCATACTTTTAGTGCATAGTATACTGTAAGTAGGCAAATTGAGATGCAGCACCAGTCTGGCCAATGATCTGGCCTCTGATTTCTCTCTTAAGCGAGGCATTTCTACCTGAAAAAATGCCTCGCACTGAAAGCTCTTAACCTGTATTAACAATTTAACCTGTTTTAACATAATATTTAGTGCTGTGCTGCTGCCACATGATTAGATGAGTGGATAAATCATCAATGTGCAATTCTTTATAAAGTTGACATTGAGTGCATGCATGCATCAGTCAGGTGCCAAAATTATGGGTTAATGTACTTTTTTAGGCAGAAACCTTAATATATGAAAACATATTTTGTATTATTCCACAACTAATAGTGAATTTCTTAGTTTAGTTAATGAATTTCAATTTAACCAAAAGCAAGGTTATGTTGAGAAGCTTCTTCATTCATTCCCTATCTTCTTATAAATGAGACTCTTTTTTTAAACTCTTTTGGCTGTAATGAAGTATGGGCCCTTCTTGCATAACTCCTCATACTCATTCAGCTTCAAACCTCAGTAAGCATTATGATGGTTTCTGTTGTAATTTATTGTCTTGAGGTCAACCTCAAAGACATGGACATCTCCCTCCACCTTCCAATGGACACTGCAATTTATAAACCTTTTCTTTGGCTTGTGAAGGAGTTGAACCTTGATAAAGGCCAGTGGAGAGTTCAAGCATACTTATAATGAATTGGTGTGTATGGTAGGATCGTGGGAAAAGTGTGGTCACACCATTAAAGGGATATTATAACCAGGCCTGTGGACTGACCCTCGCAAAGCCACATTATGGTGACTGGCCTCCTAATGGGGGACTGATTCACAAGAGCTACAATAGACATGCCTCTATACAGAAAAAGCCCCCTCCATCAGTGTGTGTATTAAAGTATGCCTAAGGGAAGGCAGTGTTTTTTCTTTAAAGAGGTGAATGAATATAGTACGGACCTGTAAAGATTTGGGAGCACCATTGACTGATGGTGTTGATGGTTCCCTAGTGCTCTAATGCAGGGAGCAATGCTCTGTCTAAATGCATCATTATACATACAGTCTGTTCTCATTCACTAAAAAAAGAGCGACAAAGAAATCTATAGGTATAAGTATGTAAAGAATTTATGTATGTAAAGTTTATTTTACTGTCAACTCGCTTTACAAAAACCTGCTGCTCGGTGATTCAGTTTTACAAATGCCTTAAAAATATTGCCTTGAAATTTGTTTAAAGTTCTCCTTAATACATATGAGCTAGAGTATCTGTATCTGTTTGGTATTCTGAATATTTGTAACTGTAACTGGATTTAAATCCAAAAGGGAAGGGAGGATTTTTTTTTCTGCAAGTGCCTGTTTTTTATGTCACTTGTGCAGATATTATTTAAATTTTTTCCTCCTGGTGGCATCCATTCACCCAATCTCTGTACAACTTATCCTACACAGGGATGCAGGGAACATGGAGCCTATCCCACCGGACATCCTGGCCGGCACAACCACACACACGCACACACACACACACACACACACACACACACACACACACACACAATAGATGATTTTGAAATGCAAAAATAGCCTACAACACATGTCTTTGTACTGAGAAGGAAACTATAGTACTTGGAGGAAACCCCAAACTCCATGCACAAAGAGTGGTGAAGGGAATTGAGCCCTCATCCCTGGAGGTGTGAGGCAAATGTAATCATTAGGCCAACCTGTCCTGTCTGCCCCTTTTTCATGACAAATTCTTTGGCTCTATTTCTCATAATATAAACAAGAATGTAGCCTAATTGAATCCACTGTAACCTTGACCTTGTAGATACTAAGAAGGAATGAATGAAAGCTGTAAATGCTTGGTGTATATTCACATTAATGAATGTGGTCTTTTGTCCCATGAGCTTCATATCTGACAGATTGTCTTAATGAAAATAAAAGCCTCCTGCTCGTAGGAATGTTTTAGTGTTGTGTCAACCAGATGTTATGTGAACCTTTCAGGCAAGGTTTAGAAAATTCCAACATAGTGTCAAACATCTGTACCATATACATCTCATCACATATTTATTTAGAACACATTATAGGTTTTCCCAGAATAATGTATTCATATTTAATTCCATGACTCTGAAGGTTTTAAAAGCACAATGTGTCGTTTATTAGTGAATAAAAAATTTAATTATTGGCAAATCACCATAGTGTATAGGAATTTCTGTTGTAAAAATATAACCAACGGTGTGGATTATGTATGTGTATGAAATGTGTACAGTGAAATTCTACACTCTCAGACATTATTTTTCTAATTACCTAACTAAAATGTAATGAAGCACCTTTACTAAGGAAATTGTGTATTGGTCAATTTGTTAATAATTTTAGCCTTTGGCATTGCTGCGTTAATATTCTGTGTAATTCACCCACTGGCGTTACCCGTGTTCCCTTTGACCACATTGTCTCTGCATACGTCCTGTCTTTTCCTCCACAAATGGACCGTTAAGGTTTTATACAACACTCAAGTGACTGAACCGAGGATGGTCAATAAAGCACTTTCACCCCAAGGAAGTCACATTTCCGTTCGAACAATTGTGCAGACATTTTCACAGTCACAGCAGAGACGTGCTCAAGTTAGAGACCATGACAACTCCATTTTAAAAGTCCAGTGAAAAAAACCAGACGCTGCAGGAACAGAGAAAAACAATAAACAATAATTTGAATGAACAATGATTACTAGACAACACCCACCAGACAACACCCACTGAAAAACAATCCATTACACTAAATAACTAGTTGGGCAAGACATAAAACTGAAAGAATTTTTGACTACTGGGACAACATTACACTGAAATGTGGATAAGATTCCCATGAAACCTTGAGAACAAATGAATTAACCATCTGTGTTTGGTCTGACTGCCTGACTCTTATCTGCCTCCCACTAATGACAACAGAGTTTTTGCGCCTGCAATACTGCTCCAAGCCCACACACAACCACCATATACACGCTTCTTTTCCTGACGTACTTCTGACGTATGGCATGTCTTCCCATAGATAACATTAACTACACTACACAATATATCACTGCAAAAGTTACAAAGTCATAGCAATATTCTGGGAACATACAACACATGACCTTGTATTATTCAGTAAATCTACTGCAGACTAAATGGTTGAAATGTTGACATTTTCCACCTGAGTGAGCAAGAGATACTATAAAAAATATTTTAATTATGTTTCGAGCTAGATTTGAATGGGGACAGTATGTACCAGTATCTATACCTTTATATGAAAAAAGATGGAGCTGTGCTATGCAGTATGACTCATAATAATGTGTCATTTTTCCATTTTTTTATTAAAGTATTGGTTTGTTTGCCAAACCAATCTAACACTTTCCTGTGATATTTATAAAAGTTTAGTTAATGCTAGGATTTTCTTCAACCTCGTGTGTGTTGATAAACTGTTGATCACACAGTTCTTGACACTGTTGGTCATTCAGTTCTTTTGGACTGTTCGGTGAATCAATTTGGCATTTCAGTGACTATGTGAAAATTTTCTATAAACAATGGAAAATAGTCTTCCTCTTCTGTTGCACTAAAATATGGCCTACCTCAAGGTTCTGTTGTGGGTCCTGTTCTGCTTTTTCCTATAAGGGGGATCATTTATTTGTCATTTTTATTTACATTTATTGATAGCTTTCCTAAATTTAATATAATGTAATAAAATTTATAAATAATTATTTATTATAATATAATAACATTTATAATAAAATATAATTTCCTTATAGTGGTTAGTGGTTAGCATGTTCGCCTCACACCTCCATGGTCGGGGTTCGATTCCCGCCTCCACCTTGTGTGTGTGGAGTTTGCATGTTCTCCCCGTCCTCGGGGGTTTCCTCCGGGCACTCCGGTTTCCTCCCCTGGTCCAAAGACCTGCATGGTAGGTTGATTGGCATCTCTGGAAAATTGTCCGTAGAGTGTGATTGCGTGAGTGAATGAGAGTGTGTGTGTGCCCTCCGATGGGTTGGCACTCCGTACAGGGTGTATCCTGCCTTGATGCCCGATGACGTTTGAGATAGGCACAGGCTCCCCGTGACCCGAGGTAGTTCGGATAAGCGGTAGAAAGTGAGTGAGTGAGTAATTGGAATGTCATGAATTCCACATTCCCTTTTTTTTCCTCAATGCTTCTAAGACTTATGCATAAATGTTATTCATGTCCAGAGATATATGATACATACCTGAGAGGCAATTTTATTGATGTTTTAGAAAATAAAGCACTATCTTTAATAGAATTATAGATAGGTACAAATGAAAAAAAGTGACCATATAACCCAAGCCACTGTTATACATAAATATAAAGAGCAAAGAGGTTTTAATGACGTTTTAGATGGGTGAAACATAACTTTATCATCTTATAAACATAACATAGAACTTAAGCTAATAAACATATTTGGGGTATAGGAAAAAAATATGTACGGTTAAATATGATCTGGCAAAATCCTGAAATTCACCCAGCATCTTTGATAACATTTGTTATCACAAATCATTTATATAATATATAGTGGTGGATCGTTGATACTTTAGAGCTGATGGTCCGTGGATTCTTTTGAAGATTACTGATGCTCCTACATTGTGATTTTACACCGGTTTGTTTTCCAAGAGGTTTAGGCTTGGCTGTAGATGGATCTTTTAACTAAAATAATGATATATTTAACAAAAACAAACACAGAAATGGTGTGGTTGTGGAGGGAATCCATTTTTAATGATGCTTTTACAATGGGCATCTCAATCAGAATCAGAACCGGCTTTATTCGCCAAGTGTGCTCACACACAAGGAATTTGTTGTGGTTATAGGAGTTCTCCTAGACATAGTGCATACATATATAAACATGGACTAGAGGGTAAAAAGACAAAAATATAAATAATATTCAGTACAAAGGTGCAGTTGTGTCATTTACAGATGTGCCTAGTAAGTACTGTATATTACATGTGTGTATACTTTACATTTATATATCTGTAGAAAAATATAATATGTATTTACTAAGATTCTAGTAGAAGTTATTGCACTGTAGATGAATGAAATTCAATCTATCATTCTTTACACATTTTTTGCAAAGGTTTTTTTTATTAATAAAGCATAATATTAATATTAATTATGCTAACTGTAAAAAAAAATGTACAAAAAAAAAGGCTTTTGATTGTCCCTTTGATGACCTCACTAACCAGGAGCTAATGATCAGAGCTGTAAGATTTCCGTCTCAGTCCAATTTCTGTATTGACTTCAACTTGTGTCTCTGACTTACTGACATTTGTACTTGAATTTGTATTGTTCTTGGGCATTAACCTTGATAAATATGGTCATGGTTTGGAAAAATATTCTTCAATTTTTGCATGCACACAATTTGACAAGAAGCAATCACTTCAGCTATAAAATAGCCGAATCATTGCTAAATACATAAAGAATAAGAACATAAATGAAGCTATCAAGATGAAACAAAGGCTTGTCTATAAAAATATTTGATGGATTTTGTCCTCGCTCTTGATTTTATATTTGAACTTAAGGCTTTGTCTTGACTTGATCTCGGCTAGTCCTGAGCTGCATCCAAAATTGTGTACTGTGAAAAAACCTACTACATTCGGTCGCGTACCTACTGCTCTGCCATTGATGAGAGCAGTAGGCCTGATCAGTGTATGTGTGTAGTATGAAACAGTGACAATTTGGACATACTACTCCTTTTGTGTGCTGATTTTTGCCTACTGCTTTGGTTTTGGACTTGACAATGGCAGTCTTGACTACAGCCCTACTAATGATTTAAGTCTATATTATCATAATTTGTAGATCCTGCACACTTACCACCATGGCTTGGGTTTGATTCCAAGTCAGGAAACTAACCCAGCCAGTGAGGGATTACTCTCAGTGCCGGTCCCAATCCCGGATAAAACGGGAGGGTTGCATTACGAAGGGAATCCAGTGTGCCAAATTAAATATGCAGATTGGATGATCCACACTACAATAACATTATCATAATTTGTAGCTTTCTAGATTATATGATTAGCAACTAATAATGTAAACCACACAAAATGTTGGTTTTATGAGAATTCATTCCAAATATTAAAATAGTTAATAAGTTCAGATTTATGTACATATGGCAATATGGGTTGTTAGTGAATTTTAATTCACTCAATTCTTAAAAACATTCTTTTGTTTGTTTGAATATAATTTTTTTCAAAATGTATGCTAACTATATACATACTCTGGGATTGGGATGGTACAGCATCTGTGTTTTCAACCCCTGAATTCCAAAAGGTTACCATTGTGTATCTTACCTCCAAGAAACCTTCTGTCTCCTTCTCTGAATGCACACAATATAGGTGGGTATACAAAATGTAGGAGGGGGAGTATTGTGTTTGTTAACGCAAGCAGCCCTGGCCATTCAGGGCTTTGAGAGGGTGTCTGAAAGGGGAAAGGGCTATCAGATACTGGGGTTCAGCACTCTGAGCTGGCAAAGCTCAGTAAAAGCTTTTCAGTGTCTGTGTGACTGAGCCACTCTGGAGGCAGAATGGAGATAGCTTTTAAAAGCATAGATTACAGTAAAGCTGGACTATGTGTCCTTTTTATCGCTCTGTGCCTCCTCAATCTCTTGCATCTGCTCTCGCTCTCTCACCCTGTGAGGCCCTCGTTGCTTAGGCTTGTCAGCCAGTCAATGGGCTTTGAATCTAAACAAGTGCTTCAGCCCGTTTTTTTTTTCTCCCCCTTTTTTCCCACTCACAAGAGAAACAGTGCATGGATCATCTCTGCAAAATCCATTCCGAAGGAAAGGAATTAAGTGCCTGATTCAAGTTCAAAAACACGGCGCCAATGCCGGCAAGACGTTCTTTTTTCAAAAGAGTCATTTGTGGCTGTTGTATTCTGCGGCGTCTGTCAGCAAAGCCCCAAACAACTTAAATGTAGCATTATTTACACTAATCTGTGGTAAGTCCAACTTTTAGCCTTGACTGACTCAGAGAGACTTGCTAAGTGCCTTCAGAGAGACCACAGTAACAGCTCAGTCCCTTGTAATCATAACAGTGCTTTGCTCTTCGTTTCATGCTGAACTTCATTTATTAACTCAAAGTCTGTCCCCATGACCAATCTATCTCCAACAGGACATTCAAGACACGAGATGGCAGATGTATTGACAACACAACCATTGTTTAAGTACACTTACTCAACGCTGACTTTATATCTATGTACAACAATGCCATAAAACACAACGTGAAACCTGATGGCGTAGACGAAACTTCTAGGGTTGAGATTTTTTATTTGAACAAATTAAAATTTTTAGTGAATCAATAGTTTCCTATCCATACGCATGTTGTCTTTCTGTTTGGTTTCATTAAAAGGGCAGCAAGTTAAAGAAAAAAGACTTAAATCATAAAAAATTTGTTCAGGCACAAACACCTTATTTTAAGTAGTGTATATATTTCTTAATCTACCTATTGGAAGGTTTCCAACCGGTGAAGATGAACTTTCTGTGTAAATTATCAGACAATTCACATGTGCGAGTTTTGTACATGCCATGGTTTGACATTTTTCATTTATCTTTTTTTTTTTTACATGATTGATTTATTGATTTTCACATGTGATTTTTATGTATAATTAAATTAGTCAGTACTTATATGGTTCTGTTACTGTAGTATACTTACACTTACAGTCCTTACACTTACACATCTATCTCAGGGGATCTTATAGTATATCGCTGTTTTTCCAACTACCCGCACTTTCACGGTCACTGCATTTGTATTCCACATGTATTCAATGCTCTTTTTATTGATTTAAAAATGATTATTTAATAATAATAATAAATGTCATTATTTTATCATAAATAAATTGCATAGCCAGCATGATAAATGAGGCTTATTATTATATTCCTAAAATTGCTTTTATTGAGAAGTAAGTGGATTTTTGGATTTCCTGACTATTATTATCTCAATAGCACTACAGGAAAAACATTATGATTAAATAATGTTAGCTTATTATTATTAGCTTAATTTTGGCACCACAATAATATCACTGGTCCAAGCTGATCTTCCATCTGTAAAGTTATGGCTACGTGCTGTGGGAGGCAGAAGTGGCATTTAGCAATGAAAGCGCCTCTTTCGAACCATTACTCCAGCCTTTAGGTTGGGAACGCTGGATCCATGGAACAAAACCCTGCAATGCTAGATCCTGGCCGACTACAATCTCTCAAGGGAGATACTGTTTTTGGATCAGTAAGTAAGTAAAAAGAGTTCTCTCTGAAAATGGAGAGAGAGAGAGAGAGAGAGAGAGAGAGAGAGAGAGAGAGAGAGAGAGAGAGAGACTGACTAAAAGCTGTGTAAAGAGTCATAACCTTTGTTCTGTTCAGAAGGGCACTAATGTTTTCCAGTATATCCTTCAGGAATCAGAGCAGGAGCTGCCCTTTTGCTCACATGACCCCTTCTTCTTCTTCTCGTCCTCTGTTCCACCAGTCCCACCTCATAGGGTGAACAATGCCAGCCTTTGTAAATATAGAACAACATATAGAATCTCCACCAACGTATGGGCTTGTAATTGACTAGTTGTGGCATTCCCGTGGGATAGTCGATTCTTAGAGGATGAATTAAATTACAGGTTTAGTTGATATTTTTACTGGTGTTTGTGTAGAGCAACATGAAACTGAAGCATATAGAACACTCAAACAGTCATGTTGTTATTGGCAAACTTTGTCAGGAATTGTTTTGTGTCTTGAACTGCTCAAGACTTTCCTTGGTATGTAAAATACATGCATACATGAGATAATTATATTATAATTAAGTATTAAAATGTAAAAAAAAAAAACCTTGAAAAGCTTTATTTCACATTTTTGTCTCATCCAACTATATATGTTATAAAACTTATCTAACAAATGAATTATAAATAGCAATAATAGGGGAATATTTTAACGACATTATTATTTATTAATTATTTAATACTAAAGTGATTTTTCTTTAGGAATATTTACAATACTTTACTTCATCAGACACCAAGCTGCTCAGATTTCCCGTGAAATCCAGAGACTATTTTCTTTGGCATTATTTTATTTATTTTCATTTTATATATTATTTAAACATTTAAAACATGTTTTTCTCCAAATATATTATTCATTATTAATTTTTAATTATTAATTATTGGTTATAATTTTATTCTGCATTATATTTGCATTGTTTCTTATGTGTCGGACAACAGGTTGGTAGGATGGAACTGTCTGTTTTTTTTTTATGAAACCAGGGCAAACAATGTGGAAAGGCAAATCAGAATCATAAACAAGAATCAAGACTGAGTCAGGCAGTCAACAAAACAAAATACACTAGGCAATGCCAAATTCAGAACAGGCTAACAAACAGTGAAACTGGGAACAGTTCAGATACATCACTGACAAAAGCAGAAGCAAAACTTTCCAATGTCTGTGTGACCATTTGGTTTATTTGTGGCATGTGTTAATTGTGAACAGGTGAGTGCAGTCAGATGTCTGGGAATTGAAAAGCCTTTCTTGGTCTACATCTTGGGCTTAATAGTGAAGTGAAAAGTGACGTGACATACGGCTAAGTACGGTGACCCATACTCAGAATATGTTCTCTGCGTTTAACCCATCCAAAGTGCACACACACAGCAGTGAACACACACACCGTGAACACACACCCGGAGCAGTGGGCAGCCATTTATGCTGCGGCACCCGGGGAGCAGTTGGGGGGATCGGTGCCTTGCTCAAGGGCACCTCGGTCGTGGCCGGCCCGAGACTCGAACCCACAACCTTAAGGTTAGGAGTCAGACTCTCTAACCATTAGGCCATGACTCCCCCCCCAGCTAAGACTGGGGGATCAGAGCAGTGGACATGAAATTCAATTTTGAAAATTCAATCATCTCAGACATATTGGATTGTATCCAAGTAATAATGTATTCAATGCTTACGATGGAATATCAGTACGTGAGCCGTCATCCAGTGACCAGTGGGTTAGTGACTAAGGGTTTTAATAGAGAGACATGCAAGGTGGAAGAGAGATAGAATTGCATAGAAGCATTGACTTTGTATATTTTTTTATTGGTGCACTTAATGGCTTTTAACAATCCATCAAAAAATGTATCTTCTACCTCTATGTCAAAATAGATCTATAAATTCTGTATCATGTGTTGCAAAGGTCTTACTTTTTTGGCTTTTATCAAAGTGACAGCATGGTGGTGCAGGAATCCAATCTGTTGCCTATACCACTGCTTATTACATTTACATTTTCTTACATTTTCTTAATTTACATTACACACTTTTATTTAAAGATACTTGCTATTGAGACAGGACACAAGTTAGCAACACCCTAAGGACTAAGCTACCACTGCCAATGTCTGGGTTGAGTCACTGAGTGACATAATGAGCTCTACACATATTTTGCACAGGCTAGGTAATTGAGTTCAGATGAAACAGCGGTGAAACAGCGTATCAAAATTCTTGGATCCAAGACGATTTTGGAAGGAGGAAAAGAAGAGAGCCCGACTGCTTGTTTTCCTCCACATAGGAATGTGAACTCCACATAGAATGGTGCTGCAATTGCGATGAAAATCATCCCAAAACATCCAAAAAAATGTGCTCCACTTTTGATTCATCCATGAAAACTCTTTCTAAGGAAATTCAAAGCTATTACTGTATGTAGAGCCGATTTTCTAAGTGTCAGGACTTTGCTTGGTCATTCTCTGCTGGAACATTAGTGGGCATTCTGTCAGTGTGTTGTCACGTGTCTCATCGATACTCACCTGTTTGTAATTGATTATCATGTCTATTTATTTCCCCCGCGTTGCGTTTAGCTTCGGAGAATCCTCGTTCTTTCTTGTGTGCCGATTTATGTACTATTTTTTGCTGGTTCTTATTTCCAGTGCTCAGAAATGTTTTTTCTGTCTGTTTCCATTTGTTAATAAAACATGTTTTTGTTATCCCTGTGATTGGGTCTGGTTTTATTACTGCCATTTTTTGACACCGTGATTCTCCTCAGGAGTGCATAAGTGTGTCCTCAGTAAAAGGACTGACATTTATTCCCAGAATTCTAAATAATAGAAAATTATTAACACATTACTGGTGGCTTCAAAGACTGAGGGTTATTGCACAAAGCATATGACACCAGCTTTGTATTCTGACGTGATTATATGCACTTGTGAAATAAAGATTTTTTGATTATGCAGCTGGCTTGATGAGACCAATAGTAATGGTGCTGATATTTCACAGTGACGTGACATACGGCTAAGTACAGTGACCCATACTCAGAATTCGTTCTCTGCATTTAACCCATCCAAAGTGCACACACAGCAGTGAACACACACACACCGTGAACACACACCCAGAGCAGTGGGCAGCCATTTATTCTGCGGGGCCCGGGGAGCATTTGGGGGGTTCAATGCCTTGCTCAAGGGCACCTCAGTCGTGGTATTGCCGGCCTGAGACTCAAACCCACAACCTTAGGGTTAGGAGTCAAACTCTCTAACCATTAGGCCATGACTTCCCCTGCCACGACTTCCCCACAACTCCTCTTTAGTCTTCTACAACAGACGTATGGTCATTTGAAGAAAAGAAAGAAGAATCTAAATTTTAAATATAAAATAGTACTTTTCAGAATAAGAAATTAAATATTTTGAGTCACTGAGCTGCATTGCAACCATAGCTATTGTATTCTGATCATTCCAAACCATCGTCAGAATCAGTGATGATTATCACATAATATTTGTGGTGTAAAAACTAATGCAGAAATCTTCATGCATTCCTAACACTATGAGTAAACTGCGTTGTCAACTGTGTTATAAGCTGAACTGCTAAATCAGATCACAAGCAGTAATTAATGTGAGGCAATCTTTAATTATCAACATCCATCTGGAAAACTGTTGGTGTCTTAGACATAGATTTTCCCACACTAAGAGCCCAAAACAAAACAAATTGATTTTGGTAACCATACACATGCTGTGATAAATGAAACAATAAAGTGTGAGTAAGAGGTTCAATGTGTGAATTTAAATACCTAAAGTTAGAGAAAGACCCATTCAAGGCCATATTTGCTTACTTGTGTGTTCTAAATCAATAAGGAAAGATCAAAGAGACTTGGCCTTGGGATCGTAAAATGTAGTTTCGGGCTGTGAGAGATTCACTGTTTTGGAGAAAGGGGAGAAGGAGGGCTCTTTAAAACTCACAGCTATAAAACAAACACATTACATGCTTGTTTTATTAATAGTTTGGTTTTCTTTAGCTGTCCTTTTTGTTAACTCTTGAGGCTGAAACGAAAATTGTGGAGTCTTATGAGAAAATATCGACAAAAGTAAAACAATGTGTGTACAACAAGGCCGATTATGTGTAAATGAAATGTTTTTAGGTATAGAAACCTTTTAAATAGAGCCTCGAATTCAGAATTAGAACTATACATGCTTCATTTATGAACGTTTCTCACTTCTTAGCATTTATAGTAAATAGGCTTCTTTCAGATCTATAAATAAGTCTAGAATATTGCTTTGGCTATGAGTTGGTTAATAGATTTGCTGTTCTAAATAAGCTATATTGCTTTGGCTAGATTGGTAGTTGCTCCCTATTAAACTCTCTGTGCTTTAGTCCTACATGCATAACTTTTTAGTACTCTCTGCCCCAGTGATAGATTATACCCTTGTCAGCACCCTCAGGGTCTATAAATTGGAGCTAAACCTAAATGGTAAAAGTGGGTGGATCATGTGTGTGAATGTGTGTGTATCTCTTTGAACTATCTCTACCTCTCTGTTTGAAATAGAATCAAGATTTAAAGAACTAGCTGCGCTCTCGGATCAGAATCCTGTTCATGCCTGTTAATTTAATAATCTCAGATTTCAGCAAGTAACACTAAGTGGCAGTGTTTGCAAACTCTCCAGAGATTTGTTTAAAATCTTTCTGGCATGGATATACAAGTTTATTCAATCATTTTGGTGTATTGTTCTGGATGATAAACACAAGTGTGTGCTGGCACTGACTATGCTTTGGTCAGTCAAGAGGCTTCCCTGCTAGGCATGGCTAAACCCTTAATGCACATGGGGTGTGTGTGTTTATGTATATGACCACCATGGCTGACACAGATTGACTTGACGTGTCTGGAGCCTGCAGCGAGGCTCACGGCTCTCCTGACCTCATGGCCCTTCCTTCAAATCTGGCTGAGCCAAGAGCATTACAGGCACCATGGGGTGCAGCGTGCAAGACTTCCCAAGGGTTTTTTACTCTGCACTGGTACAGAGCTCTGTCATTAATGCTCTCCCTCCTCCTCCTCTCATTCTGGTCCTCTAAACGCCCCTGCCACACACACACACACACACACACACACACTTACACTAATACATACAGACACACACTCTCGCCCTCTTCCTGTCACTTGATTATGTCATGTTACTCCACAGAGATATTCATGTACAGGAGGGTGGGAGGTAGACTAGTTCTAAAAAAATCATAATATGTGAAGATCCATTAATCCATAAACATAAAAATGTTGTGTCACAGCCTCAGGATCCTGAATCCATCCTGAGTTGGAGGTTTCAATCTATACCTGTGCAGACTTTTGCATGTTCAGCCCATGTCCATGCTGGTTTTCTCCAGGATATGCGGTTTCCTCTCAAAAACATGCCAGTAAATGCATGTGTGTGCTTGGTGTCCTGCAAAGGCCTTGTATTTTATCCGGTGTGTGTTTCCACCAGTATCGCTGGGGTAGGCTCCAGATTTATCATGACACAAGCCAGGATAAAGCTGCAACATATAAATGATTATAAGTATTTCAGTTCTGTGAAAGTGAACAAACTCAGGACTCTGCAGAAATCGGAATTTTCCTACGATCGGCTCATGCAAACTCTGAACTCTTTCGTGTGTCTCGTGATGCATGTGGCCTGTCTCTGATCACTTTGTATTTGTATCACATAAGCCTTCCATTTACTTCTTGTTATATTTCCTGTTTTTCTGATTTCTGTTTTCTCCTTTCTGGTTTTCCTCAGTTCCTGTTTGCTGTTTTCCTCCCTAATCTGTTTGCACCTGTCTCTTGTTATTGGACTTGTTTTGTATTGTTAGTGCTCATTAGTGTGTGTGTGTGTGTGTGTGTGTCTTGCTAATGTCAATCTCCAATTCTAAGCAGTGATTTCCCATGTTTTCTACTTTCTGATTCCTAGCTTCCTTCTTTCTCATCCCTTGATCTTGTATTTCTGCCTTATATTTGGCATGTTAATTGAAGCAAGCGCCAAATAAAGATACAAATTAAGATCAGTACAGGAGGCTCATTGTGCATCAGAGTGCAGACTTTCTGGGTGCCAATTCTAAACAAACAAGTCACAAACTGATGATCAGGAACCACATACGTAAATAATCTCATGGAACAAATTCAACTCTAAGGTCAGTTTCCTTCTGGAGACTGTCACTGGTTTCACATGGGCAGATCCTAGACTGCAGTAAAACTACTATGGTGTGCTGATCTATGCCACTGATACTTTAAAAATAACTATAGTGATATTTCAGTTGACTAATTTAAATATTTTAAATCGATATATATATATATATATATATATATATATATATATATATATATATATATATATATATATATATATATAACTTATATAACTTATTAAACTTGAAAAAAAATGTCTAGGGACGTCTTTTCAAATAAATTAAGACTCCGTGAAGAAAGAGAAAGTTCAGTCAATTTCTTTCTTTCTTTTTTTCTTTCGTTCTTTCTTTCTTTTTTCTTTCTTTTTTTCTTTCAAAAAAAGTCAAGCCGATTAATGGAAAGTACAGAGTACAGAGCAGAAAGTACACATTTACATTTATTTTTTGTTTCTGATTGTTATATAATAAATAAGGCCTATACAGTGACCCAATAAGAAAAAGAGGAGGTAATTGTTAGAAAAAGCACACTAATATAAAGCATTTAGTGTGTCTTCACATGGTTTTTACATTACCAGTATAAAAGTGTATAATAAATTCAATTCATTTACACTTTTAAAACCTACAAATGACATACTTTTTACTTTCTTTAGAGAAGGATATATTGATTTTACATAAGGATATTCCCAGACCTTCAAACTCTGCCAGTAATGCTTCTGCTTTAAAATCTAATTCAATAATCATTATTATATGGAGAGCACTGCATACAATTACATTTTTATGTCACAAATCACCGCTACTCCCTTATTTCTAAGAAGATTATATCAATTGGGCCAAAATATCTTTAAAAAAAAAAAAAAGCTAGAGCAAGAGATAAATGTCTGACTTTCAAATCCCTGTCCCATGCTGAGGGTTGAAAGAAGACTATTTTTGGGCAAGGCAAAGCGGCCACATAATTTTGGACTCCCGGTGGTCGACTGAGCCTCAGGTCTCTAATAACCCAAATTGAGTTGACTTTGCTGGGCTGAGAGAGGACTAGCCCTCAGGCTGCAGAGCAGAAAATTTGCAGAGTACAATGAAATCAAACATTAGCCTCCTGTACCAACGCAATGCCTCAGCCAGCACACTGCTCTTATTTCAAACACTCTCCAATGACCAAATCTAGTTCAACAGCCTTTTTTCTCTGTCCCACATTTACCATTTGGCAGATATAAAAATAAATCACTGCTCTGTTAAAGGAAATAAGTATGAATAGGAAGGTATTTCAAATTTAAAATAATATACATGGGTATTTGACTTTGTTTTCCACTAACTATAACACTATGCAGTCTTCAAATTTACAGTTGTAATGTCATAACATACTATTGTTATGCTAATGTACGATGTTACATCTCTAATTGCATCCTTTGTTGAGGTCTACTATATATGTTATTATGGTAAATTTTAAAAAGAATTTAATTCAGTGTGAGAAAGTTAGACTTCAAAAGGAGAAGTCAACCCTCTGGGAGAGATCTCAGGTGATTGAGGTCAGGGAATTCGCAAAGTGCTCTAATGTTACAGAACAATACTTGAACTCAGATCTAAAAAGAGGCTCGGACTAATGTCAGCGTATGTTCCTTTGCTTAGTAATTTGCCCATTAATTGCTCATTAATTTTTGTCAATATTGATTGATATCTTGATTAATAGCCAGACAGACTAAGAGACCAGGTGGTGAGCCAAAGCTCTGGTTGCCGTGAACTTCACGCCATGTTACTGGGAGAGACAGGCTCAGTCCCAGCGTTTGGCCATTGTTTGACTTGGCGCGGCATACAGCTCCCTGGGGTTCAGCCCATCAAAGGCTTTCTGTTAGACACCGGAGTACTTATTGTAGAAAAATTGTCCCTCCAAAAAATTAGCATGGCAGAATGAAGAATGCATAATGTGAGGCAAATGACAGCTGCAGAGCTGAAACAATAGGCGTGCAATGGCTTTTGCTTTGGTGCACTTCTTATGGAAATGAAGCCACCCTCCACTTTTAGAGGCCAAGAAGAGGTTTGCCCATTATTTGATTATGTATACACACTCCTGGATCTGGTTATTTGATTTATTCTTTTTTTACTTAGTCAGTACAATCCCTTACTTTTTGGTAAACTCATCTTCCTCGAATGATATTATTGTTGGAACCAGTTCCCGGAATTTTTGTGTGTGTATATGACCACCGGGTAATTTTGGCAAATTAGATACTTATACACCAAAAGGCAGTGGGATTTAATGGGTAGACAAAGACTATACATTTGCAGCAAAGAGAGAGAGACTTTGTGCGTTAAGGATTGGTGCTTAATATGCTAATGTATTCTTGGGCTAATTCAGTAAGGGTGCTGGGGAAAAAGAGCAGCAGCACGATTGCAGCCAAATTGGATTTCAGCAGCAGCACCAGATGAATCAGCACCCATGTGGATGCTGTTGTGCCTTGAGTGGCCTTTCCACTGCCAGAAAACCCTCTTCACTGCCAGAGAGGGATTGTTACTGCCAGAGCAGGCTCTTCACTGCCTGAGCAGGTTTTATAGTGCCAGAGATATCTCTATACTGCAAGAGCAGGGTTGCAATTGCAAAAGGAGAATTGCCACTGCCAGAGTGAGAGCTCCTCTGCCAGAGGGTTCCCTTCACTGCCAGAGAAGAGTCTTCATTGCCAGAGGGTTCTCTTCACTGTCAGTGAAGGGTCTCCACCTCCAGGGTGAGGTTTTCTTTGACAGAGGTTCTCTACTGCCAAAAGGTGGTCTCTGCTGCCAGAGCAGTGTCTTCATTGCCAGAGGGTTCCCTCGACTGCCAGAGAGGGACCTGTGCTGGGTCTGTAATGCCAATGAAGGATCTCCACTGCCAGAGAAGGGTCTGCACAGCCAGAAAGGTGCCCAGTGTCAGAAGGATTTTTTCACTATAAAAAGAGTAGGTTCTCCACTTCCACTATGAATTGTCACTTCCAGACCTGATTCTCCTCTGCCACATTAAACTCACCACTGTTTCAAAGCGGTCTCTCCATTGTCAGAGTAATCCACCTACTACCCTCAGAGTCTTTTCCACTTTTCTGTAGGTCTTTTGACTCTCAGTAGTCTCCTGACAGCCAGAGGGGTCTCTCCACTTACAGAATAGAAATATCATGTCCAGATTACTTCCAGACGAGACACTCCAATGCCAGTGTGATCTTCATTGCCAAAGCCAACTCTCAAAGGGCAGACCACTCTCTCCACTGCCAGAGTGGCATTTCCACTAGCAGAACAAGCTCTCAACTGCCTGAGTCATTTGATATTGTTTGTTGTACTCACTATGCATTATCATTGCTACTGCTTGTATTATTTTTGCCTGTTGGTAAATTTTCAATCCTTGTACAAAAAGGTCAATCTTTGGTAATGAAGTTTGCATTTTATTATTTGTGAGTTTAAGAGACAGTGCATTCACTGTGGTTCCTTGTATATGTTCCTTTACTTCCTTTGCCAAGTGAATAGAAACATATCTTTTTAAGATATGTGGAATATTTTGTATATTTGTGAACATGTACACAAATGTTCACAAATGTGGTAGAAGAGAGCATGTTATTTAAGTCTGCTATTGCCTCAGCAGTACTTTAAAGTTTTAGTTAAATGAATTTAGGAATGAATGCAAATTTCATCTATTAAGTTATTCCAAATGGAATCTACAAAGCATAAACAATTGCCAGATGTCTGGGACAACAAATATGTAAGCACTTTAGACATTTGCATCAGTAATAGTTTATGGTTATACATTCAAATGGTCTGGTAAGTCCTTAATTTCAGTATAGCCTTTCACAGATGGCTTTGCCTTAATTAAAGGCTAAACATTTGAGTCATCTGCAGTGCCTTTCTTTGGCTGTCTTTCTTTTTCAACAAGGGCTTTTTTGTAGTCCTGCTAACAGTCCAAACAAACAACCTCATATTGTTCCGGACAGCGGTAGTCGCTGTTGATGCATTTGTTTATATGATCGATATGGTTAACATTACAATATGTCTTTGTGCTGTGCTAGGGGAGGTTTGTCACAGGGCAAATGAGACGGGAACTTTTTCAGGGCCTTTGAAAACTGAGCTGGCGCAGTGTGCCCTCTCGCTATTGTTGTGCAGGAACAGAACCTCTCGCTTGGTATTCCCCTCACAAACCAGCCCAAACTTTGGCCTAAGAGATGGCCTTCAAGAATCCAGCATTGCTTTGCCAATTTAATCCATTTAACAGTCAGCCTTCTAATTCGATTTCTTTCTCCTGCTCTCATTTTTGCCATGTGCTTTATTTCACACTTTTTGTTGATTCTTTTCTTGATTATATCGTCAATGTCTTGGTCCTTATTTTTGTTCTCCTTCCCAACGCCACACAAAATACAAACAAAATATACAATAAATGCAACATACACATTCTGAGGTGAAAAAAGTACATTATGGATATTAAACAAAAGTAGACAACAATTTGTGAAGTTCTTCCTACAGGATCTACAGGTCTTTACAGGACATCTTTAGAAGACTAATATATCCATTCATGTAACATTTTGCAGATATCAACATTTTATAATGAGTCATTATTGGACAGTACAAAGCAGTCAGTGTTTTTTAGGCAGGACTCACCTAAATCACAAGTTAGACCTGTCAGACACTGATGGGTTTGTGGGAAAATACAGGATTTTATTGGGTTGACTGTGGCAGAGGTTCAAGCAGCAAACAGATCAATCTATGCAGGGACAGAATTGTAAATGTGGTAGAAACTCCTTCTTACACCCAACAAAAAAAGAGATTAAAGACACACCATGATCAGTGCAGTCCTTAAACTGGTGTTTGTCTAACATCACTTTTAATACTGTTCATGTTAACAAAAAACAGCTGCTTGGCTGGTAACACACTCAGGTGTAACAGTTAACAATCCCAGGTGTCTTGATGTTTTTTCAGCTTTTATTAAAGCATGTGTTTTACAGGAATGGATTTACAAGAGCAATATGTGATCTGATAACCATGGGGTTGAAGATCTCCATGTGCTGGAAATCCTCAGGAAGATACCACTCTTAATCAGTGAGATATCGCATCCCACTTCCCCGATGTCTGGAGTCTAGGATCTCTTTGGTCTCTTAGGTCATGGGAAGCATTAGCTGAACCTTCTACGTGTATGGGATGAGAACCATTGGTTACAAAAAGGATATGAAAAATGTTGGTGAATGATGGTACTATGTTTGTCTTACTGGTATGTTTTTATTAAGCAGTCTATTTCTTGACTTGGCTGTTAGTTTATAGATGATATATTGATCTTGGGTTTATTGAGACTCTTTGATTTTTAATTAAAGCTTTCCAGACTTGTAAGGTATATTATGGGCCCTATATTCAAACTGTCACTGGGCATATCATGTCTGAAAACACGTTTCAATAAAAGGTTTGAAAGTTGTGGGTAATGCTGAAATAGGATTAGGCAAAAGATTTGTGAGACAAAAGAAAGATAATAAGAATCATGGTATGTTAGGGTAGAGTGGCAAATCAATGATAAAATTTAAAGCTTGTTGTGACCAGGGATCCTGAGGAATGGGCAGAGGAAGCAATTTTCTAGCAGGAAGAAATTGGATCCTTGGTTTGAGTGCAGATTGAGCATGACTTAATTAATTTTAGATGTCACTGAGAAAGATTTCTCACACAACATTATACTGGTGTTGTGCAGCTGGAAGGCTTTGTTCATCCCTAGGTGTCCCATGGCTAGTAAAGTACTTTTCAGTTACTCAAGGTTATGTTGATTAGTATACAGTACACTGCAAAAGGGTACTTGGCTCCCTACTTAATAACCCACTTGTCCAAAGCCAGCTATACAGCTCGTAGTTCTCTGTTGTCTGCTGGTAAGAATTCATAGGAAAAGAATGGCAATTTATACAATTCCCTACAGTGCTACAGTGCTCAAACCTGTTTTGAAGGTGTCTATACTGGATGGATGGTGATGTACAGTATACACAAATAAATCTATAGAAATTCTCAAAGCTCTGGTATTTCTACAGGTCATTGATACTTTGGAAAACTGACATTCTTTCCAAACAGCATTATAAGATATTTGCATTAGCCAGAAGTGTTAAAGCCATCTTTCATTCATTTTTTATCTCAAATGAGGATAATAATAATCAAACAATAATAAGACTGTATGCACCTTCAAGAATGAATATACAGTCTGTATGTAGTTGGTCATTAACTGAACCAATGGTAAAGGGTATCAATGTGCAAAAGTAATTTATTTCAGGCCTGTAATCAATACATGGATGAAGACCTCCTTGTTTGTTTGAATGAAGAAAAATACAGATGGCCAGACAGAAAAGTTAAAAGAAATATAATTATTTCTTGGCTTACAATTTTTTTAATCTAAACATATATTACAGAGTTTTTATCCATGAAAATGCAATCTAGACTTTGATGCATTGGACATGTTGGTTATAAAGGTCTTTTAACAAAACAAGTATTTTTTGCTTTTATAATGCACCATTTGAAATTGTACAATTGGGCACCAAAGGCACATGAAATAAAGCATTGGTTCAATACCCTTGAATATAGTTTTCCAACTTAGTAAGTAAGGATTCTGGCCTTGTTGTATCAATGAAACAACCTGAGTTTCGTCAGTTTTCCATGGTAATTTGAGCTCAATATTAAGAGGTGTGTGTCAAATATACTCAGTGCACATGAATTACACAGCAAATGCTGGCACCAGTATTTCATGCTTGGAAGGGGAAAATAACACATCAGTTCATGTTTTGTTTTTCATAGTCAGCCTTCATCATTAAAGACCAGAAGATGGTTTTCACCTGCTTTTCCCATGAAATGACCCTTTTCACATGGGTACCCCAGCTGCTACCTATCTTCTCCAACTCTGATTAGAGGGCTGAGAGAAAGAAAAGCACCTTTCTTTGGGATTGGAAGTGTGCTTTTCTAAAATTATGTGTTTTCTTTAGCTGGCTTTCATTGTTATCACAAAGTCATTAAGATGGTTAGCAGTTCTGAACAATGAAAATTCAGGAGAATGAAATTCATAATCTACAACTGCAAAATGCATTAATTTGCAAATAAGAAAATGAAATGTGTTAAACATAAGTGTCTTATTTAAGTCATATGTTCATATATGATAACATGTCATAATTATGAAAAAATCTTCCAAATGTCAAATGATCGTCAGAACTTGATCATATTATCCATTGTAAGTAATTAGCATTCTCTAATATCTCATTAACACCATTAATGGGGCTTCTGATCCCTGATTAGATCATTTTTTGCCAGACTTAAAGCTTTGCTCTTGGCAGTCATCCATTTTGATGATTAGAGGAGTTTCCCTGATGTACTGTTAGTGAAGATGGATCACTTGGTTAATAAATAGTCTGAATGCTCCTTGTTCTCTTGTCCTGCCTGATGACCTTCAGGCTTGGTACACATTGTTAAACCTCCAAACACTTGAGCTGCCAGGAGAAACACAGGCTGAATGTCTATTCTGCCTGTTTACGAACACTGGCAGTTTCAAATTCCTTATTGGCCTACAGGCATTTTGGTTAAGGCCTCTTATTAAGTAGATTTTACCACAAAAAAACAAAGGACAACTCAACCCTTAATGTTTATACTGAAAAGTTGGTCACATTCTTAGTGGTCCAAGTGTTAATTTGCTAATTGGTTATTTCTGTATTTACATTATATCTGTGCATAGACAACACAGCGGGACATTACTAGTACATTTCATGGAGTTTCATAGAAAAAGTACCATTTTAAACGTAAGTAACCAGCCAATCTAATTTTGCTATTGTCTCCTAAAAACAAAAGCACAAAAGCTTCTTTTCTTGCCTACCATTTTTCAGCAAACATCCTAGTGATGAGAAATCCAGTTTAGAAAATGAGCAGACTGCAAACGCTGGACTCCAGAATACACTGTACTGTAGTTACTTGACAGCTTGACAGACTTGTCTCTGCTATATAGCAATCTACAAGGTGATGAGCACAATGACTTTGATGGTAGAATTAGAATGACATTTGAAGCTTTGGAAGTTGATCTGTTTTGGCAGAGTGTACAGATAAAGAGCTGAGAAAGCTGGACATGTTAAAGACTAAAAAAGAGCAGCATTAAATGTTATAAGCTAGAAATACAATACCGCAGACCTGTTACCATTAAGCAGCTCAGAATTCCAAACTCAGAATTTAATCTTAAAAATAAATCTTTTGCATGATTTTGATTAGAAATACTGATTTCTATTGTGTTTTTTCTTTTTTCAAAGAGAAGCAGTTTATAAGTGTTTGGCATAATTGAGAGCTTTAATAAAACCCTACAAGAAGCTGACTGAAAAGAAGCCAAGAGTGTCAACACTTCATTGCAATCCTTATTAAATATGGTTTTGCTTTCTTGGTCACTACATAATTCCTTATGTGTCTTCTTTTCATTATAAATCCATAGGACACTGTAAAATCCTAGCATGAGCAAATGTGTCCAAATGGTCATGTGTTTTGACTGGCAACAAGAAAGAGTTTGTTATAATGCAGGATTTTGTCCATAAATATGGACCTCTCCTGGAGTCTTGTGTCTTACTCCAGAACAACTAAGTCCTCATAACAGACACAAGCACCATACAAGTACATAGAATCATTCACAATTTAAACTAATCTCTACTTTCTCTCTCTGTGTACCAGGAATCACTGAGATTTCTTTAGCACAACCTCTAGCTGCTAATCGTGCAATTCAAAGTCTGCTTTTAGTACCTGACACAGTATGGCATCAGCTTCAAAGCTTCTTGGAGTGCTGTCATGAGACGTGTGTTGGCATGTAGCCCTTTTTTATTCCAACATCACATTACATCACATGTGATTGCCAGGTCAGTCAGCTAGTTCACTGAAACGGGAGAGGCTAAATTACTTCATGAGATGTTGGCCGACCCATTTTTAGCAATCAGTCATGCAAGTACATGTAAGATAAACAAAACTCTTGCCAGAATCTGTTGGATTTCATGCATATAAACTTGAAATGACATTAAACAAACATCCTTAAAATAATAAATAAAATGTTTTTCCTGAGAATTGTTATTGTAAAATGTGACTTATTTTCTTTTTTTTTTTCTTTTCAGTTGACACCACTGTAAATATGAGGGTAAAAATTTTTGTGTGTGTGTGTGTGGTATGGCAATATGAATACATTTAACCTTTGAGCGTGAGGTCTTAAAAAGAAAACATTTCTACAGTCCTTCTATAAATCCTCCTAATAGGCTAAAGGTATTTCATATTCTCATCACGTGTTTATTAAGTCCGCTTAATGATATGTATTCGTCACTCTTTTACACCACAGCCTTCTTGACTGATGAAGTCATTCGTGCCAACAGATTAGTGAGCTGTGCAGTCTTAGCCCCAAAATAGCCGCCCTGTTTGTGATTGGATCGCTTTTAGACTCTCCTGGAGTCGAAGAGCGAATAGAAGTGACTGCATCCCAAAAACAGGCGAGCATGTGCAAATCTTTTGTGCCCTTTAATCCGAAGATCAGTTTTGTTGTTTTTCCTAAATTGCTTAAGGATGGGATTTGACTTGGGTCCAGGATCAGCGGTAAGAAGCAATGCAGGAGCATTAGGAGGAACAAGAGTTGCACATTGTGAATACTCAGGAATGTGGTGCTAATCTTCAGGTGTTGCTACAAACGCCATAACTCTGGCATAACAATGGGCTGAAAAATCCACTAACAAACTCAAGCAAGTCTGAGAAACAACAGTCATGTCTGAGTTTACAGACTTGGATGGCATTCCTTTTAGATATTACTGTGTATTTTAGCATGAACTATAACTTTTAGATTTAGCAATATGGAAGCAGTATATTTTGACTATTGGCCCCTTTTTAGGCTGTTTATTGTTTTAAATCAGGCATGGCAGACCTGTTTAATGTGATATCATTTTTCCTAAACAATAATCTAAAGTGACAATAGATGGAAAGCAAAGTAGAATATTTGAATTATCCATGAATGTGCTGCCACTTCTACAACCACAAGCAAACGTGCAAACAACAAATCCAGAAATCTAATTTCTGCCACATGCAGTGAATTGAGCAACTATGAGATATATACACCAAATCCAGGCTGAGACAGGACCTAGTTTTTGAGACTTATGTTTGGAACATAATGCATGGTGCCACATGACTTGAAACTACTGCCTCTTTATCGTGCAAAAGACACAATTTTAGTTTGCTCTATCATCTTATGGTTTGGAATAAGTGATAGTGTAGACAAAGTTTTCTGTATTGTATATTTAATATGTAATTCAACACTTTGGAAGCTGATTTGTTTGAGCCGAGTGTGTTTATGAGGCTGTGCAAGAAGCTGGAAGTCATTGTGAGGAATGTAGGAAATCATTAACTTGAAGCAAAAATAGAACAAAGTATCAAGGAAAAGGGTTTAAACAAACAACAACAAAAAAAAGACCACTGAAGTTTGAATTAAATTTGAAATTTTGTTGGTGTTTATTTGTGTAGTCAGTTTTATATATCACACTATTAACAATGGACATTATCACAAAGTAGCTTTAAGGGCAATAGGGGCAAAGAAAAACTCCCTGAAAGAAACTTAAAAGGAAATCCATCAATATCTGAGACTGGATATTGAAATTATAAATAATTTCTCTTCTGTAACGGTGTACTATATGATGAAAAGGTGCAATTGTCCATAGTCCATAGTCGTCTCTGTAGTTTATAAGCCATCCTCAGCAATTTTAATGAACTTTAAATTTCATTTGTCACACACACAATCGTACACAGTATGACATTAGCATTGAAATTAGCATCTAATTAATGCAAATAAAATAAGATATAGGCCATATAGGGAAAAGGTGTTGGAAAATAAAAAATTAAATATATAAAAAATAGAAAAACTAGTGTCTGCAGGATCTGAATATTGTAGAGTGACATGGTATGATTATAAATATAGAATGTTATATATATATATATATATATATATATATATATATATATATATATATATATATATAGAGAGAGAGAGAGAGAGAGAGAGAGAGAGAGAGAGAGAGAGAGAGAGCAGAGAGTGGTTTGAGAACAACCAGAGGTAGGGCATCAGGATGGTGGCAGCTCTGGAGAACCGAAGGGGTCGGGATCACAGGGATCTCAGGATTAGCAAACTCTGACCTTCAGGCTCTGATCTTTAGCTGTCTTGTGTTCTTCTTTAAAGTGTTGATCCAGTGATAGTGGCTCAGAAAAGAATAATAGAGCTTGGGATCCATGCCCATGGACAATTACCCTAGAAAACGAGAAAAAATGGCAGATATGCACTTTTTTTCTGGGGACATTAACACTTTTGGAGTGAAACCACATATAGTAATGAGCTGTGGCTTTATTTAAAAAGCAAGGTCACATTTGAGGCCATCTACTTTTCATTGCATTCTTATTAACAGGATATCCCAAAAATCTAAATACATGAAGAAATGAAATCTCATCTCATGATTGCATTTTCTCTGTAAACATACACATAGAGTCATCTTTCCCAACTTTGGCTTCTAGTCTGGCAACAGTATCATGTGTGATGTGCTAGTCATGTTTCCTATTAAGACAACGCAACCTTGCTTCTTCATCCAGCCATGAGATTGATTTCAATATGTTTTTCTTTTGTCTTTCAAAGGCTTTCTTAATGGCTGAAAGATTTTGCCAAATTCATGCCGTTATGCCAAAAATTGTTCATTTCTTCAGAGCCTAGAGACTTTTAGGACATCCTGTATATTATCAGCAACTATTTGAGTGAATGGTAGAATCTTACATGAATCTCCGAATGTCTTTTATCTTCTGCATTAATGATAACATGCACTTGAGCTGGCACGGACTCTAGATTTAAAATATTTAAGTTATCCATCATTTCCTTACTTTGTTTTAAATGATCCAAAATTCTAAAACTTTCTTTTTTTTGTTTCTCTTCCAATTTGAAAATCTCCCAGACTTTCAGGTTGGTCTCCAAATATATTAAAAAGCTATGTGAATGAGGGAGTGCTTATGTTGAAACCAGAAACATAAACCAAATTGTTCTTAGACACCAGGATTGGTCATGTGATGCAAGAGCCTTATCCACAGAGTCCTACAAAAGTGCTTTTAAGTCTCTAATGATGAATACATTAACACAGGTTCACTAGGTACCCGACTCACCGTACCATCAACATTAAACTCTCTCCAGGGTTTTTAACTGAAATGGTGGGACCAGTTGAGCAGTGCTAGTAGCTCTATGGGAGCGAGATGCATTGCTTTTGCAAAGCTCCAGGGTCCCTGGTTTGAGTTACATTTGTTCTCCGTGTCCTCTAGGGCTTTTTTGGGTTTCCTCCCAGCTCCCAAAAACTGCTGATAGATAGTGGTGGATTTGGCAAATCTAAATTTCCTATGTATGTGAGTGTGTGTGTAAAAAATGGTATTATGTAGTCATGCCTCATTCCCAGGTTCCCAAGTCCTACTACAACCCCAATCAGGATAAAGCAGATATTGAAGGTGAAAAATAAACGTTATATTGGCAATTATTATTATTATGATTTCTTAAGGAGAAGAAGAATCACTGTATCCGTATTATTATCGCTTTTGTTTTTCATTTATCTGATACTAATTGTCGTTGGATATTTATTAGTTTTTTTTGACCCGTTACTTTGTTGTAACTGATCAACAAATTGACCTTATTAATGTTCAGAAGGTTTAGTGGGTATACACGCTTCTCTTTATCGTTGTTAAATGAGCAGTAAAACAAAAGGTTATTATCATTGTCCCCAGTCGCCCCTCACCTACTTAACCCTTTAAGAGCTTTCTAATCCGCCATGACATGAAGCTTTTAAATCTCTATTGTTTAAAGAACAATAATAACTCATCATAATCCTCTTGGTCAAGCATATCCATACGCTGGAGGACTTCACAAAAGAGCAGCATCTGCTATACTCATCCAGAAAAAAGCTCCCAATAACTGTGAACTATACTCATTATTTTTTGCACTTGAGGAGGTGTATCCTTCCCCAGATGTACCATGAAAATTGCTCACTGTGAGCCCTTAAAACCTTTGGGCAGTTTTTTTATGAATATTCATGAGACACCCAGACGTCACCCTTTTCCCTAGCTTGTCCCTTTATGAATATTCAAATGAAGGGAGGTAATCGTCACTCCTAACAAGCGTCCTCCTTGCATGAATATGCATGAAAGAAAAGGTCTGCTTTGTGCATCAATGGAAATCCAGCACCTCAGCAGCGGCAGCAGCCGCAACCATCTGGAGCCTTTGGTGGCACAATATAGAATGCGCCCATTAATAAAGCACACAGGTCCTTTCTATCAACTACTGCATTATCTACAACTTCCTGTTCCAATGAGAAAAGGACTCACAGAGACAATTGTTGAAATTTTATTAATATCAGTGTATATTGTCTTAAACTGAATGAATCTACATATATGTTGTTCCTTAGAAAATGGGGGACTCTTCTTCAAATACAGGATATTTGTTTATTATAGATACAATTAAAATACTTTAAACAATGAATACATGATACAAGTCTGCCAGATAAAATCTAAATTACTACATAAAAATTAAACAACTCAATGATCTTACTCTATATATTTTTTATAATTTTAACAAGATTTTTTTTAAATGACTATGTTGAAATGTGTGTCTGGATTTAATTTTAAAAAAATGTTAATAATGAAACAGAAATAAAAATGATCTCAGGACTAAAACTATATCTGTAAACACTACTAAATATGTGAATAAGGAGATGATAAATCTTTGCCTTCATCTGGAACAAATGATAAGCTGCTGTTACTCGTTTTTGGAAAAAATAAGACAAAGTAAACAAAAACTGTAAATCTAAATATCCTAAGGGACACATTTAGACATTCAGAGAGAGACAGTTAAATAGGAGTGTGTGTGTGTGTGTGTGTGTGTGTTGAAGGTGTATTTCAGGATATGTTTGCCTTTAGAAAACCTGCATGACATCCATGTTTGTAGTTGCAGTAACCGTCAAGTCTTTGGTTTCGGTGTGTGGGAGTTTAACACTGTGTTGATGATGTGTCTGAAAAACAATAGTCTTATTTTTGGTTTTCTTTTGTCCTGGGGAAGTACCTACAGTATATTTACCTATATTTAACAGGCTCATTGAGAAGACTTCTACATGTATATCAACTTACATTAGCCATGGTCCTTGTGCTGCTGTTCAAAAATCCTGGCACAAGACAAGACACGAGACTGCCTGTCAACATGCCCAGAGTTATTTTCAGGGCCAGGACACACTCATTCCTTGCAATATCTTCATTTAATCTCTAAGTGAGCAACATAGTGAAAGCATGTGGATGAGTGTCATGGGTGTGTAGAGACTGAGGGATATGTTCCAGTTCAGGAGAGTTATAAGGGTGAAGGACCTGAGAAAGAAGAAGAAGAAGAAGAAGAAGAAGAAGAAGAAGAAGAAGAAATAAACAGAAGAAGAAGCAGAAAACCTTTCATACATATAAAATTCATTCAAAAAGTGCTTTACAGTATAAAGTTAAAAGAAAAAGAAAAAAATCAAAGGAGTCAAAAATAAAATAGTAGAGTAGCCAAATAACAATATATACAAAATACAGAATAAAAGTAAATTAAATTAGAATAAATTCAAATGCAACATGCCAGTAAAAGCAAGGCATGTAATAAAACCTAGTTGAAGTGAAAAAATAGATTTTTAACCATATATATATATATATATATATATATATATATATATATATATATATATATATATATTTTTTTTTATCTTTGATAGATTTTTCAGAGCCGGGAGAATTTTATGATCATGTGCTCCAGATCTATTGTGTATATAAAAACTCTGCACAATTCTTCATTTGGAAGGTCCAATTTGCACATAAAGCTGTAAAAGACACCAACTGTGATTTTTGGGATTTGATCTCACAACCTTCTGGTCACTATGTAAAGAGCAGAATGCCCTCGTTGTACATACGTGAACGAACCAGGTGCATGCTGTCAAATTTACTACAAACAGGGCAAATGACAGCTACTGGAATCAGCGGGGTCTCCCAGCAGGTGTTTGGTGTTGTAACAAATTAGACAGGACAACTTGTTAGCATTTAATTCATACAGGACTTTATCGTGTCAAGGAAAGGTTCATTAATTTTATTGGAGTTCTTCACATTTGTATACAATCCCAGATTGTGTGTTTTTTTCCAAGAGGAATAATGAGTGAATTCTTTATGTTTTAGAATGTTTGCAAATGAAAAATATGTTCAGACCCATGCTGGTTAACTCATGATTCATGAGTTGAATCGATTTGTCCCTGTCGAGTAAATAGTAAATGACTATGAGGCTCAAGCAACTTTTATCTTGGGTGAAGAGACTGAAAATTAATGAGAAAATGAGTTAATTTTCCAATTGTATGCCTAGAATATAACAGTACATTTTGGTTTTTTTATTTCTTTGCAAATTGAGGTAGATAAGTTTGTCAGTTGGACTGGAAAGAAGCCCTTAAAATGTAAATTTCCCTCAAGCAACAATGCAGATCTTTAACCACTTGTGCCACCACTGCCCTCGTTTAACTGTTTACCTTTAACTGTAAAGGTACTTACTGTACATCCAAATCAGGTGAATGGCGCAGGAATTACAAAACTTCCCTCATGCCCCCACTTCCTTTTTTTAGAGATGTATTCATTGCACAATCTGATCTAATAATCATAATTATTTTATGAGTCCTTTTTTAATAATAACAGTGTAGTCAGTGACTGCTTGAACTCTGAAAGCCCATAGACATCACCTGTTGTTTGCCTTCAGTGTTGCCTCTAACAAGTGAAATGTATGTTCAGATGCTTTCAGGTCAGGCGACTGACTTGACTATTACAGAACATCCCACTTCCTTAACCAGGAGCAGTTCCTTTCCTTCTCCATACTCTTCTCATCTTTCTGGCAAATCTTGTCTCATTTGCCCATAAGATGTTGTTCCAGGCCTTTTTTAGATGTTTTTGGCAAACACTGGTCTTCATATTTTTGAGGCTTAATAATTTACATCATGTGGTACACATCCTGTGTTTACTCTGGTGAAACATTCTCTTGATTCTTCTCTACTTTTATGACATAATTTGGACCAGTAGGTGGTGCTGTCATTAAATTAGTTACATCACCACAAGGTACATGATAACTTACTACGTAAATCATTGCACAAGTCATTGCTGAAATACAGCCTCACTTTTTCTTTGGTGGCTTCGTTGTAAGAATTGTTTGCCCATTAACAGCAAACCGTGTGTATCAAAATTCTTTTGATAAACTTATCCAGGTTGTTCTGAAGATGCTGTACGGCAAATTTGGTGTTTATTGGACTTATCTTTTGTCAAAGAAGTATTTAAATTGAAAAAACTTACAACCCAATGGTGGCGCTAAAGCGTTTGTAGAAATTGGCCCAAATTTGGTCAGGATATTCTTTCGAATCTTCCCAATCAGTGTACCAAAGTTCACAACACACCAGATGGTTTAATGGGCTGATATAGAGTACCTTGTCAGATGTAGAAATATGAGAAGAGGAGAGGAAGAAGACAAGGTAGAATAAAAATATGTTTTTTTCAGTGTCTGGTATGTAGTCAACTAAAATAACAATAACTTGTTAACAATATCCAGTTTTTTTTTTGGAATGTCTGTAACTGCGAATGATTTTTACCATTACACTGGCAAAATCAACTTATCAGACAATTTCAATCAGTATAAACAAATTAATTAATTTATCACTGCAAGCTTGGTATAAAATGAATCAGGGCAGTGTTGGCTTTTAGTGTGAGATGTTTTTTTTTTCCTCTGGATAACATTAGACAAATTGTAGTGGAGGGGGCACGATGGCTTAGTGGTTAGCACGTTCGCCTCACACCTCCAGGGTTGGGGTTCGATTCCCGCCTCCACCTTGTGTGTGTGGAGTTTGCATGTTCTCCCCGTGCCTCGGGGGTTTCCTCCGGGTACTCTGGTTTCCTCCCCCGGTCCAAAGACATGCATGGTAGGTTGATTGGCATCTCTGGAAAATTGTCCCTAGTGTGTGATTGCGTGAGTGAATGAGAGTGTGTGTGCCCTGCGATGGGTTGGCACTCCATCCAGGGTGTATCCTGCCTTGATGCCCGATGACGCCTGAGATAGGCACAGGCTCCCCGTGACCCGAGGTAGTTCGGATAAGCAGAAGAAGATGAATGAATGAATGAAATTGTAGTGGTTGGAGAAACCACATTTGACTTTTATTTGGTTATGAACTAGAGCAGAAATTGGTTTGATATCACCATTTACTTTGAACATAGAAACATTTGTGTAAAAAAAAAAACTAACCTTTTTTGTTTTTTGGAACTTTTCTGTAAAAATATTACCTGAAGTAGGCTAGGTAAAAACAGAAACACTTATAAAATACTACAGTTTCTTACAGTGTTTACCTTATATATAAGATATTAAACACCGATGCTGAGTGTTACATATTAAAGAAATTCAATGATGAATACGGTAACAACAAAAAATGCATGAATTCCATTTTCGGCCTTTGATTAAAAGAGTAAAGTTTAGGAAAGTCTTTAATTTTCATAAATATGTACAGCAGAAAATTCAAGATTGGACAAAGTAAAGGGTTTCACAGGCCACAGAGTTAGGATATCCACCTGTTCGTTTAGCTAGCATGTCTCAGCTGCGGCGTCATTGTGTCAACAGTGTGTGGAGGGAGTTGAATGGGATTATGTGCAGTAATATGCCAAAGTTCATCCTTTGTACTCTTTTATGAAGGACTGTCATTCAAGAACAATTCTGCCTTTATTCAGCCTTGTGAGATAAAGTGTTGTGATGTGTGCGTGGCAGGACTGTCAGAGATGCTGCTCATATACAATGCGCATTATATGACAAAAAGGCTATTATTCTGGTAGGTATTTTGTGTGTGATGTGCATTAGGGATCAGATTTCCGTTTATCTCTGACCATTTAGTTAGAAATGATTCAGTCATTGGAGATGCATTAATTTGTATTACTGTTTTCAGGGTGATGAGCTGGAACCAAAACCAGCACAAGTGGAGCGTTGAAATGGAAGTATTCTGAGCCACTGGGATCGGCCATGGTGGTGCTTACTATTGGCACTTTCCATTGTGTCAGACGTAGTGATTTTGAATATAGAGCATAGGGTCAAATACAGTCTACTTCCTGCCATTAAAATAGATGGAACTGTGTTTTTTTTCTGTGGGAAAACATGTTCTGGTGCGTGAGGTATCATGGTGTCTATGGCCACCATCATATCAGATCATGAATTAAAAAAAAAAAGTTAAAAAAAGGTTCTCTCTCTCTAGTCCAAACATGGGTGACATATTTTTAAGTCAAATGATACAGCAGCTTTGAAACAGTCTAGCAAGTTAGAAATCAGTTCCTTTTTGAGTAGTAGCTCAGCACTAATAGCTGAGTGAGTAAAAATATCCCAAGATGTACATATTTTGATAACTTAAGTGGAACATTCCAGTCATTCCACTCCAAAAACTCTCAAGCACAAAGACGGTAAAAAATGTTCATATAAGCTAGTCCATTTAACAGCCAGTCCTCAGACTGGCTCCAGTCCGTAATGGGATTCAGAAAGTCCAGGTGCTATGCATCAAACACAGCTAATTGTTTGCAGTGCTGCTTGTCAAGTGCTTCTCAATCTGGCTCTCCCAGGGGTCTGGGATTTACTTCCCGGCGGTCCTTGACACTGCATTTTATTATAAACAGTACTTTTCCCAATAGGAAACTTCTAGATGTGTGCATGCACCTCAATTAGCAAATTCAATTTTAAATATGTTTATTTTGCTTTAATTACTTTAAAAGGCTAAAAATTGGCTAGGAATTAATTACTAAGGCAATCAGTCATGGCGGATAAATATATTAAATAGGAGATTAAAATTCACTGCCTGGCCAAAAAAAGTCACCACTTAGATTTAACTAAGAAAATAGGTAAGAGTCATACATTGGATAATTACTGCAGTGATTAAATTCAACAAGTTATTTAACCCTATATGATGCACTGAGTAGCTTTTTATTTTTTTAAACAATGTCCGAAGATAAACCCTGTGGTTGCGGTAAGGATGTTACTCTGTTCCAGAAGGGACAAATTATTGGCCTGTGTCAAGGAAAGAAAACAAACTACTAAAACTACTGAAACTACTAAAATTGGGCTAAGAAATGTCTAAGGCAAAACCTTGCTAAACCCTCAGGGGAAAATTGTATACTATCATCTTTGAGGAAGAAATTTGGTCTAAGAAAATCTTGAATGATCATTATCAGACATCACTTAAAAGTTTGGCAAAATCAAGTTGTAACAGTAAAACTGTTGAACTACTATTAAACTATGTTTAATAGTGAAATTAGGAGCATTTCCTCATATATTGCAAAGAGAACCCGAGTAATCTGGACTAAACAGCTGTGTGGCCATAAGGGCACATGATCTGGGGACGATTCAGTTGTTCAGGTCTTGGTGCAGCAATGTTATATTAGAAAAAAATGACATCAGCTGACCACCTGAACATACTGAATGTCCAGGTTTTTCCATCGATGGATATTTTCTTCCCTGACAACACAGGAATATTCCAAGGTGCCAATGGCAGGATTCATCAGGCTCAAATTGTGAAAGCGGTTCAGGGAGCATGAGACATCATTTTCACACATGGATTGACTACCAGTCCAGACCTTAATACCATTGAAAATCTTTGGGATGTGTTGGAGAAGCAGCAGAGAAATGAATACAACTCTGGATGGAAATAAATATTGTGGCATTGCATAAGCTTAGCAAAACAATACCTCAGACAATGTGTGCCATATTCTAATCAAAAAGTGGGCAAACAAATTAGGCTTGATCCTCATGCTGCCGTAGAGCTACAAGAAAATTGGATTTACCTTGGTGTTTTATTACACATCAGAGGAATACTATTAGTACTTAAAATAATTTTAAAGCTAACATAATCTGGAAAATAAAGTCTCATCAAAGGTTTACTAAGGGTGTTAGTAAATCCGACTAAATAGACCAACAAACCAACCTGTATAGTTTATGCATGATGGTAATGGGTATTACGTAGAATTTCAGGTAGAGTATTTGGTTAGTTAATTGTGCGCAACATGAATCGTGGGTTATCGTGTCTGCTTTAGTGATAAAGAATTCTGTGGGTGGGTATGACATTAAAAATCAAAAACAAAGGACGTGTAATTTGTAATTTGGAAAATATGTGCTAGGTTTTTAGCAAATGTTACCAACTGAAGTAACATATTTACATTTAGTTTCTTCTCCAAATGCATTTGGGTTAGAAAACTGTTAACATGTAATGCTTACGCTTTCTTTATTGAGGCAAATAGAAATATAAAAAAAAATCATAATCCACAGAATAGGTCCAATCAGAAGTGGGCAGGATCAAACATACTGTAAACATAAGCATTTCCATAAGCATAAACCAAAAAAACAGTCAGACTCAAATATAAAACTCTTATAAGTTTTGGTCTTAAAGTAGCAAGTTTATGATGAGACCTTCTAATGGGACAAAGACGTAGGAAAGTATAATAAAAAAATATAAAAAAAAAAACATCAGAAAGAAACAGTAAACAATCAAAGAACAGCAGCAGCCAAATGCACCAGTGTGCACTCAATCGTATAAATAGACAAGAGCTAAAGAGCTAAACATAGAGCACATGGAAACAGTTGGGAAATAAACCATTGGTGTGATGTGATGAAGACAAGACAGAAGCCAAAACAATAGAAGTGTACATCATGTTTGACAATGATGGTGTAAATAATCCAATTTGTTTGCATCCATTTTAACCACGACTGTATTTCACATGCTGATGACGTGTTACAGATGTGTTGGCAACATGGGCACAAAAACACAAGCCTCGATGAGTAAAACCTTTGGACATGTCACAATGACATGACATATAATCTACTGGGTTAGAAAGAAATCAGCCACAGCTTCAAATCTTCGGATAGTGATTCCACAATATACCAAAAGACATATAATGGGAAACCTTTTGTTAACAGAAACACCAAAATGAAACCATTTTTTTTTTTTATCTTACGTGTTTTTGTGCTTAATCTTTCTTTCGTAAACAGAAAAATATATCTCATAAGACATAAGACATAAATATACAGTATAACAATCCTGACTCACACAGACCACTAATCACTAACATTTTATGAGTTATATGATGTGTAATATATTTTATGTAATATATTTGATGTAATATATGAGATGATATTTTAAGCAAAACTAATGTAAGGTCTTTTTTCCATACATTCATAAGTCTCTATAAGTCTTTATGGCCTCATATCCTCTTTTTGTTCAAGTGATCTGGCAGAAAAGTGGATCATAATTGTGAACACAATACATCCTCTGTGCATTTCTAAATGAAACACTCCTTATTTTTGAACAGTCTTAAACAATCTAGAGCTGTTTGTGGGAATGATACTGTTAAGAAGACATGTGGTGGATATGATAAAAAGTGGGCTTGAACAAAAGCTCTTCTGCTGATGATTGTTTAGAAGTATACAACTGGGGAGAAAATCCTCATGCTGCCGTAGAGCTCCAAGAAAAAGGTTTCTTTATCAATTACATGGATTTATTTTGTTGTTTTGTTACAAATCTGAAAGTCAGTCTACAACCCATATGTAGATTTTACTTGATGTTACATGATGAATCTTTACAAAAAAAAAGTCAAATCCTATAGTTACATAAATGAGCTTTTCACTTGTCAGTTATTTGGGTGAGATGGATGCAACTGCAGGCCAACAAACAGTAAGGCAATCTCAGAGTATGTAAGCAAGCTCAAAACAAGCATTCTGCAAACAGGAACGCAAAGTTGAGGCAATGGCACAAAAACAGTTGGCAAAAACGTAAACAAAAAAAAAAATAGAAAAAGAAAGGTTTCCATTTGAACTTGAAAAAAGGTGTACACTTCGACAAGTGGTTGTGATACTGAAATTGTCTGAGCAGTGTGTGTGTGTGTATGTGTGTGTACTGAAGTGCTGCTGAATTCTCAATCTGATCAGATGTCATTTTGTAATACAGCAGCTCAGACAGTAGCTCTGATGCTAGTCATAATAATAAAAGAGTCTTAAAATCTGTTGTTTTAAAATATATATAAATCCATATGATTTCTGAGAGATTTATATTTAAAATTTATGGAAGGAGCCTCCAGTTTCAGTGTTTTTGTATTGTCCACGACAGGAAAAACATCAGGATAGACATTTTTCTTTCTTTGAAACATAACATTTTATGTTATTTTGGCTCATTAACTTGATGAGTGGGCGAAAACAAGATTGTTTATAGTGCTTTATTCCTTCGAGCAGTTGCTCAAACCCCGTGGAGATGCAATGCAATGCAATGCACAGGCGTTTCTTCTGTTAATTTCAGATGAATTTACCCCAGAGTTGTGTAAATAAACCACCATGTTCTAACCTTTCCTAAGACACAACACACGAGCTCTTCCTCTTTCTCTCTACCAAAGATACTGTTAAAAAGAGACTTGTATGATAGAAATGCAAGAGTGAACAGGCAGTAGTTGCTTTGGTGTTGGAGATGGGGATATTCTGGGCTTTAAAATGACACACAACCTTGTGACTTCTGAAAAGGCATTGAAAATTCATCTGTTTTCCATATTTTGTGGGGGGTTTTCAGTAATTAAACATTTTTATCCTAAGATCGGTACAACTTTTCTGTATTATTGCTTTTCTGTCAGCAATAAGGTGTAAACTAGGTGAGTTTTCTTCTTATCATTCTGAGTATGACTTCTTGACTCAACTCCTGTCCATTGTCTCTCGCCCATTTTACAGATGTTTTACAGATCTTCCATATAAGTAAATGCAATTATAAATAGTTAAAATTCCAATTGTGGGCAAATGGCTATTGTTTAAATGATCATTTTAATTCTATTGAGCAAATATGTTATTATCACCATTGTCATTGTTATTTATAAATAAATCAGCTTTTAAATAATTCAAGCAGTTAAAGAGTAGTTAGAATAAAATGTCAAGATTTTCATATGGGGGGACACGGTGGCTTAGTGGTTAGCACGTTCACCTCACACCTCCAGGGTTGGGGGTTCGATTCCCGCCTCCACCTTGTGTGTGTGGAGTTTGCATGTTCTCCCCGTGCCTCCCCAGTCCAAAGACATGCAGGGTAGGTTGATTGGCATCCCTGGAAAATTGTCCGTAGTGTGTGTGTGTGTGTGTGTGTGTCCTGCGATGGGTTGGCACTCCGTCCAGGGTGTATCCTGCCTTGATGCCCAATGACGCCTGAGATAGGCACAGGCTCTCCATGACCCGAGTAGTTTAGATAAGCGGTAGAAATGAGTGATTTTCATATGATCAAACACATCCCTTAATCTACATCACAACAATTAAATAAAGTAAAAGAAGCCTCAAGGTTTAAAATTTCTAGAAAGATCAGTGAATATCTGTTTAGCAAATTAATCACACAAATGGTTACGAAAGAAAAGTAGCTGTGATGCTGCTTGTTTATTAGTTACTCTTTAAGTGTTAATAGCATACAGATGGTGTGTGAGTATTTAAGGCATATATTATTGGCTTATGTCGTAGAAGTATAAAGAATTATCATCAGTTTTTCTGCATATTAATAATTAATTTTGGATAATTAAGCATATAAAAATGAATAGTGCATTAATCTAGTTTTTGAGGAAACACAGTGACAACTAAATGCAGAATAAGGAATTTATTTATAACAGTTACAAAGAACAAAATATTTAAAAGCATTCTTTATCTTACATATGCTGTACAGAGGTGGCACGTATTTGATTCTAAATGATTCTGCAAAAGGAACTAGAAGTATTAAATAGAAAACCAAAAAATATTAAAGTTGAAAAAATATGAAATATTTCATTTATCTACTGTACAAAATAAGAAAGAAAGAGAATTGAGCTGAAAATGGAATCCATAATATGGTACCCTGATACAGTGTTTAGGCCGTTTACATGATCAAATAAAAAAGTATTTTACATAACAATGTGATGGTCATCTTATAATAGCTAAAGAAATCCCATCTTATTATAGCTAAAGAAAAATCTTGGCCTCTTTGGTTCCACGGTTCACTATAATACATTTGAACAGAATTTATTTTATGTTTATAAAAATAGCTTTTATTTTAATGGCAAGTTTTTTTTTTCCATTTCTTTTACTCATAATGCGACTTTTTCAGTGCAAACATCATAACATCGTAACAACCATTCATTCAGAGAAGGAAGCGAAAGACATTTCAAGTATTGAAAGATAGCATACACCTACTAGCTAGTTTGTCTGACATGGGACTGTACTATACATTGCATAGTTTGTGTGGCACTTATTTGAAAAAAAGGATTGTTAGCGAGCACAGAGGTGCCACTCGGTACCCTTTAAAGGCATTTCAATTAGCAAGTGCTATAAATTGTGCATTTTGGGTTTATTTATTTCTTCTACTTTTTGAAAGTTTTTTTTTGCACCCCTAGCTAACTGAAAAATGACAACTTGAAAGAAGAAATATAATATTCTACAGATATTTTAAGTACTTTTGGAAGTTTTTTTTTAGCAAACAGCACTGTAACACACACACAAGCAGAAATTTAGACACATAATTCCCTTTACTCTGTGTACAAATGTGTTTATAAAAATAAGCACTCGGGAGGGAAGAAAACTATAAATTCATGTCTCTTGCTATAAAAAAAAAACCCTTTATATTATGTAATGACAAATGCCTACTCATGTCCTGTGGTAATAAGCCGCACTAACGTGAGTACTTGCGAATGCAGCATGTCTTAAACAATATGGGTCAGTTGTTTGACCGAGTTTGACAGATGAATACTGCTTGATGGAGGTTCTAAAATGGATCAGTTGTCGTGATTTTCCAATGGAGTGGTTAAGCAAAGTGCTGCTGTTGAAAGGATTAAATGGGGAGTTGGTCAGTGCTTTTGTATACAGTGAAAGAGGCATTGCAGAGAAATTCTGGGGGGTTCAGGGAAAAGACCCTTTTCTAAGGCTCCTATCATCTCGATTTTCCAAAATTTTAGAGGAGAGAAACATAAAAGAACCAGCAATAAACTTAGAACACAACTTTGTCATCCCTTTGAGTTCAGCACCTCCTGAACAAGCCTGTACTCTTAGAATAAGACTGTAACACATATAAATGAGTCTAACAGGAAGATATTATGCAACATAAATATATGTACAAACGATTTGTGCATGCATAGGTGTGTGAGTGTGGACATCAGGGTGACTGTTTGCCCAGCTGTTTATAAATATCATTTTACAATAATTTGTTCCATCAATGAACGTTTACAGAGTGACAAGTCCTTAAAAATCCCCGTTCAAGCGCATCCACACTCCTCTACGATCATGTTGGGTACATCACGCTTGACAATGTTGTACTCATCATCAAAGTACAGCATGGACATGGTGCTGAGTTTGGTGGGGATACAGCAGGAGTTCATGGAGCCTGGACTCATCCCCCTCATGCGGTACTGGTTCACTACAGCGGTGTGAAATGATGATGCTGATCCTGGAACTCCAGCCATGTATGCCGGGCAGCTTCCCTCACAGTAGTTGCCAAAGTAGCCTGATGGAGCGATGATCCAGTCGTTCCAGCCGATGAGGCGGAAGTCAATGTAGAACTGTTGGCGGCAGCACAGGCCGCTGGTACCGTCACACTCCAAGCCGCGTTTGCGGATGCGGTGCTTGCTGTCTGTTGCACGTGCCTGCACCACCAAGAAAGGTCGGTGTGACTCATCACCTGAGTTCACCAATACAGGCAGAACACCTGCCACCTCGCAGCCTTCGCACCGAACATCCAGGTTCTGCCTTCGTGTACCTTTGGAGAACACAAGTTGCACAGCATCAGTAAGAGGGAACGTGTGCCAGCCACTGCGTTTCAGCTCCACCCGCTTCTCCACCAGGTTCCACTTGCTGCCTAGGCCTGGTTCTTGGTAGTATACTTTAACCATGACCTTCCTTCGAGTGCCCTTCTCCAACAAACTAGGCAGAAGTTTAAAGTACAGCCACAGGTTTGCCTGAGACACATAGAGGTTCTGGTTGCCTTCATTGGAGATGATGAAGAAAAGGCTAGACTTCGAAGACAGCAAATCGTCTAAGAGACGGGAAAGAAACGAGGAAAGGTTAGGTTATTGAAATATCATCAAGCATAGCTGAAACAGCAGGTGCACACTCTGTGTAGCCAGTAGAAGTATTTCAGTTGAAAAACCTGATGCCGTGTCACTATAACAGCCAGGCCTGGACAGAAGGCTAAGGACATTAACATGCTGAGAGGGCAGTAGATCGCCATGAATAGGCTCCCTAACTGGGAACACTTCAACCTAAAGTGATCAAATGGTGTTAGTGTTTCACATTAAACGACAATGTGGGTGGGAGGAGTTGTCAGAGTCTGTTCCTCTGCCACGTCTCCCTCTTTCTCGCTCTGTTCATTCTGCCTCTCCTTACTCACTCCTTACTAAATCTGACACGCATGAACTTCCTAGCATTCCTTCTTTATCCGATTCCAACATATTAACATCTCTGTAACAGTCTTTTGAGTCTGTGGCTCAATTAAAATCGGGAGAAGTGTGAACTCCCGCAGCTCCTTTTTGGTGAAGGGGCCATGGTGACATTCTATGAACTCGCCTATGTGCCTGATGACAGCATGGGCTGCTCCGTTAGCCCAGTTGGCCACGAGTTAAGGTGGAGATGAGGAGAGGGAGCCTATTAGGGCACAGCTAGAAGGTTCAAAGCCTTGGCAATGAATGCCTTGATGACACCTCAATGAGGACACAATAAGCGTTGTGATGTTGAAAGCAATCCATACAGGCATTCTGCATAAGACTAGAAAAGGTGGTTAGAGAACAAGATCTGAGGAAACTATTTAAATGACACAAATTGTAAAATAGGAAGTAGATATTATTTTGTGTGCATGTGTTTACTTTGGTGTTTGTTACTTTTGAGTAATAGAATATAACTGCTTTTTTTTTTGAAAAAAAAAAAGGAAAAAAATCACAAATAGTTTAAAGGAAAGCAATGTTCAGTGTGCTTTCATTGAATCTGTGATGGATGACATTTAATTATAAGATAATAGACAGTATATTTAACCATTTAAGCAAATGCATAAAAGCATGTTGTGAAACAATAAAGTAGAAGTTTCCTTGAGTAAAGTAACTCCTGGAGACCAAAGTCGTAATTTTATGCTTATTTTTAACCCAGTTGTAGGTAAACTGCTCTATGCTGTATAGCCTTATAGCACAAGTACAATAAGCACTGCAACAAACAGATTAGTGGAGACTTCAAGAAAATATTGTACCGTGGTGCAACATCTGCCAAAGAATCTCACTAACGTCCCATTTTCCACTCTTACTAATTCATCATATATCTTCAGGTGGCAGGACCATATAGTACAAAGTCCACAGACAGCTGTCAGTGAATGCAAATTGGAGATTTAGTGGAGAAAGACAAATCTACGAGGTCAAAAGCCTCAGAAGTTAAGCCTGGCCACTACATGGAGTGCAGGACAATACCTGGGTGGGCCCCATCGCCAGCAACAATACACACCACTCAGCATGCCTCCACCTGCACAAGCTCTCACGGATTGGAGAAGTAATCTCCATGTCATTACTCAACGTCTCTGTACGCAACCGACCACAACCACCTGGACACCAGTGAAGGACAATTTAGTCACAGGAAGTGTTGTGTTAATCCTTGTTGCACAGTAGTTACTTGTTTCATTTACTGATGGTTAAAGAACATAACAGATCTTAGAACAGCACTTCATATACAAAATAATCATAAGCTTCTGACAGAGTTGTGTAAAAGTGTTGTGCATATGGCAGAGAGCATTGCATTTCAGTCACACTTTCCTCAACTATCAAAGTAAAACATTTCACAGAGCAGTGGTTGGAACACTGACAGGTTGAATCCTTCTCACCTGTAATTTCAAAATTCAATCAAGATGTAAGAGGAATAAAAGGCCCTAATAAGCTTGCATTTCCAGAACTGAGCCATTTTTACAGAAAATGCCACAGATCCCTGTGTCACCCTGCATTTTTAATGAGATGCATGAGCAGCCAAGTTGACATGCCAAGGAGTTCACAAATCCAAGTCTAAAGCCAAATCTACAGCCTCCCGAAAAATACTCAGTACATATTCAATTCCTCCTATTAGACATAATGCATAAAGGAAAATGGGTTCGGTTGAATATGAAATTCAAATGAGCTCGATGTTGTCAATTAGCTTTTTTTTTTCCTTGAAAGTTATATATAGAATAGGAATCGCAAAACTGTGCATTAGTACCTATAGGAAACCTGGCTAATTATGGTTCCCTTGTGTCACACTTCATTTTCAAGTGCCACCAAGTTTCATTATGGCAAACTGTTAACGGAACTTGATGGTAAGCCATAGATCACTGTGGCAAGCGGACCAAAAGCAAAAAGTCCACTTGGAGATAGCCTTGCCCACAAATGACAGCAATGAAGCACTAATTTCATACATGAACTACAATATATCGCACATATTATTTATTTAATGATCCAGTCATCATGTTTACTTGGCCTAAGAAACCAGTCAAGAAATGATATTTGCCAACACTTATCTAACAAGTCAGCCTTGATTTTAATCTGCTCTTACCCCAGGTGCTGCAATAATAAAATGCTTTGCATGGTATGGACCTAATTGTTTTCACATGCTGTTTACAATACATATTAAAAGAGTACAAAACCTGAACATTTCCTCTTGCTAGGATGGTACCACTGTTATTCTGCATGTTTACCTATACATATAATAAGCTCACCTAATGTATTTTTAAAGCTTTGCTTACAAAAACTATTCATGTATCATATTTCATTTTTTATAGGAACACTACACACACATTTCCAGGTCAAGGAGGGTACAAAATACCATCCTGCAAGCATGCAAGGTGCAATCTAGTACTGTCTGTCTGAAAATATATATCAGATCATTTGTCTACTCTAATTGAGTGTAACAATGCAAAATTCATTGCAGCAGATCTGTGTACAAACACAAATTGGCTCTTGAAGCTAACCCAGGCTTTACTCTGCACAAAGACCGGCTTAGCGATTTGATTGCGCCTAAGTGGCTGCGGTGGTCTTTGCTGTGTGATGTTCTCTACGCTCCACTGCAGCATGATGTTTACAGTGGATCACACACACACACACACACACACACACACACACACACACACACACACACACACACACACACACACACACTGTTTATAGATACCTCGTGCCAGCACATTCCCATGGGAACGTTTGGTTCATACTGATCCCACAGTAAAGCAAACACAAGTAATGCAGACTGAAATTCAGGTTAAATGTTGGCTACATTATTGACAACGATGTTTAAAAAAACGAGTGACACGTGCGCACCGATAATGCAGATGCTGGGATGAAACACACCTGTCTCTGCAAAACTGATGATTTCTGACGTTTCCTCCTCGACGTCATTGGCATGACTTGCGTGCCCGTCTACTTCGGGGATCTCGACCCTGCCGTCCTCTCGCACCTTCCCGGCGTGCAACTTACGCAGCGCGGTCACCATGGCTGCCTTTGGTATGGGCTGAGTGATGTTGGGTCTCTCCCTCATCTGCAGCCTGGTCAGGATGTGTCTCTTAACCGCCTCTACGAACTCCTCGTCCATCCTTCCCGAGTCGGCAGGCTGCGTGAGACCACACGACGCGCACGAATCGCGCGACGCCGTCGTGTGCGCCTCGGTTTCTGGCGCGGGCGTGCAGTGCGCGGATAACGCGCAGGCTAAGAGACAAAGCACCTTGACAAGGAAACTTCGCATTCTTTAAGAGCAAAAAAAGAAAGCACGGAAAAAGGAGTCACTAGTTTTTACTTCGAGGATGAACAGAGCTTCTGATAGGTCGTTTTTTTTTTGTTTGTTTTTTTTTTTTTTAGAAAGGCTTCAGTCTCGTCCCAAACGAAAATGTTCTAAGCGCAAGAGCAAGTTGTAACATCCAGAGCATGTGTCTTCCTGTAAGGATGCACTAAGATCTTCTATGCGAGAATTTACAGACTTCATTGGAATTAGATGAAATGACTGGAATAATCATTTTCTTATATCTTCAGCTCTTGGTCAGTCAGTGATGTGTGATCGAAAAAAATCACGTTTTTGTCATAGTACATTGTGATTTTATTGTCTCCCCGTTCCTACTTGACAAAAGTCTCAGCATCGGTGGCAATTCAGCGTCATGCCATGGCTAAAGAAATTATTATGGAAGCAATATTATAGAGTAAATAATTGCAGTTCATGCCCATGTATGTAGCCTGTCAAGTTGCAGAGTCTCTGGTCAGTTACAAATATCCATAATGGTAGAAAATATAAAAGATGCCACTACTTTTTCCCCCACGGCACAATAGCTAGGTGCTTGACATCCGCCTTTCGTTTTAGGTCCTGTTCTTCTTTGTCTCATGTGTCGTCTTCCAGTTTGCGGTGTCCAAGTAATTCTTCATCGCTTTCATGGACACGGCGATGCGCTCGTATGAACAGCTTTAACCCCTTGCGATCGCAACATTGTACCCCTTTAGACAGAAACTTTTTATACAGGAGCCAGAACCACGTGGGTCGAGCAGCCAACAGGAATTCCCTATAGCGGATTAAAGCCTCAAGCAAACGTAGTGCGACTTCCTGATGGAGCTCTCTACATGTGGACGCATGGCATCCTTAGCGACCTGAAGTGGACAATTTTGTCGCTGTCATTGACGCTCAGTCCAGATATTCCCAAAGTTGGGCAATTGATGTAATCACAAAAGAAATCACAACCCAGCATGACCAAATGTATTATATTTGTCATTGAATTCTTCTATATATTGGTTGAAAATCTGCATTAAAAAGTTAACTGAATTGAATTTGGATTTATCCAAACTTCAATCCACTACAGCTGTAATAAATAAGCAAAATGTTTGTAATTTAACATAATCTACTATTGTTGCTTTCAGATACATAGCAGGATTCTTTCCGTGTACTTTAACTTATTTTCATGCATTTGCTTACAAAAAAAGCATTAATGTGCAGTAAGAAATCAAACTCACACATGTACAAGTCTTCAGTAATTCAAAGTAAGACTGGGGTGCAGTAACGTTTACATATACGTTGGTAAATCTCTGTAATATATATTTTGGCACAGGAAAGTTGTTCTTCGAAACAACATATTTTATTAACACCAAATCAGAAATGAACATTCAGAAGCAAACAGCATTCTGTCCTGTCACAACTCACTATAGCAAGAATACCTTGCAATGTAATCATTAAAATAATTCAGAAATCAGATTATTTTACTATTCATGTGAGAAGATATTTACCATTTAATGCGTTAAACATCCTTTTCCTGTGAATTATGCATTATAAGAAAAATGTATTATATGAAAAATCTAGTGACCCACAACAATGACTCAACACCTTGACCCCTGTTAAATATTTGGGATCACAAGTAACATGGTCAACAGAAAACTGTATCATGAGAAAGTTACCAAAGATCATGGGAAGAAAAGCACTACCGTTTCTTCATTTAGCAACATAACTTAGAAAGTACTTTCCTGTTACCCAATTAATAATATTAATTTTTAAAATTACCCAAATAATAATATTCAATTTATTAAAATGGCTTTAATGTCCTTGTGCCATTACAAATGCTGGCCAACCACAAAGTATGTATTTGCTAATTCTTTAAAAAAAAAAAAAAAAAAAAACCAACTTTACCCTGTTACTCTTTTACTAATTACTAGAACTAATTGCAGTCAGCGAAGTGTTGTTTTTACTATACTAATTAGTTATCAAACAGCGCCACCTAACGACACAATCACGTAAGTATGTTGAGATAATACATGTTTTAACAAAAGTTAAACAGATGAGACAGGATTTTTGCTATTTCGTCTTATTTAATTATTTTAATAATATATTTTTATTATTTTATTCCTTAATAATTAATAATTATCAATAAAAAATTTTAAGGTAACATTTTGTCCAAAAACATTTAACGCTTTCTTCCAGTATTAAAAATAATACTCCAAAAGGAATGTGAAAACAGTAAATGTCATTATTATAAGAAGAGTAAAACTAGCAATACAAACTAGTGCAGGACATTGGCCAGCTGTGAACTTCTGCACAAGATTTATGCATATTCGACACTTTAATAACCTACGTTTTTCAAAATCCCTGCTGAAGAAACAGAAGGATTTTAAACAACTACTGAATGATTTTAGCTGGTTGGCTTGAATGCCTGGTTAGTTAGGAAGGCTCTGGTTTGTTTGGATTAATGGTGTTAGAAGAATAATGAACATTTATGGACTGGTTCTTGCTGTTAAGGTTGACCAGCCTGGTTAGTCACATTAGTTCATCTCATCAGGATGTTAGCTACAGTAGTTCATTTCTGTCAGACTAGAAGGCAAATATTATCTCTTTTCAGGTGATTTTAGACCTAATCAGACCTAATGGTTTGAGCTAAAGAAAATGGCTGAGAACAAGGACAAAAATGGCAAGAAAAGCAATAAGAGGAAAAAAGGCCTGAAAGAGCACTGTATGTTTTTTTAAGCTTTTTAAGCCAGGAGAACAGTGGAGAAAGCCTCACTCAGTACAAAGCCTTTCTGGTGGAAACGTAAAACACAAAAGATGTTTTTTTCATTATGGTTAACGTTGCCAAATCCAGACAGAGTAAAGAACTGTGAACAGATGCCATTGTTCTGCCTTGCTGTATCCAGTAAGGTTTATGCAGCTGTCATCCATTATGATTTTATTATCCAAAATTATTTCTTCTGCCATCAAATAAACAGAATCTAAATTAGATGGAAATTCATGCTGTTGTTTTGACATATTATAACAACTTAGTAGGAGACATTGGCAACAATCACTTATAGTTTGCCAAGTTTAAAATATCTGATTCGAGGCGAGCATTTTCATTTAGATATATATATATACTGTTTGGAACTTTATTTACACTTTATTATTGCCACTTCTGAAGCATATTAAGAATCAGTGGAATATGGAGGTTTACCAGTGTACACTGTGTATAGAATTGTAGAGAGTTATTCTGGTGTATTAATAAACCCCGTTATTTTAATTACTCTCAGAAGGATACGAATTAGCTGTGTTTTTTTTTATCTTTCCTTCGTAAGCTATGTGTGTATAATGATTCTTAGGATGTTGTGAAAACGGTAAATAGGTGATTAAAAGACTGGGTCACACAGTATCACTCAGGCTGCACTACAACGTCTGTTCACAGGCGCGATCCCACTACTGATCATTGCGGGGGCTTTGACCTGCTTCGTTCCCGACCTGGGCCGGTTCACCCCTCCTTAAGCGACCTGGTAGCCCAGAGCTCCCTGTGGAATACCATATCGACACCGACCTTAGTGCGGACACCCGATCGACACAGTCCGCGGTAGCCCAGAACCCCCGAGCTCATGCGCTCCACCAGCCTCAGCCTCCCAGTGACGTGGATTACAGGCGCGCGCCACCGCACCCGGCGTGTAGCAGGTAACATTATAGGGATTTTAAAATTTAATAGTACTTCAGTATGGCGCCACCTAATGGACTAATGCTGTAAAAGTTACAATTGTGATGATTTCCCCTTTAACATTCCGCTCGTGCGTTTATTCAATACAAAGCAAAGGTTTAAAAAAAAATAAAATAAAATAAAAAGCTAAACCAGTTATTATAATTTAAAACTCAGTTGTATACACAGCCTATATATATAGTTGTTTATCTTAGAGAAATTAAGTTATTGAAGCGGTTGAAATTAAGCGGTTGAAGACCTACTTATTCAGGAAACACTTCAACTAGCACTTCTTCATTATCTTTTGCACTTTAAAAAAAAAAAAAAAAAAAAAAAAAAAACACCTTTGACACATTCATTGTAACTTTGAACAAATGTTTTACACTCATGGTATCTTAAGTATGTAACTTAGTGAGCCAGCATTAATGATTCAATGTTAGAAATTTAAGCACTTATGTACGTCGCTCTGGATAAGGGCGTCTGCCAAATGCTGTAAATGTAAATGTAAATGTAAATGTAAGTTATATACCAGAGAATATTGGCAAGAAATTGTCCAAATGTGTCTGGATTCACATCTCATAAAATGTGCAGCCTACATTCAGCCCAAAATTATTCATGTAGACTTTTTAATATTTTATCTTTAAAGAATCATCATAAATCATGTTTTGAAGAGTAGTAGAAAATCAGCAGTATACTTTATGAATTCTTTTTTATTGCCTTTCTAAACATTCAAAACAAAAGACAAACAATAACCCAAGACCCCAGAGCTGTGTGAGATGAAGTGTTGCTACAGCACGAACCCCTTGCAATACCATATAAATCAACTGTGCAGAAGAAATAAATTAACTTCTTTATTTCTTAAGTTATTTGCCTTTGCATTGAATGAGTGAACCCAGAATATTCCATTTATTTTTCCATTAAGGGGAACTAAAATGAAGAACCTTTTAAATTTTCATATCAGATAGAATATAATATAAAGTCTATAATTTGTCTTGCAGTTAAAAACATAGCACTTTATTTTTCAAAAATTCTACATGCTTCTTGAGGGATGTGGCAGCTCAGTGGTTAAGGTGTTGGTTTACAGCTCAGAAGGTTGTGTGATCGAAGCTCAGGTCCACCAAGCTGCTGAGCCCCTGAGAACAGTCCACAACTGTCATATGTGTTTTAAAAAGATAGAGGGGGGGGGAAGCATGTTGCTGTGTATGTATAACACTGTAAAATTTTTACTAATTGGCAATGATCTAAATGCTCCAGTCTACCTTATTCCATTGATTGTTGAAATTTCGTAAATATTCTGTAAACACACTTAACATGTGTCTCGAGCATATTATGTTGATCCAACTGTCATTAGATGAGAGAGAGAGAGAGAGAGAGAGAGAGTGTGTGTGTGTGTGTGATTGATTGATTTTTATGTATGCTCTTATCCTGTGGTTTAAAGGGGTCTACACTGTGATTAGAGTGCAAGCAGGACTCATGCAGATCAAAATTTAACATAATAAAATACGCAGTCTAGCTCTAATTAAAAGGAAAAGGCACAAGGTAACAGCTGCATAAAAGCACCAAGGATGTAAAGGATCCCAAAATCTTCATCTAACAAACTGGAGTGATGGCATGAGAGGTGGGGGCTGACTGAATTAAAAAAAAAAAACTAGTATACCAAACATCTCTATGCTAATTTTATTATGGTAAAAGCTTTTAAACAGAAAGCCAGGTTAAGCAAATCTTTTTTTTTTTAACTTGGCCATAACATTTTTACCAGAACATTCTTGACAGAAAAGTAAAAAAAATCCCAAAACACACTAGCAAATCGAAATCTGAATGGTTAAATAAGAAAAAATAAAGGTGCTGGAATGGCCAGACCTCAGTCATAATAATGATACTCTGGTGGGATTTTAAGGAAACTGTGCATAAATGAAAAAAGTGCGACAAAATTTCTCCAAAATGTTGTTACCTAATCATATATAATCGTGTATGTATGTTTGTTTGTTTGTTTTGTCTCTGTCTGTCTGTCTGTCTATCTGTTTTATTCATTTGCTTGTTTCTTTGCTTGTCTATCTGTTTATTCATTAATTAATTTATTCATTCATACAATTCTTCCTTACTTCCTCCCATCCTTCCGTCCTTAATTGAAGGTGAGTGTCTGCACCAGATCCTTGTTTAGAGCAAAAGATAAATAAATAAATAAACAAAAATACAATTAGATATAAAAACAGATTAGGATAAAAGAAATTTCCAATAGTATCTTTTTCAAGAAACAATTATCTACTCTAGACCTTTATTGCATATCTTCAATTAGGATTATTCTCTTTTTGCAGTCTAGCGTGATTCAGTTCTTAAGACTTTTAAACCATTCATGGCTGATGATTTCTTCGAAGGTCGGCTGAGATTCATGGTCCAGACACCAACATATCAGACTGTGGCAACCTGTGTGCAGTGATGAAATATTTTATTTAAAAAAAACATAATTTCTTCTTGTAATGCCAGTTTTTCAACATTAACAGTGCTAAATGGTGATGCTTCTAAATTGTATAACCTTCAGACAGGCCGGGAGTGAAGTGAAAGCTGTCCAAGATTCCCTATGACAGAGCTGGCAGACTCCCTGTGACAGAGCCAGCAGTCTTCAGTAGTCTATCACTCATTGAGAGAAAGCACACTTTTTATCACAGATAAGTTATATTTAAATAAGTTTGTTACTGGTCCTGTTTAAAAACCCCTTGAGGGCATCTTTTAGAAAAATGATGAGAAAACTTACAAGGGTGAAGGGAAAAAACTACCAGCCATTCATTATACAAATGGCATTTAGAGAAACATATGACCTGGATCAGAATCCAATATAAGGATAATGAAGGACTTAAATATTTCTCAGATTTCCTGAATGCATGTAAGAACGCCATGTGAAACAGCTTGAATTTACTGTAAGGAGAATAGGATACTTATCAGCAAGCTTACCTGTTTGGGCTGCTGCCCATTGGAATCGTCAAGCTATGCAAGTCCTGGGTGAGATTCAAGGGGTTCCAATTTTCCATGATTTTATAAGCTTCATGTCAGTAGAGATAGCCTGCAACCCTATTACAACCTGCTATGCTATCTATGCTTCTGAACAAGGAAGACTACTCCAAGGTTAGAAAGAACAAAGGCAAAATGTTTCCCACAAAAACTTTTTTACAGAGCAAAAGAATCTGTGAAACCATGCATATTTTGTCAAAGTTGTGAACATCAACTCAGTTGTTTAGAGAATAACTGCTCTAAATTCTTTGCAAAGTCTCATCAGGACAGTTTCATCAGGAAAGTAAAGTCTTCACCATTCCAAAATCCAAAGAATGCACATGAGACAGGTGCTACAATGTCTTTAAGTATAGAGTCTGGATGCCCATCTGCCAACACCTCAATGATAGCCAGTATGGTTGCCTTCACAGAGTAACCCGATCTTTCAGAAGCTTGTCTACGTTCTACTAGACACACAAAGCAACACTGTCTTTGTTAAATATGTAGTAAGGTTAATCAAGTGACTGTTAAGCTCACTTCCATGGATAGAAGGGACTCGTTAATATTAAGTGAAAAGGTTTCCAGCTTTAGATTTAGAGTAACTCCCCTTGCTTATACAAAAGAATGCATCACTGTGACCCATACTCACAACCCTACCTGTGAGACTGCCAGGTGTTGGAGGCATCTTACACCTTTGCAAACAGAATTCAACCACATTTCCTTCCAAAAAAATCCTTTACAGGATTGTGAAGCTGGTCTCCTCATAGGACATAATTGTTCCAGAGCTCTACCACCAAGAGATGTGATCCTTAAAGGAGACAACAAACCATCCCCAAGAAACCCTCCATCACTGGACTGAATGACTACAGGCCTGTCACTCTGACAGCTGTTGTTATGAAGACCTTTGAACAGCTGGTATTGGCCCACCTAAAGACTGAAACAGAACAGATGCTGGATCCCCTACAGTTTGCCTACCGTGCAAACAGATCAGTGGACGAGCAGTCAACATTGGACTGCACTACATTCTGCAACACCTGGACTGCCCAGGGACATACGCCCGGATTCTACTTGTTGACTTCAGTTCGGCTTTTAATACTATAATTCTGGAAATTCTCCACTCCAAACTCCTAAGGCTCACTATACCCCCTTCAATCTATCAGTGAATCACCAGCTTCCTGACAGATAGGAAACAACAGGTGAGACTGGGAGGTATCACCTCCAGCATTCGGACAATCAGCACTGGCGCTCCACAGAGATGTGTCCTCTTCCCACTTCTATTCTCCCGCTACACTAATGACTGCACTTCAAGTGACCAAACTGTTAAACTCCTGAAATTTGCAGATGATACTACGCTCATCGGTCCCATCCAAGATGGCGATGAGTCTGCATAACGGCAGGAGGCGAAGCGGCTGGTGCTATGATGCAGTCAGAACAGTCTGGAGCTAAACACCCTCAAAACTGTGGAGATGATAGTGGACTTTAGGAAAGACCCCACAACACTACTCCACCTCACAATATCCAATAGCCCGGTGTCATCTGTGGAGGCCTTCAAGTTTCTGTGCACTACCATTTCCCAAGACCTAAAATGGGAGTGCAACATAAACTCCATCATCAAAAAGGCCCAGCAGAGGATGTACTTTCTACGCCAATTAAGGAAGTATGGTCTGCCACAGTAACTGTTGATGCTGTTCTACACTGCAGTCATAGAATCTGTCCTGTGCACATCCATCTGGTTTGGTGCAGCAACAAAACAGGACAGAAACAGACTGCAACGCACAGTAAAAACAGCAGAAAAAATTATTGACACCCCCTTGCCCACTATCCAGGACTTGTACGACAAAAGAACCAGAAACCGGGCAGGAAAAATCACCACTGACCCTTCGCACCCTGGATACAACCTCTTTCAGCTCCTCCCTTCTGGCAGGCGCTACAGAACTTTGCTTACTAAAAATGCCAGACACAGGAACAGTTTCTTTCCCCAGGCAATCACCCTGTTCAACAACTCACCATAATTATATTCACTGCTTCTTATCATAAGTACTGCATTATCAGTCATCAAATCATCTGTATATCACACACTACTGCTGCTGTATATTTTACAAAAAGCATAATATTGCACAATATTGTTATTTGCACTCCCACACTTTATGTACATAACTGATCGTTCATATTCTATATTCATATTTAATACTCATTCTGTCTATATTGTGTCTCATCATCTGCATTGTCTTGTATAGTTTGTATAGTATAGTGTTATCTATGTCTGTACTTTTGAGAGTCACAAACGGCTGGAACCAAATTCCTCGTGTGTGTCAACACACTTGGCCAATAAATCTGATTCTGATTCTGATATGGGGCAGAGATCACACGGGTCAAGCAGCAGCCAACAGGAGTTCCCTGTAGTGAATTAAAGCTTCAAGCAAACTGAGTGCGACGTCCTGATGGAGCTCTCTCCATGTGGCTGATGGCATCTTTAGTGACCTGAAGTAAACACTTTAGTCACTGTGTGTGATGTTCAGTTTAGAGGTTCTCAAAGTGGGGTCCATGATATTAGAAATTTCCAGTCCTCTACTATTATTTCTTTTAGATTCATTACGGGATACTTTTCCTGTAATGTAACTCACCTTTCAGGCATTTGCCTACAAAAGCCATTAAAATGTAAGTGGTATAACAGAAACATACAAATACATATTTTAATACAGAAATTTGGCCTTCAAAACATAATTTCATGCTCATTCTTTGTTAAAAGCTTGACCCATACTCTAAATAAAGAGCTAAAGCTAAATAAGATGCAGCCAGTAAGCAAAGAAATATTGTTCTATGCGGATTGGTTGTCACATAGCGCCATCTATCGACGAAACAAATTGTTAAATATATGTATATAATAATATATAATCTATGTTTTATCAAATTGTTAAATATCTTCTTTCAATATTAAATATAACACACAAAAGGGAGCAAAAAAACAAAGTAATTGTCATTATTATATATATATAGAGGGCCAAACTAGAATTATGCAAACTTGTGCAGGATAACTGTGGACTTCAATTTACGGCATTTAGCAGACACCCTTACATACTATACAACTGAGGCCTTGCTCAGGGGCCCAGCAGGTGCAGCTTGGTGGACCTGGGATTCGAACTCATAACCTTCCGGTCAGTAGATCCACACCTGAATCATTAGGCTACCACATCCCACACTTATATTGACGGTGACACCTTACTAACCTACATCTTTCAGCGACCCTGCTAAAAAAAAAGTTAATTGGCCTAATCTGGTGTTGTGATTTTAAAGTTAACTCAGTGATCTACACTGTTTTTGATACTGGTGTGTTATTTCTTATGGGGGAAATAATAATAATAATAATAATAATAATAATAATAATAATAATAATAATTGAATTAAAAAAACGCTAACAATTTAAGGAAGTTGCAAACAGAACACAATTATTAAAACCTAGGCATGATGCTGGTCATTCGAATGCCATCCAGGTTCAGTGACATCACATCCCTACACTGTGCGCCACTGCATTTCCGGTGGATGGGACGACGGACGAGCAGCAGTTTGGGAACAGGGGACGAGCTTCTTTGGAGAATTACTGCCTGTTGTAACTGAAACTGTGAGTCAAGTAAAATGTTTTGCGGTAAAATAAGTTAAATTTTCGCTTTTTAGATGTTTAAGTGAACGCGCTTGTGACAGTTCGGTTCAGTTTGGAGATTAACGTCTTCGTGTGTACTTCTCTTTTTGTTGGAAAACACTTGATTGATTGCTGTGTTATCCAATACGGAGGCGGACGTGAGAGCGCGCGCTCGTCCTTTGACCAATGAACGAGCGGGATAATGCGGGTTCTTGCGTAGCATATTACGGAAGGGGCGGGGTCTTCTTAAGGACACAGAAATAAAACAAAAGTTTAATGTTTGAGACAGATGTGATTTAAAGTGCTGTAGTAGGCTGTTGTTCGCTCATTATTATTACTTAATGTGCGTTTACAAAAAAGTCAATTGTTGTTGTTTTTTTAACATCAATGCTGCATTTGTAACTCTAAACTTGTGTGTTGTTTGAGTAAAAGTCGAGTGTCTTGTAAACAGCAGACTTTAGAGATACAATGGTCTTTTATTTTGGAGTTAAATGATTGATTTGCATTATAAATTCCCTTTATGTGTTCTCCTACACAAAAAACAATACTACTTGAACGCAAGAAAGGGTGTGGGGGATTTGATTTAGAGAAACACAGTGTTAAATAACAGCTTAAAGGGGCAGATAGTGATGATGCTTTCCTGTGACACTAGAAGGTTGATGATCAAATTGGTACGAAGAGTGTTTCATCTTACTCGTCTTCAATAACTGTTTAATCCTAATCAGGGTTACAGTGGATTCATAGCTTATCCTTGGAATACTGGGTGTGACACCTTCGGCACCATGCACAGACGCATTTACAGCTAGGGGCAATTTGACAAAGTCAGGGAGATCATAACCAATAATTGGAGGGTTTGTGAGATTAAATCACAGGACCAACAAGCTGCCCCTGCTGGGCCCTTAACTGCTCAGTTAGTTATATAAATGACATAAATATAAGTCACTCTGGTTTAAGGGTGTCTGACAAATGGCATAAATATATACTAGAAGGCTTGGTAGCATTAAAAAAAGGAAATAGTTCTAGGTAATCTGTGGTGAAGTGCTTACTGTAAAATATCTTTAAGTTTTTGGTGTCTGAGAAGCTCAAGCTTTTTTGTGCGTGTAGGTACCGGTTTGTTTGGGATTGGTTTCATATACTGTCACTGCTCAGCTAATTACCAAGGTTTCCATGAGCTCATTCAGGTGTGTCTCACTGGTTCCTTTATCCACCCTTTAAAGGAAGTTCATGATTTTCTGCTGCGCTGATGTTACATTAGGACACTGCTAGCAAAGTTACATTGATGTTTAATAGGAGAATAAATCAACAGAAACAATTTGCGAGTTGGTCAGACTGCACTTCAGGTAGAGATGAAACAAAGGCTAAATTTTACTGGCATTACTATCAGCAAGCAGTCTAATATGTCGTATGGGATGTAGGAAACCGTTATCCAAAGTGAAAATGGACCAAAATCTCAAAAATTAACCTTAGATGCCATTGAAGATCACATGTTAATAATTAAGATTAATACAGGGTCACTACAATACAAGTCATTCAGGGTGGAATTGTTCCTTACTGCAGCAGAGAACACATGGCAGCCAACAAGAGCAAGGGCCAGAGCTCTCTGGTGCTGCACAAGGTCATCATGGTGGGAAGCGGAGGAGTGGGCAAATCAGCACTCACACTGCAGTTCATGTACGACGAGGTGAGTTTCACACTGAAATATTGTTTGACTCATTGATGTTTTCATGTGCTGGTTTAGGAGCATTTAATTTCTGAAATTATTAAAAACAACTAGTGTTATTAAACCAACAGTGTTTCTCCTTTAATCCCATTCAGATTAATCTCTTTGTGATGTTGTACGCTCCCAGTATTTCTCACATTCCTGTAGTCATTGTTCTCATATCTAGATCTCTTTTGTGTTTTTTCCCTGTATTTGTTCCATGGTGAGGAATCCTTTTCAGATCTACACTACAAGTGACAACCACATTGTTTCTGGTTAAAAACATCTTGGTTGTGTTTTGTGTGTAATGCTGGTACATTGTCATGGTTCAAGATCGAGTTTTAGGTCCAGCACACAAATTCCATCCGACATCCCCCACCCCCCAACACCACCACCACCAAAAAGCATAATTTTGATGTTCAATTTGATTTAACATGTTATTTGTTTTGTTTTGGAGATGTGCGGCAAAACCTGCATCCAAGTCGAGTGCGCACAACACATTTTAATTCCATGATTTTCGAATCCTCTCTCATACAACAAAAAAAACCTCATATTCAACAAACAAACTATGCAGCAGGATCAGACAGCGCACTAAACACAAATGATTACATGAGACAGTACTTGCCCATCATGTTTTGTCCTCTACTTAACAACAATACTTAACAGGATTTCATCCTCGTGTGATTTTTCTTTTCAGATACAAATAATTTCTTCTGTACAAAACTGTAATGTGGAATAATTTTTTTTCATTTAAATGATATGCAGCCCACCCAGAGTAGGAGAAACCAATACTGGAATGGCTTCTATAGCTAATTTTGAATGGCCACTTTATAAACCTTACTTCAGTTCAATTTTGTCCCCAGTTTGTTGAAGACTATGAGCCCACTAAAGCAGACAGCTACAGGAAGAAAGTTGTGCTAGACGGAGAGGAGGTTCAGATCGACATCCTGGACACAGCAGGACAAGAGGACTATGCAGCCATTAGGGATAATTACTTCCGCAGCGGAGAAGGCTTCCTGCTAGTGTTCTCCATCACAGAGCAGGAGTCGTTCAGTGCCACCTCCGAGTTCAGGTATATTAGATTTGTTATAAAGATGTGTTTTCAGAGCTTCATTCTGAGATCAAAATATGCAGAAAGAAAGTCATTTCAAGATGCTGAATATGGTTTATGACCACGTTTGAACAGATCTTCTGTGCCTTAGTAAAAATTTCCTGATAAATCTTTGCCTGAAGAGGTAGGTTGCAATAAATACAGCTAAATAAATACTCTTTCATATTCATGGAACATTATCACTTACATTACACTATTCAAACACAACGGCTGATTTGTAACAACAAATTAAGTGAAAATATCCTGTGCATCCTCTTCAGTCATAGCCCTGTCCCACTGACTGAGCTCCTCCTCGCCCCATCACTTTTCCCTGACAATATTACTTAATTCTTATAGTAATACCACATTGTAACTGTGGTCTGAGGAGAGGTAATGACCAGGCTAATGCTTATTGCTTTGTATAGCAATTTGTATGTAGTTGAATGAGGACATTGTTTTCCAGAACTAATTTACTTGACACAGATTTGATCAATAACGTTAGCTTGTTAAGTGCTAAAAGAATGCTTACTTATTTCTCCTAAGTTGGCATTCTGTCACAAAGAATCTGATTTAGTCTGTCCACTCTGTGAGTGTATAATGAATGAGTGTATAATGTGTTAAACACTTTAATGATGAGCTGTTTTCAAATGCAGTGCTATGGGATGTTAAACAAAGCAAGATGGTCTGGTTATCTGGACAATGGGAGTCAAATATAATGAACAATGCTCGTGGATAAATACACACTGTTAGCTTGTTATAGGGCTATCTGAGGAAATCTGCTTGTTGTAATACTGCTATGATGTGTATTAGTATTTTCAAAGACTTCACTATGCAAAGCCTACCACATATATTGCTTTTAGTATAACTATAAATATGTTTTTTGTGATAACCATATTTTTGTAATTGAATCACTTTTTTGTATGAATTGCTTTTTACTGATTCACTGTATGTTGTTAGCAGACCAAATAACGGCTGATTTGTAACAACAAATTAAGTGAAAATATCCTGTGCATCCTCTTCAGTCATAGCCCTGTCCCACTGACTGAGCTCCTCCTCGCCCCATCACTTTTCCCTGACAATATTACTTAATTCTTATAGTAATACCACATTGTAACTGTGGTCTGAGGAGAGGTAATGACCAGGCTAATGCTTATTGCTTTGTATAGCAATTTGTATGTAGTTGAATGAGGACATTGTTTTCCAGAACTAATTTACTTGACACAGATTTGATCAATAACGTTAGCTTGTTAAGTGCTAAAAGAATGCTTACTTATTTCTCCTAAGTTGGCATTCTGTCACAAAGAATCTGATTTAGTCTGTCCACTCTGCTGGTGACTTTTCTCTCTGAATTTCAGATGCAATACAATTACAGTTTCATCACCTATTTTTAGTATTTTTTTTTTTTTTTACCCAAAATTCTTCCCAGTAATTAGAATTGTGGCAAATTACATTAAAATAAAGCCTTTAGACATTTAACTTTGCTTTCTTTGTTGGAGGACTATAAACCTAATTTCTCTCAGACACCATTTTATTTCCACACTGCTGATTTCTAAACCTCCGTCAGAACAGAATGTCTCGCGCTGACTTCCTTTGGTTAACATTTACATTTCGAAATGGAAGAAAGATTCATGTGTTCAGTGGCATCAGTATTGCGATCACATTCAGGATGACTTAAAGTTGATCTGATTATGTGTGGTTTTCAGTGAGTTATTTTGTCTTTTGAATGGTGTGTTTGTCATTGTTTGTCATTGATAGAGTTTGTGGTTCACCATTAAAGCTGTGACTAAACTTGTGAACTTTTGTAACATGGCTACAAAAACCTGCACAAACCTGCAGACTAAAATAATACAATTCCTTGGCAAAGGAGAGCAATAACCTTATCAATGAAGAGCCAGCAGTTAAACGTTGTGTGTGTGTGTGTGTGTGTGTGTGTGTGAGACAGGGAGCAAATCCTTCGTGTGAAGGCAGAGGAAGATAAGATTCCTCTGTTGTTAGTTGGAAACAAATCTGATTTGGAGGATAAGAGGCAGGTGTCTGTGACCGGAGCCCGAGAAAAAGCAGATGAATGGGGAGTGCAGTATGTGGAAACCTCAGCAAAAACGCGTGCCAATGTCGATAAGGTATGGTTTACACATGCTTACACCTATAGTAGCACTACTCATCATGTAATATATATTCATGTAATATCTTATAATATCTTGATGCATGTGCATGCAGGATTTCAACTCGGTACATCTTAAGATTAAATATGTAATTAAATACTTTAATATGTAAATATTCAATTGAATAAACCATATATTCAATACCATATATTGAGGTGAATGTTAATAAGCCATGAGAAGAGAAGTATTTGCTTTTATAAGATACAGCAATCACCTGATAAACCTTGCAGTCTGACGTCTGTTCTGTGTGGACTTGGACCTGAACTTACTTTACTGAATACATTAAATGTATAATTAATTTGAAATGAAGAACAAAATTTAACAAGGTCCAGTGAAGCAGCACAACACAAAATAGTTACTGTATACTATATAACAGCATGCCCAGACATATTTTATTCCTCTGTATTAGCCATATTGTGATATACAATTATACAAAGTTATATAAACAATACATTTCCACGGAGGAAGTAGGTATTTGTACATATCAGTTGTAGCTTTAATTCAATAAGAGAAAAAGATGGTATTCTGGTGTTTTCAGGTGTTTTTTGACCTAATGAGAGAGGTACGGGCCAAAAAGATGGCTGAGAACAAGGATAAAAATGGCAAGAAGAGTGGCAAGAAGAAAAAAAGCCTGAAAGAACGCTGCGCTTTGCTTTGAATCAGAAGAACCCTGAAGAAAGCCTCACTTGGAACAAAGCCTTTCTGGTGGAAACGGAAAACCCAAAAGCCGTTTTTTTTCCCACTATTGTGGTTAACGTTGCCAAATCCAGACAGAGTAAAGAACTGTGAACAGATGCCATTGTTCTTCCTTGCTGTATTCAGTAAGGTTTATGCAGCTGTCATACATTATGATTTTCTTTTCCAAGAACTTTTCTTCTGCCATCAAACAAATAAGATCCAACTAGGTGGACATTCATGCTGTTTGCAATTTGCCATATTCCAACATCATAGGTTGTGGGCAGTGTCTCCTACTAATATATGAGTTAGTTACATACATTGAGTATGTGACATAATTACTGCATTAATACTTGCCACTACCTGATTTCGTATTCTATTAGCTAGCAGTTTTCATGCCATCAGCACTATTTAATTAGATGAACTTTGTAATTTTAAAATGAACCACCATAGTTTAGCAACAATCATATTATGTTAGAAATTCTGATCATTATGTGTTCAGATTAGACAAGTCTTTGCAGCACCTTTAAGGAATAACATTCTGAACCTGGATTTGTAAGAGCTTCATAGCACAGAGATCACTGTATAGGTGGGAAAATGAGTGTATAATGTGTTAAACACTTTAATGATGAGCTGTTTTCAAATGCAGTGCTATGGGATGTTAAACAAAGCAAGATGGTCTGGTTATCTGGACAATGGGAGTCAAATATAATGAATAATGCTCATGGATAAATACACACTGTTAGCTTGTTATAGGGCTATCTGAGGAAATCTGCTTGTTGTAATACTGCTATGATGTGTATTAGTATTTTCAAAGACTTCACTATGCAAAGCCTACCACATATATTGCTTTTAGTATAACTATAAATATGTTTTTTGTGATAACCATATTTTTGTAATTGAATCACTTTTTTGTATGAATTGCTTTTTACTGATTCACTGTATGTTGTTAGCAGACCAAATAAACCCTATTTGTTTAGTATTTGTGTTCACTAATTTAGACAAGATCATTCTAAGAAATTGTATCATTATTATTATTATTATTATTTTTTTTTAAATGTCGATGCATTTTGAACTCATATTACAGTAGGTGATTAATTCCTGAGGATATGCACAAGGGATTTTCATGGAATTGGAACCAAATTTAAACACTTCATCAGATCTATTTTTTTACAGAGCTGCTTCACGTTGAAGCACTAAAGTTTGTAATTCATAATCTTGCATGTAATTATACATGAATTAATAATAATAAAAAAAAGTACAATTCTCTCAAATAGTGCTTTATTAAATTGAGGTGACATTGCCACCATGCTGGATTATCAAATTTTTGTATAAGACATTGGTCACATCGTATCACTCATGCTGCACTCTCAGGTCTATTCTATCCTACTGATCATTGTGGGGGCTTTGACCTGCTTCGTTCCTGACCTGGCCCAGTTCACCCCTCCTTAGGTGACCTGGTAGTCCAGAGCTCCCTGAGAAATACCGTATCGACACCAACCTTAGTGCGGACAACTGATTGACGTAGCCCAGAACCTCTGAGCTCACGTGCTCCACCAGCCTCAGCCTCCCAGTGACGTGGAATACAGGTGTGCCACTGCACCCGGCATGTAGCAAGTAAGCTGATGGGGGTTTTAAATTTAAATAGCGCTTCATTATTGTGCCACCTAGTGGCATCCTTAAACATTCATTCATTTTCTACCGCTTATCCAAACCACCTCGGGTCACGGGGAGCCTGTGCCTATCTCAGGCGTCATCGGGCATCAAGGCAGGATACACCCTGGACGGAGTGCCAACCCATCACAGGGCACACACACACTCTCATTCACTCACGCAATCACACACTGTGGACAATTTTCCAGAGATGCCAATCAACCTACCATGCATGTCTTTGGACCGGGGGAGGAAACCGGAGTACCCGGAGGAAACCCCTGAGGCACGGGGAGAACATGCAAACTCCACACACACAAGGCGGAGGCAGGAATCGAAACCCCAACCCTGGAGGTATGAAGCGAACGTGATAACCACTAAGTCACCGTGCCCCTCATCCTTAAACATACTAGATATAAACTTAAAAATATATGCATTTTTAAACTGCATAACCTTTGCATTGTCTTTGCTTTCATTGTCTAGCATCTCAAACATTTAGCAATATGTCAAATGTTTTGAAAATTTAAATAAAGAAAAAGAAATATTTGAATAAAGATTTAGGCAAATGCACGCTGTCAATTACACATGGCTAAACTGTTCATTTTAAAAATGTATGTGTAAAAAGCATACTGTGAGAATGCTCTTTGTGGTTTATCTTAGTGAAATTAAGTTATATTGCTGCTAATATTAGCAAAAATCACAAGTTGTGTAAGGACATAAAAGTTCAGCTAATATTTAGCCTAAAATTGGAACACGCATAATACCTTTTATCATTAAATCACGAGTTATGTTCGTTGCAATTACTAGTAAATCAGTACAGTACTGTACAAAATGTTTCAGCCTTTGTAAACATTTAAAACAGAAGACAAGCACTCACATACAGGATCGACCCCAAGATCCTGAAGCTATGAAAGAGAAGGGACTGCTACTGCACCACCCCAATTTTATTTGACATCATTTCTTTCAGATCCGTCCATGTAAATTTACGGTGGCTGGGTAGTGCAAAACAAATTAGCAAATCCGAAAACACATTAACAAATCTGAAAACAAATTAACAAATCCCAAAACACATTAACAAATCCCAAAACACATTAACAAATCCGAAAACAAATTAACAAATCCGAAAACACATTAACAAATCCCAAAAGAAATGAACAAATCCCAAAACAAATTAACAAATCCCAAAACACATTAACAAATCAGAATACACATTAACAAATCTGAAAACACAACGACAAGTCAGATAACCCAGAAACTGTAGTGTATCGTTTTTGAATGGAAACTTACCGATCATTGACACCTGACAGACACCTGTCACTCAAGATATACAGGTATGGAATCTTATGTGTAATGTGTAAAGTTCTCCGTTTAAATATAAGAAAATAACAGAATTAATCCACAGTAATCCATTCCATCCATCCATTCCAACTTTTCCCTGAGGCAGACTGTTGAACTTCATGTATACCTTGAGTGACAGGTGTCTTGTCCAATCACAAACTATACCAACCGCTTCCGGGTTGTCTGAAATGTCGCTGTGTTTTCTGACTTGTTAATGTGTTTCGTGCACCGATTCAGACAACCCAGAAGCGGTAGGTATAGTTTGTGAATGGAAACTTACCGATCATTGGACAAGACAACTGTCATTAAAGATATACAGGTGAATGAAAGGTGTCTCGTCCGATGATGGTAAGTTTCCATTCACAAACTATACCAACCTCTTCTGGGTTGTCTGACTTGTTAATGTGTTTTGGGATTTGTTAATGTGTTTTCGGATTTGTTAATTTGTTTTGGGATTTGTTAATGTGTTTTCGGATTTGTTAATTTGTTTTGGGATTTGTTAATGTGTTCTCGGATTTGTTAATTTGTTTTGGGATTTGTTAATGTGTTTTCGGATTTGTTAATTTGTTTTGGGATTTGTTAATTTGCTTTCGCATTTGTTAATGTGTTTTCGGATTTGTTAATGTGTTTTGGGATTTGTTAATTTGTTTTCGGATTTGTTAATGTGTTTTGGGATTTGTTAATTTGTTTTGGGATTTGTTAATGTGTTTTCGGATTTGTTAATTTGTTTTGAGATTTGTTAATGTGTTTTCGGATTTGTTAATTTGTTTTGGGATTTGTTAATGTGTTTTCGGATTTGTTAATGTATTTTCGGATTTGTTAATGTGTTTTGGGATTTGTTAATTTGTTTTGGGATTTGTTAATGTGTTTTCGGATTTGTTCATTTGTTTTGGGATTTGTTAATGTGTTTTGGGATTTGTTCATTTGTTTTGGGATTTGTTAATGTATTTTCGGATTTGTTAATGTGTTTTGGGATTTGTTAATTTGTTTTGGGATTTGTTAATGTGTTTTCGGATTTGTTAATGTGTTTTCGGATTTATTAATGTATTTTCGGATTTGTTAATGTGTTTTCGGATTTGTTAATTTGTTTTCGGATTTGTTAATGTGTTTTCGGATTTGTTAATGTGTTTTCAGATTTGTTCATTTGTTTTGCACTTCCCGGCCACCGTATAAATTAGCTACATAAATTTAGATACAATTTGCGCTTGCATTGATGGGACACAGAATATTCCATTTACAGCATTAATTTCCATTAGGTGGCACCATAATGAAGAGCTCTTTAAATTTAAAACCCTTATCAGCTTGTGTAGTAGTGGGATTGCAGCTGTGAATAGGCATGGTAGTGCAGCCTTAGTGATACGGTGTGATCCAGTCTTTTATCACCTACATGCCTTTTAATATTAACTGGTTTTACTACATCCTCAGAAGTGTTCTGATTTAAAATGCTGGCCAAGGACATATCATGCAAAATACACATACAAAAACAAGTGGTGGCCACAGCAAATCATCTGTTTCCACCTAACTCTATCCTCGGCATCCTCTACTCTCGCACCAATTAACTTCATGTCCTCTTTCAAAACATTCATATATCTCCTCTTTGGCCTTTCTCTTGACCTCTTACCTGGCAGCTCCGTCTCCAACATACGTACGTCTACCAATAAAACTCACTCTCGCCTGCACATGGCCAAACCTTCTCAATCTAGCCATCTTTGCTACCTCTGCCTCTTGTCTTTTCCTCACTGCTACAGTCTCTAATCTATACAGTATAACTGGTCTCACTACTGTCTTGTACACCTGTATTTGATTCTTGCTGACACTCTTCTCCAAACACTTGGAACACTTTACTTCACCCACTCCATCCCACCTGCACCGCCTCTTCACCTCTTTTCCACACTCCTCATCGCACTGAACGGTTGACCCCAAATACTCAAATTCCTGCACCTTCTTGACTTCAGCCCCTGTAACCTCACTGTGCTACTTCCCTCCCTCTCATTCAAACATATGTATTCTGTCTTACTATGACTGACTTCATTCCTCTTTCCAGAGCAGACCTCAACCTTTCCAGGTGTTCCTCCACCTGCTCTCTACTCTCACTACAGATCACAATGACATCCGCAAACAGCATTGTCCACAGAGATTCCTATCTGACATCATCTTTCAACCTGTCAATCACCATAGTAAAGAAGGGACTCAAAGCCAATCCTTGATGTAGCCCCACCTCCACCTTGAGCTCCTCTGTCTGACCTACAGCACATCTCATTGCTGTCATACCCCACTCATACATATCCTGAACTACTCTGACATACTCATACAGTAACATAGCTCCTCTCTCGGCACCCTGTCATACGCTTTCTCTAAATCCACATACATGCAAGTGCAGCTTCTCAGAGCAAAAATTGCATCAATGGTGCTCTTTCTGGGCATGAAGCCATACTACTGCTCACAGATATTCACTTCCTTTCTTAGCCCAGCTTCCATTACTCTTTCCCATAGCTTCATTATGTGGATCTACAACTTTATACCTCTGTACTTTCTACAGCTCTACACATCGCCCTTGTTCTTAAAGATTGGCACTAGAACACTTTTCCTCCATTCCACGGGCATCTTCTCACTTTCTAAAATCCTGTTGAAGAATCTAGGTAGTAACTCCACCGTGGTCTCTTCTAGACATCTCCACGCCTCCACAGGTATGTCATCTGGACCAACAGCCTTTCCACTCTTGATTCACTTCAGAGCCTTCCTCACCTTCTCCTTTCTAATCTTTTTCCTGCTCTTCAATATTCAGCTCTTTCTCCCGTCTTTCCCTCTCATTTTCCTCATTCATCAGCTCCTCAAAATATTCCTTCCAACGTTTCTGCACCTCACCTGTTAGCACCTTTCCATCTGTATCTTTAATCACCCTTATCTCTTGCACATCCTTCCCATCTCTATCTCTTTGTCTGCCTAATCTGTATAAGACCATCTCGCCTTCCCTCGTGTCTAACCTGGCATACTCTTCACTCTGCCCTGTGATTCCTAGTTATACTTTATTTTTTTCTGTCCTTTCTGCATCCCACTTCCTTTTAGATAGCCTCATCCTCTGAATGCTGTCCTGTACTTCCACGTTAAGCCACCATGTTTCCTTATCTTCTTTTCTCCTTGGCCGACTAGGATGTAGGATGTCAGGCCAGATTGTACTGTCAGGAATGGAAGGCAAGGACCTAAATGTGAGACACAGACCAGACTTCAAATTAAGAGTCTTTAATATGAGCTGGCTTAAACAGGGCTTAGTGGTTAGCACGTTCGCCTCACACCTCCAGGGCTGGGGGTTCGATTCCCGCCTCCGCCTTGTGTGTGTAGAGTTTGCATGTTCTCCCCGGGCCTTGGGGGTTTCCTCCGGATACTCTGGTTTCCTCCCCCGGTCCAAAGACATGCATGGTAGGTTGATTGGCATCTCTGGAAAATTGTCCGTAGTGTGTGATTGCATGAGTGAATGAGAGTGTGTGTGTGTGCCCTGTGATGGGTTGGCACTCCATCCAGGGTGTATCCTGCCTTGATGCCCGATGACGCCTGAGATAGGCACAGGCTCCCCGTGACCCGAGGTAGTTCGGATAAGCGGTAGAAAATGAGTGAGTGAGTGAGAGAGTCGCTTAAACATGGGAGACACAGTTCAGTAAAACAGACAAAAATCCAAAACACTGACAAAGGGGCAAAGCAGATTAGACAGCAAACAGAGTCAGAAACAATCCAGTAATCCAGTACATGGGCAAACAGGGCAATGCATGGCGAGCAAAAAACAGCAACAGGGACCAAAACAGGGTCAAACCAGGAAGCATGTCTTTAGCCGTGTCGTGTTTCTTGATTTTGTGATTTTTTTTTTCCCCGTCAATGTTTTTTTTTTTTAATAAATCTTTTTATTATCATTTATCATTTTGTTTAGGTTACCCCTGCATTTGGGTTGGTTTTTATCCTCGTTATGTTAACTGCATCTCTGACAGGATAAGGGAATCTGCCAAATGTCACAAATGCACTTTATTCTTTTTAGAATAAAGGCTTGAGCAGTTCTCTGAAATTGAGAAATCTTTCATCTCTTCTAATTTCCTTACATAAATAATTAATATGAACAATCTCACCATCCTGTTGCCAGCAATACCCAATGCTCCCATACATATGTTTTCTGTGTCCAACAAGACTCAATGCTCCCAAACACGTTCATCCTATTGCCAAAGAAAGTGTCACTCACCAAACTGTTCCAGTCACACTCCAGGTGAGACTTTTTAGTTTTTCTCCAGATTAAGGATACCAGGCCTAAAACCCTGTTGGGGTGAAATATAATATTTAAATATAATATATTTTTTTTACGCAAAATATAAAAATGGCTGCACAGTTCCCTGCTGTTGTTTGCTACACCAAGATCTGAATATATTTGTATTAATGTGTGATATTTATGTGCTGAACTGTGTTCTGTTGTTCCTCACTCAACATATTTGTGGTGAGATAGAATGACAATAATGTTGTCCAAAATTCTGATTTGGTTTAATCCAGGGGTGTCAAACTCATTTTGGTCTGGGGGCCGCATACAGCTCAATCTGATCTCAAGGGGGCCAGACCAGTAAACTCATAGCAAAATTATATAGAACTAACAATAAGTCCACTTTTTTCTTTGTATTAGTGCAAAGAAGAAGTAAATCTTAAAAATCTTTATATTAAATTAATTGTCCTTTTACAAAAATATATTATAAACAACCTAAATAGTATGTGCAATTTCAACAACACTTACCCAGTTTAACATTTATTTAAGTGCATTATGCATAAAAACTGAACACAGTTATTGTAAAATGGCGCAAAACATTTAGTCACAGGTTTGCGGAACGTAAAATCACTGTCCTGCATTTTAACATAAATCAAACATCAATATAGAAACTGATTAAAATCGTTGGGTTACTTAACGTAATCCCCGGTTCTTTGATAACAGAGTGAGGTGTTTCACTATGGGAATCGCTTTGGGCGTGACCAACTACGGAAGCTCTTATGACACCACGTCTGTCTTTGACAGACAGGTCGACCTGCGACCAGACTCCGCCTTGCCTATATCAGCCAGGTCGACCCCTGTCTTCGTCATTAACGAGATTTCTTCCCGTCCAAGTGCAAGGAGGGAAGTGCTGGTGAAACACCTCACTCTGTTATCAAAGAACCGGGGATTACGTTAAGTAACCCAACGTTCTTTTTCTAACTTCGCTCGGTGTTTCACTATGGGAGATATAGACAGCTCCCGGATTGCACCCATATTACTGTTTCCAAACGGGTACAGCAGTACCGGCCCCCAGCACTGCGTGTGCTAAGGACGGTCCCGAAACGTCCAGCCTATAGAATCGTACAAACGTATGCGGCGTTGCCCAACTCGCCGCCGAGCAAATGTCCAGAACGGAAACTCCCCTGAGTAAAGCCCACGATGTGGCCATACCCCTAGTGGAGTGGGCTCTCAAGCCCGCAGGGGGCTGAAGACCTCTGCAACCATACGCCACAGATATCGCCTCCACAATCCAGTGGGACAGCCGCTGCCGAGATAACGGCTTCCCTGTGTGGGGAGTAGCCCAAGACGCAAACAGCTGGTCACAAGTTCTGAAACCAGCTGTCCTGCCCACATATGCCCGAAGAGCCCGCACCGGGCATAATGCATTGAGTTTCTGCTCCTCCGGAGAAGAAAACGGTGGAGGATGAAAAGCCGCCAGTTCAGTAGACGGGCACCTATATGCCGACTCCAAAACCTTGGGCACAAACGCAGGGTTAGGACGGAAAGAAACTTTAGTGAGCCCCGGAGCGAACTGTAAGCAAGACGGGCTAACCGACAAAGCATGTAAATCACTCACACACTTGGCTGTCACCAAAGCCAGGAGCAGTGCCGTCTTAAGAGAGAGATACTTAAGACTCACCGCCTCTATCGGCTCAAAAGGATGTTGGGACAGGGCTTCTAAGACGATGGGCAGATCCCATAAAGGAACCATCTGCCTAGACACCGGCCGTATGCGGCGCGCCCCCTTCATAAAACGACTTATTAAAGGGTGCTGGCCTGCCGACCTGTCACCAAAACCTACATGGCAGGCTGAAATAGCCGCCAGGTACACCTTAATGGTGGAGAAAGCCTTCCTTTTATCAAGCAGATCCTGGAGGAAGCATAATATATCCCTAACAGAGCATTGAAAAGGGATAATCACTCTCCGCCCACACCATTCTTCAAAAACACGCCATTTATTGCGATAAAGAGCGCGGGTAGAAGAGGCCCTCGCACTCTGAATAGTCTGTATAACTGACGAGGGCAAGCCAGCCGCATTCAGATTCCACCTCTCACGGGCCAGGCCCAGAGGGCTAACATGTCCGGATGAGGATGGTAAATCTCCCCCCCGCCTGAGACAGGAGGTCCCTCCGTGGGGGGAGGGGCCATGGCTGCCCCGACAATAGCTGGACAATCTCCGCCACCCAATGTCGGGATGGCCAGCGCGGGGCTACCAGAATCAATGACAGACACCGCTCCCTCACTCTGGCTAAAGTGGGGGAGATTAAGCTCAGAGGGGGAAATGCATACAGAAGCACGTCCGGCCATCGATGGGCCAAAGCATCCACACCCAACGGTGCATTTGCGTCCACCAGGGAGAAATACAGAGGGCAATGAGCGTTTTCTCGCGAGGCGAAGAGATCGACGGCAGCCTGACCGTACCTCTGCCATATCTGGCTGACCACCTGAGGATGGAGTTTCCACTCTCCATAAAGGGGATTTCCCCTGGACAGTAAATCCGCCCCTCTGTTCAAGATCCCCGGAACGTGAGTCGCCCGGAGGGACAGAAGCCGTGTGTCGCTCCACACGATCAGCTTCGTCGCCAACCGATGCAGCTGAAGGGAGCGTGTGCCCCCCTGACGGTTGATGTAAGCAACCACCGTGGTGTTGTCCGTTTTCACTAAAACATGCCGACCTCTGAGGAAACTCAGAAAATGTTTCAGTGCCAGCCACACCGCCAACAGCTCCAAATAGTTTATATGTTCGTGCACCAACTGTGGTGGCCACGCGCCGTTCACAGTCCTGCCCATTAGGGTTGCACCCCAACCCTTCAATGACGCGTCCGTTGTCAAAGTTATTCTCGATGACACCGCCCCTAAGGGAATCCCCGATCTGAACGTCACAGGGCCTTTCCAGTGTCTGAGCGCTTCGACGCACGCATGAGTGACTCTCACCGGTCGGCTGAGATGCCGGCGAGAACACAGACGCAAGCGCGCGATCCAGCGCTGAAAATCCCTCATTTTGAGTAGCCCCAAACGCACTACCGCGATCACCGAAGCCATCAGCCCCAGCATTCGTAAGCACAGCCTGTACGGGACTACTCGTCCCCTCTGAAAACGAGCGAGACATTGTGTGAAAGACGCTATTCTCTCTTCCGTCAACATGACTCGATACAAAAGGGAGTCCAAGCCGAGCCCTAAATACTCCGTATGTTGAGAGGGCACCAGCCGGCTCTTCATCATGTTTATCCTGAAACCCAGGTCTCTGAGGTGATACAGGACAATCTCTGCGTCTCTTATGGCTCGCTCCCTTGACGACGAGCATATCAGATAATCGTCTATGTAAGACAATATCCTTATGCCCTTGTCCCTCAACGGGAACAGGGCTGCCTCCACACACTTGGTAAAAACCCTCGGAGCTAATGATAGCCCGAACGGTATAGTTTGAAATTCGTATGCTGTGCCCCGGTATGCAAACCTGAGGAATTTCCTGTGAGAGGGATAAATATCTATGTGGAAGTACGCGTCCGCCAGATCTATCGTAACAAACCAATCGCTTGGACGAATCGATCGCCTTTCTTTGGAACTACGAAATAACGGGAATAGAAGCCCTGACAGCTTTCCTCCCTGTGTACCACTCTGATTGCCTGCTTGTGCAGGAGGGTTTCGATTTCGGCCGTCAACACACGAGCCGATTCTCCCTCGGCCACCGACATGATCAGCCCGTTGAAACGAGGCGGTTTCATGGCAAATTGGAGCCTGTATCCCCGTGAAACTGTTGCTAAAACCCACGGATGAGCCACGCATGCGCGCCAGCTGGCTATGTGGGTCGAGAGAAGGCCCCCGTACACTTCCGCCCCGCCATCGTCGCGCAGTGATGACGTCATCACAAGCGCCGTGCGGGCCCCCGCTGACGGGGAAGCGAGCACTGCCCCCAGCGGAGGGACTGGGGGAGCGCATTCCATGCCTTTGCATTTTTCGGGATTTTTTAGACATATCGCCCTCGGCTGTTTGCCTGGCTGCGATAGTGCAACATTTATTTTCATGTGTCTCGAACCCGGGGAGCATATCGCCCTCAGCCTGTGGCTTGGCTGCGATAATGCATGCTTTATTATGAATTCCCCTGTGTGTGTGAGTGTTTGGTGACACCGCACATGGCTCTGACCTCCCTCTCTTCGTTGAACTGGAGGAGAGTGAACATAATGAGCCCCTAACAAACTCAGAACAGAAGGGCTGAACTCCCGCCTTCTTCTCTTCACCGGCGGAGAGAGAAGGACCGGGGAAAAACCTGTGCGTCAGGTCGCACGCTTTTTCTTCCTTTCCTCGGGGTGGGGCGGACGGTTCCTAGCCGCCGCGGCCGCAAAAGAATGCTTACCCCAAGGTCCGGAGCCATCTGGACGCGGCCGCTGACCGACCTGTCCGCTGTGAGCTGGTCTCACAGCTCTCGCGGCCATTGGCCTCCCTCTCGATGCTGCGGCTGCTGCGAAGCCCTGCCGCGTCGGCTGAGGGGGTGGTCGCGCCGCCTGCTTGCGCGGCAAACAGAGGTGAAAAGCCTCATCCTCCTGTTTTCTGAGGGTGCTGGTTTCTCTCATTTTCTCGAGAGCGGGCCCGAATAAGCCCTTAGTCAGGTCGTAAGGGGCATCCATCACTTCCGCTTTCTGAGCGTCGCCCAGGCCTGACAGGTTTAACCACAGCGCTCTCTCACCTGACAGGGCCAGGCCCATTACGTGGCCACAGCCCTGAACCGTGCCGCGTGAGGAGCGCAAAATCAGGTCGTTCACCACACAGATCTCGTCCCAGAGCGCCGGGTTCGGTACACCCGAGTCCAACTGGCGCCCCATCTCCTCCAAAATCTCCGCTTGATATGCTGACAGCAAAGTCACAGCATTCAGCGAACATACGGACTGCCCCGCGTATTTGTACATCCTCTGAAAGGTCGCGGCGGTCAAGCGGTCCGTCTTACTTGGCAGTGAAAACTGCGATGAGGAGGAAACAGATTGCCGATTCGGATGGAGGTGGAACGCCACCGAAGGCTCCACCGCTGGGGGTCCGGCCAACCCCAGCTCCTTTATCCCCTGAATCTCCAACATCGAGTGTCCCTTGGTGGGGAGCTTACTCTTAAAGGGGCTAGACCAATACCGAGACATCTCCGTCATGCACGCAGGCACGGCAGGCAAGAGCTGTCTCGCTGCCGAGTGGGTCGGCGGCAGCCTTTTCCCATCGTAAAGGTCTCTCACGGCACCTTTGGCGGCTGGCCAGGCTAGGCCCAACTTCGCCGCGGCTCGTTTGCACACTTCGTGCAGGCTGCTGTCAGCCGGGGGAGCCGAATCGGTCGTGCTAGGTGGTCTAGACTGTTGGACTGGGAAGGGGGAATTGTCCTCCTCCTCTTCGTCGTCCATACCCAGATCGAGGAGGTCAGAGTTAGCATCGCCATCTGCGTCCTCGTCCCCCAGTTCATCATTCACCTGCATGAGCAGGCCATCGAACCGCGGAGGCATGTCCGGGGACTCGGCTTCCATCATGTCTGCCCAGCTCTTGCTAGCTCGCGGCAGATGGGCCATATCTGTCGAGGCAGCTTCAGACAGGCAAGGGTCCTGCTGGTTAGCCACCGACACTTTCAGCCTCCTTTCCAAGATTTTCACCGGCAATGACGCACAGTGAGCGCATGTCTGCGGGTCCGCTAGCGACGTCTGAGCGTGCTTCGGGCCCATACACACTATGCACATAGGATGAGGGTCCCTGCCCGAGATGGTAGCTCCGCATGATGATGGACAAGGGCGGGATACAGCCTCCTTAGTCTTCGACTCATGCCCTTTGGCGGGGGTAATTGCCGTCGACATAGCGTAGTCTAAAGACTCGTCACAACACGTTAGCCTGTTAGACTGTGGATTAAACCTCCGGTAGGTCCGCCTTGACGCGTAGACTGAAGCAAATTAGATGCTATCTACCGCTGTAACTAAACACGCAGCAGGAGGTAAGAATAGCTCGCCACGACGCGGACGCTACTCCAAGTGTAGGGTTGTCACTCACCACAATCCCTCTACTGATGTCGCGTTCGGCGACGGAGTCCAATAACGGTCCGTCTATTGAACAGTTAAGCAAGATCAGCAAGTCGGGATGCGCTGAGAGAGCTTGCTGCAGTCTCCCACGGGAAGAAAGCGCGAATGACGAAGACAGGGGTCGACCTGGCTGATATAGGCAAGGCGGAGTCTGGTCGCAGGTCGACCTGTCTGTCAAAGACAGACGTGGTGTCATAAGAGCTTCCGTAGTTGGTCACGCCCAAAGCGATTCCCATAGTGAAACACCGAGCGAAGTTAGAAAAAGAACCAATTTCCAATTCCGGGAAGCAATTTTGAATACATGAATTGACTCCACACACTTAAAATCTTAAGTGGCAGCTGTTTTAAAAAGAAAATCTTTGTAAAAATTGCTAATTTATATGTATTATGTATGTTTTTTTTAAGTAAACAAATTTATTTTATCAATTTGCCCCTGAAACTTGCCATCTTTTAGCCTGCACAAGTGCATCAATCCTGACTAGCAGCCAATTTTAGAATCTCATTAAAGGTGGGGTCTCCGATATTTGAGAAATGCTTCAGAAAACTGCATTGGGCTACCAAACTAAACAAAAATCAAAACAAACATGTAGCCAATGAGCAGAAAGGGGCGGGTCTTGTCGATATGTGCGGAGAGAGAAAGTTCAGTGCGCATGTGTGACATTAGCAGAAAGCAGTTTTAACATTGACATCGAGGATAAAAACAAAGAAAGAAAGTGAGAAAAGGCTTACGATAAGGCAAGAAGTAGTACCGTGTTAATATAGGATCAGCTTTCCAGCGCTGGAGAGAACTGAAGGAGCGGGAATTTAGCTGCATATTCACAGATTGGAGTTTCCCGAGTCAATAACTCTGTTATTAATTCTGTTCCTAGCAAAACACGGTTGTAGCTGCCTCTCTACATTACTGCAATAGAAAAGAGGTGTTATTTGTGTAGTAACTGCGTTTAGCTCAGGAGTTATTGACTAAAATGCCACTCAAACCCTGAAGCTCAGTACTACCATCTGCTAATGAAAATTATTATTTTTTTTCATATTGCAGATTTATCCCCCAGGCCGGACTGCCGGTTCCAGCCCCCGGGCCGTATGTTTGACACCTCTGGTTTAATCAAATGTTTATGTAAAGTAGCACAAAGGAACTAAGTGATTAGCATAAGCCATCACCAAAGGCCTCTGATGGTTAAAGTGACAAGACTATAAAATTGGACCACATTTAATTGGGCCCGAGCACCGAGGAGCAGGCAAGAATGGCCTGCACCGAAAGGTGCGAAGCCCTATGTTTTTGCTCGGGTTTTTTTTCTCCACACATTGGCCAATTGGGGTCCCTTAACATGCTCAAAAATTCTTGAAATTTGGCACACACGTCAGAGTCGTGCGACGCCAGAATACGGCGTTGCAGGGGGGCTCTGTAGCGCCCCCTGTAATGCAAAAACAAACATTGGTGCACAGATCGGGCAATTATGTACGCACATGTACGAGTGTTGGTACGCATATAGATCTCATCGACCCGAACAACTTTCGCCCTCTAAACTATGAGCTCCGTCCAACAGGAAGTCAGCCATTTTGGATTGTTTTATAAGTGCATGCGGTGAACTTTTAAATACTCCTCCTAGGCCTCCTTTCCACCAAAAAGAAGCCAGCCAGAGCCAGTTCAGAGCCAGCACTGGTGCTGGTTCAAAGTTGGTTCCACTGGCGAACCTTCTAAGAACCGGTTTGCGTTTCCACCGGCTAGAGAGCCATCACAGAGCCGAGTCTGACGTCACTGTATACGTGTCACGTGTCCCAGCAACTTTAGCGCAGCAACGGCAAACACAAACACAAAAACAATGGCGGACGTTGCTTTACTGTTAATGCTCATGGCTTTATGAACCTACATTAACACCAAAACACGGCGAATCCAACGTGTACGTGCAGTTCCATGTAATCTGTATAAACGGAGGTTGTAATCGAGAAAGTACATAACGTTATTTTATCATTAACACAGAAAAAAGTTTAGCCTTAGCATAACCTACTATCATGTGTGCTGATAATGTATCATATTGCGGTAAAGTAAAAGTGTATTAAACATTAGTATACTTAAGGTACATTATCAAATGCGCTAACAGTAGCCCCACCCCCAGCCCCTGACACAAGCGGTTCTTAAGTCTAGACCAGCAACGTTTTGGTGCTACTTAAGAACCACTTTTCCTGGTTCAGAGCCAGTGCTTTGGGTGTCGAAAAAGAAAGAACTGGTTCTAAATTAGGCTCTGGCTCCGAACCAGCACTCAAACTGCCTCGGTGGAAAAGGGGCACTAGGGAATTCATGTGATTGACATCAAACGTGGTGAATATGATGCCGAGACATTGCACTTGCTAAATTGCGAAGGGATTTTTGATATCTCGAACGGTGCTGCCATGGCGAGGCGACTAAGTTATGGCGAATTCAGAGAAACAGGAAGTGCCTAATATCTAAAGCAAAAAATGTCTTATTGTGATGACAAGCGGTGGGTATGTTCGGCCAAGGATTCTGATCGCATCGATGTGCCTATTGTGAATCTCGGACATAGCGCCACCAACAGGCGCCAGGAAGTGTGTCAGTCACAATAGTTGCATGTGGTGAACTTTTAAATACTCCTCCTAGGACATGCGATTGACGCCAAAAGTGGTCAACATGATGCCGAGACGTTGTGGATGATAAATTGCGTAGGGATTTTTGATATCTCAAACGCTGTTCCCGTGGCAACGCGTCAAACTTTACTTTCTTTTTCAGGCATATTTAAGCTCTTGGTATGCACTTTGGGTGCCTTAAAATGCTCGAAAACACCGGACATTTGGCACAGACGTCAAAGTCGTCTGCCATTAGGACCGGTCAAAGGCTGGAACATAGGCGTGGCAATAGGGCTCTGTAGCGTCCCCTGAATTGGAAAAATAAATATTGGTGCACAGATCGGCCAAACATGTACGCACATGTACGAGAGTTGGTATGTATATAGATCTCATCGACCCGAACAAATTTCACAATCAAACCTATTAGCTCCGCCCAACAGGAAGTCGGCCATTTTGGATGGTTTCAAAAGTGCCTGTGGTGAACTTTTAAATACTCCTCCTAGGGAATTCATGCGATTGACATCAAACGTGGTGAACATGATGCCGAGACATTGCACTTGCTAAATTGCGAAGGGATTTTTGATATCTCGAACGGTGCTGCCATGGCGAGGCGACTAAATTATGGCTAAATTATGTGTCTTCTATCTAAGGCAAAAAATGTCTTATTGTGATGACACGCGGTGTGTATGTTCGGCCAAGGATTCCGATCGCATCGATGTGCTTATTGTGAGTCCCGGGTATAGCGCCACCAACAGGCCCCAGGAAGTGTGTCAGTCACAAAGGTGGATTTTTTGACAGCTGCATGCGGTAAACTTTTAAATACTCCTCCTAGGGGATTCATGCAATTGAGACCAGACTTGGCCACCATGACGCAGAGATATTGGAGATGCGAAATTGCGAACGGATTTTTGATATCTCAAACACTGTTGCCATGGCATCGTGTCAAAGTTTACTTTTATTTCAGGCATATTTAAGGCTTTTGGCGTGCTTAAATTAACTTGAAATTTGACACATACATCACATTTGTCGGCTGTTAAGTGTGGACAAAAAGGTCAGACAAAGGTGTGTCTCTTAAGTGGCTCACTAGCACCCCCGTTTGTCTAAAATGTGGGGTTTCATTTACCTACAGACCCCAAATGGGTCAGTAACAACATAAAATAGTCCACTGATATTTACCCACTTGATGCACTTGCCCACCGTGCATTGTTTTCTGGGAGGCACCCTATAGCGATTAAAAAACGTGCGAGGGCCCGCCATCGCTGCTTGCAGCTATATTTTATTATAGAAATGTTGTATGTAAATGTATAATTGAAAAATTCTGGAACTTTTTATCTACTCTTTCAGGTTTGTGCAGCTATCATATGTTACACTGAAGATTTTCCCATTGTGTGGATTCAACATTCTTGTTCTCCATCATGGACAATTCATCTCACTCACTAAAGATCCATTAAAGAGACAAATATTGTATCTACTGTAAAACTGAAAAGAAAAAAAAACAGAAAGTTTTATACTCTTACATAATCTGGTTTATTGGAATAAAACACAAATGAATAGAGCAAAAACACCACAGACATTACTTACAGAACCTGAGAGAAATACAGTGTCAGCTTGACTTGAGAACAGAGATTAGAAAATCATAAGAAATTAGTTTCATTGTTACCCTTTCTGGTATCTGATTAATGTAACTGACAATGTATGATTAAAGTCAGGGTCTTCATTTTCATTCAAAACATAACAGTCTGACATACAGTCAAGGTTTTTCCCTGTTGCTTCTTTGCATTTATGCTCAGACCGGGAAGTTACAGCATCCACATGACTGTGGCTAGGGTGGGCAAGACCCAAATTTGCCAACTGTTGACACTGGCTTAGTGGAACATTATGATTTCTGAATCTGATGAATTCCGACAAACCTAAAAACATCCAACTGAAACCATCATGACTGGTCAGTGCATAATGGCATCAATGTAAACACTGGATTAAAGCACAGTACTATAATTAGGACAGCCTAATTTATTGAACAGTGTCAGGAAAGTGTGTGAAAAGTGCTGACTCTGTCTATTTGTACTCCTGATTGTCTATAAATTCCCCAAATAGCCTGTACATTGTGATCAATTGAGAATTATGCCACCTGTAGGGATGCTCTGAGATCTTGAAATTCAAGACTCCACAATGTCATCAGAAAAGTGTAGAGACAAACCTGACAATTCAAAGATATTAAAGAGTTAAAGCTGACAATATCTTTTAACTTTTACTTTTGCTGCAGGTAGTTTGGTGTTCAGCTCGACATTCAACTCTGGATGGTGATGAGCAAAGTGGCCACAAGCAGGTGGTCGTATTGTCACAATATACAATCAGTATATGACAGAGTTTACATACAGTATTAGTCATGTCTAGTGCTGTTTTTTCAGCAGTGTGTAAAATCCAAAGTGTTTTCAAACTTGAGAGTTAAACCGTGAAGGTGCAGCATGAATCTTCGAAGAGGTTTGACTCTCCACCTCCAGCATTGTTTTACTTCTCACACCAGCTTAAAACGTGACGTCATAACAACAAATGCATTGTGCCCTCTGCTAGAATAAAATTGGTAACTTCTCTCCACCAACTATTATGAAAAGTAAAATAAGTAAATATAAATCAATTCTTGGATAAAACAATCGATTTTAAAATTATGTTAAAAAGAATTGCAATAGTTAGGTGAATTGATTTTTTCTCCTCAGCCCTACAGGTCAGCTTATTTCTCCACTATCATCACTAATGTCAGCTGTGAAGCCTAATCACTTTTTGCCACAGAGGACAAACTCCCCCAGCCATCGTCACATAATATCTCTGGTAGTGATGCTCTCTGTCAATGTGTCTGTTTAATCCAAATGATGTATTAGTGTTCAGTTACATCCCTAGGAGCTAGACAGACATAACAAAGTTTACTTATCTACTATAATATGCTTCAATGTGATGTATCTCATCCATGGTGGAGTCTTGTCACATGTCCAGTATTCCTGGGTTAAAAAGGTTGATCATGAAATGAGTTACACAGATGTACAGCGTTAAGAGCCAGACTAGGGTTAGATTTCACAGAGTAATCAGTTCAGGATTCAAGGACTTTATATATTTAATAGGACAAGGAATGACAGACACACAAAGTTTCCAACAAAAGAGTGTTAGTATATTGTTGAACACTGCTATGAGGATTGAGCCGATCCTTTAATCTTTATTGTACTGGTTATCAGAAATATGGAATCGTATCATCAGTGTAAAGATTTCTATATTATGAAAATGATACAACCCACACTACAGACACATCATGTCTAGACTACTGCAACTCTCTTTATTATGGTGTCTCCCAATCATCTCTCTCTCGATTACAGTTGGTTCAAAATTCAGCAGCTAGACTTCTCACTAAGACGCGCGAGTCGGTTAATCCCATCTTATCAGCCTTACACTGGCTTCCTGTCAAATTTAGAGTCAATCTTAAAATTTTACTTTACCTTTCCAAAGCACTAAATAATCTGGCCCCTGAGTATTTGACCAGTCTACTCTCCCGTCATTCCCCGTCAAGAAACTTAAGATCGTGTGACCAAGGCTTACTTGCCTTACAATCTTGCCTTAAAAAATGAGGTGATCGGCCTTTGCAGTTGTGGGACCCAAATTATGGAATAGTCTACCTTTATATATCAGGTTAGCCCGTTCTATTGCCACATTCAAGTCATCCTTGAAAACATATTTCTTTTCCTTATATTTTAACACTCCCTGATTTTTATTTTATTGTTTAAGAGCTGTTGTCTTCCTAGCATGTTGTTTTTTTTTAATGTTTTTATGTTTGTTTTATGTTTTTATGATTTGTTTTTATTTGATGTACAGCACTTTGGTCAGCCTCGGCTGTTTTTAAAAGTGCTTTTTTAAATAAAGGTTGATTGATTGAAAATTACATGTCTAACTAATTAAGCTGATTAACTGTTTTGTTACAGCCATACTAACATGTGAATGCTTGATTTCTTCTGATCACGGAAGCTAAGCAGAGTCGGGCCTGGTTAGTACTTGGATTGGCGACTGCCTGGGAATACCAGGTGCTGTAAACTTTTGACAAAGGCATTCATTAACTTTACTGTTTGAATTCTGTAACAACAGCTCTCCTCCTTTTCAGTTTGTTTTTTCTTTGGTTTTTTTCTTTCTCTCTTTTTTTTTTTGAAAACTACCTGACTGCAGCTTAAAGCAATCTGGAGGCTGGTGTAGAGGAAATTTTAAATGTGTTTTTATATAATTTTTGTGATATTACATTAAATTCTGTGTGAATGACTAGGGAGAAAGAACAGGAAGGACCAGGCGTTAAATTTGTACATGCTAGAAAAATGGGAACTTTAGTTTGTGTGCAGGTGCTCAATAAGAAATGAAAATAGAATGTGGCCTTGCTGAGGTGATGACTCAAAGTGATACATCTTCCGTAACCAGGGAGGATGCATGAAGACACACACACCAACACACACACCCCGGGGGTGCAAATAGCAGAGCTGAAACACTAGAATTTGCCTCTATACAGTGAAGATTCAGCTCTCCTTTTTGTCAGTTTAGTAAATGTACATGGCCCAAGAGATAAAAAAGAAAAGAAAGAATCCTTTAATCCTTGGGTTAGAATTTTGAAGAAGCATAGAGAAATAATAATGATGGGACTTGCAGTGACTGTTTTCAGTAAACTCGATATGGTGGATGGTTTTTAAATCAGATACAGAGAAAAAAGAACTAAAGGATCTAATGAGTGAAAACAACGTGATAGACGTGTGGAGAAACAGAGGAAGAAAAGAAGGAATATAGTGAAAAACTTGTAGAACAAGGATTGTATTTATTTTATGTACAAGAAATGTAGAAAACTTTATAGACAAAATCAGATATAAGGAAAGAAGTTTGAGTGATCATAAGTTTTTATTTTTTAATATTGGAATAATGTAGAAAGGGAACAAGATGTATGGATTCTAAATACAGAAAGTTTAAAGAAAAACTACTGTTTTTAAGATTAGAGAAATTATAGAAAAAGCAAAAGGAAAGGAAATGAATGAGGAAGATAATGTTACATTTTAAATTAAATATTGTAGAATGGGAGAAAGAACTGGGCAAAGAGAACAAAAATATAAAAAAAAAAGATAAAAGAAATAGTAGAAGAACTGGGATATATAGAGGAGAAAGTGAAGAAAGTTTTTGAAAACAGAACTCGAGGGGGCAAGATGAAGAAATAAAGCAAAATATATTGTGGAAAAAGGGAAAAAAAAGAAGTTAAATTATATAAAAACAAGATGCAACCAAGATAAAAAATGTCATAAGGAAATTAAGAAATAACTAGATTTGTAAAGTTTGTCGCGACAAACTTTGATGTTGGCTTTGACGATGCAAGTATTCACAACGGATAGTGCTTTTTGGAGGCAAGTGGACATAAGGATTAGTGTTGCCTTTGGAGGCAAGTGGACAGAAAGCTAGGTTGCTAAAACATTTGGAGGTAAGCGGAGACAAGCATGTGACATCATCCAAATACTCCTGAGGAAGTTCCCAATGTGGATGATGTTCCCAATCATCACACTGATAACACTAATACACATCTATGTGTTTTAGTGTTATCAGTGTGATGATGTGATGATATCTTTGTGTTGTGTGTAGATGCTAAAGGATGTGACTCTTGATTGTAAAATGTGTTAAAGTGTGAAGTTGTAGCTGAGAGAATAAAAGGATGTGATCAGTCACAGCTACTGTTATGGAACGTCTACAATTGAATATGAAAGATTCAGCTCCAAAACTGCTGGAAATGTGGGACGTGTTCTAGCGCTTCACCACCATAACGGATATACTGTATCCTGGGAGAAGGTCTGATGAGAGACCCCTTTAATACACCAGACCTGGTGAATTTCTCATCCTTAATGCTGAAAAACACAAGAGGACAGAATTACAGACAAATTTAAACACATTGCTTATGAAGAACAGAAGCATAAATACACAGATTAGATGTGACATTTTACAGCACACAGTGAATATTACTCAATATCATACAGTAAAGAGACAGTAAGTCAGTAACTCACATTAGTGTCTCCAGTTTACAGTGTGGATCCTTCAGTAGATCAGAGAGCAGCTTCACTCCTGATTCTCCTGGTTTATTATTGAACAGATCCAGTTCTCTCAGGTGTGATGAGGAGTTTGACCTTAGAGCTGAAGCCAGAGCAGTAAAACCTTCATCTGTAATACTGCAGTCACACATCCTGCAAGAAAGAAAACCTTCTCACACTTAACACAGTATTAGTATTAGTATTGAAAACATGAACTACACAAAATCTTTATATACATTTACTCTCCATCTCACACACACAACAATGAAAATATATCAGATCACTACAATTAGTTACCACAGAGGAGAAGTGGATGTTGAAGAGTTTATTAAAAGTGTGTGTGTGTGTGTGTGTGTGTGTACCTCAGTTTCTCCAGTGTACAGTGTGGATCCTTCAGTCCATCAGATAGCAGCTTCACTCCTGAATCCTGCAGTTTATTGTTACTCATGTCCAGTTCTCTCAGACTGGAGGAGTTTGAGCTGAGAACTGAGGACAGAACTCTACAGCTTTCCTCTGTCAGATTACAGTTACACAGCCTGGAAGAGAAATGATGAAGTGTTTGATTTATTTCTCTGATAGTGAATTGAGGTGTTTCCCTCAGTGAGAAATAAAGTGTCTACCTGAACACAAGGTTCTAATGTCAGGATAAAAAATATAAAATGAACAGTCTGTGTATAAACTTGGACTGCTCTTGGACAGATACAGGTGTCTCAGCTCATATGAGACGATTTATTTAACTTTCTGAAAGAAGATAGAGGTCACTCTGAACAAACACTCTGTGTTCAGTGTGTAGGTCTGTAGGTCCCTATGAACCTGTTTTTGCTCTTTGGATCTTCAGACTTGTGCATGTGATTTGTTCTCCTCATGGACTGTTTGTTACAGTTATTTCAGACTGCGCCTATTTTTTGACCCTGCCTTTGCTTACTGTTTTTGGATTGTTTTTCTTATCTTTTCTTCATTAAAACGTCTTCAAATGGATTTTGCCGACTCCTCATTACAGTGATCATGATCACCTGGGTACAGTGTAGATCTTTTTCTCTCCTTCCAACCGTTTTCTTTCCCTTCACCACATTCACACCTAATTCACCTTTCCTGTAAACTGTTTCTAGATTTTAGTCTTCAGATGCTGTCACATTAATAAGTCACAATAACTCCCATTTACCTTTTATAGAGTTTTAGTGTGACTAAATACAAAAGTTCTGTGCTTGTGCAGCATTTGCTCAGGGTTTTAAATCATCTGTAACTAAGTTCCATTTCTGATCACATTTCCATTCTTGTTCTTCTTGACCCGAGTGAAGCTTTTGGTTCAGATCATACTTGTGTGGTAGACAGTTTAAGGGTAAATTGGAAAGTCACTCATCAAGACAATATGATGTCTCTTGTTCGACTAATTTAAACACATGAAATCAGTTTTTATAGTTATGTGTGTGTGTGTGTGTGTGTGTGTGTGTACCTCAGTTTCTCCAGTGTACAGTGTGGATTCTTCAGTCCATCAGATAGCAGCTTCACTCCTGAATCCTGCAGTTTATTGTCACTCAGGTCCAGTTCTCTCAGACTGGAGGAGTTTGAGCTGAGAACTGAGGACAGAACTCTACAGCTTTCCTCTGTCAGATTACAGTTACACAGCCTGGAAGAGAAATGAAGAAATATCAGAACACTGATCTCAAACACACAAACAGCTATAATTCAGCTAAAGTTGAAGATGTAACAAAAGTTACGTCTTTCTGCACTCCACAATCTCTCAGCTACAATTTATTATAAGACCATTTATTATAAGACCATTAGGTCATGAACATAACACACACACATGTGAGAGCGAGCAGCCTACAAACACTACACTCTGATCTGTGTTAAAGTTTCTACAAACAACACTGCAGATACAGCGCATTTTATTACAGAAAATAAAGAATTATAGAGCTGTAAACTACCACTTAATAACATGACAATACTAGTCATACTTTACAGTCAGTTATATGTTGGATTTTACAAAGACGCTAAAACAGTTGGTGTGTGTTGTTCCCTGTGCTCATACAAGTACAAAGCGGTGACCTCCAGACCTCTGATTTTACCATCCAACAACAAGAATTGGTCATTAACAGTTTGGTGTCTTTGTCGAGCTCCAAGTAGAACAAAACAGGACTTTTTATAACAGCAGTCATGACACTACACTCACCTGTGACACATTATTTATCCTCTCTCTTTTTACCTGTTTGTACATCACAGAACCCCATCAAAATAAAAATCTTGCTTTAAAAATTCACATCTTCTACATACATTTCACTGTTTGAGAAAGAAAATATTCATCACTCATATGAGTTAGTTGCCTAGCTTGTTTCTGACAAAATAAGAAGATAAAGGTGAACATTTTCCCACTTCGTCTGTCAAATGTGTCGAGGTCCAAAATGATGATTGATGTTTTATGTACCACAAGCTCAGTCCTTAGTAAAGTTTAGGAGTAGTGCAGACTAAAGGAGACTTTTGTTTTTTTCTTCGTATTGGGTTAAATTTTTAAAAAGCATTTATGTTTTATTTTTATTAGAAAGAACAATTGAGGAAAGACATGACAGAGTGAATCTCCCCACAACACTGTCACACAGAACTAAAGATGATGAACTTGAACCTACTGTAAACAGATACTTGAAGGACATTAGAGTGTTTTAATATTTACTTTTTATATTTTCTATCCATATTGATCCCATTTTGTCAGTCTTATGTATTTCATCTGTGAGAGTTCTGTTAAATGTCACTTTCAATATAAACAGAAAAGAAAAAGTCTTTCACTGGTGTTTAGTTCAGAAATGTCTTTAGCTCTTAAATGCGTGCAGGTATTTTGTATAGACTGTTTTTCATAAATTTTAGAGAACACTTCATTTTTCATGATTCATATATAAAAGATATAAAATGACTCATATCATGTTATAAGATTTTGTCCATGTGGCCCAGCCCTCAGTTCAGATATAACATGTTAGTGTAAAAAGTGAAACAATCTTCTGTAAAAGTACCAGAGGTTTGTTTAAAGATGATTAGAGCAACTATTAACAAACATTAATCCAAACATTCATTCATTCATTCATTTTCTACTGCTTATTCCGAACTACTATCTCAGGCGTCATCGGGCATCAAGGCAGGATACACCCTGGAAGGAGTGCCAACCCATCGCAGGGCGCACACACACTCTCATTCACTCACACAATCACACACTACAGACAATTTTCCAGAGATGCCAATCAACCTACCATGCATGTCTTTGGACCGGGGGAGGAAACCGGAGTACCCGGAGGAAACCCCCGAGGCACGGGGAGAACATGCAAACTCCACACACACAAGGTGGAGGCGGGAATCGAACCCCCAACCCTGGAGGTGTGAGGCGAACGTGCTAACCACTAAGCCACCGTGCCCCCATTAATCCAAACAGTGTTGCATTAAAATAACAAACCATGCAGTAATACATTTATAAATAAAAATACTCACACAGCTTTTCTGGAGGCTTTGACCACTGGCAGCAGCCTCAGAAGACAGTCATCTGATGGATCATATTTCCACAAATTAAACTCATCCAGCTCCTTTTCTGAGTTCATTAACACAAACACCAGAGCTGACCACTGAGCAGGAGAGAGTCTGGTTCCTCTGAGACATCTGTTACCTCCCCTGTTCAGGTAAGTTTGTACTTCCTGCACTAGAGAATGATCATTCAGTTCATTCAGACAGTGGAACAGATTGATGGATTTCTCTGGAGATGGATTCTTTGTGATCTGCTCCTTGATGTAGTCCACTATTTCCTGTTTGCTGTGAGATCTGCTTCCTGTCTGTGGCATTAAGCCTCGTAAGAGAGTCTGATTGGATTCCAATGAGAGACCCAGAAGGAAGCGAAGGAACAGGTCCAGGTGTCCATTCTCACTCTGTAAGGCCTTGTCCACTGCAGTCCTGAGGAGATCAGACATGTTTGACTTCCTGAAAAGATCAGACAGATCAGAGGTTTGATGTTCTGTTACATTTCCGCTGATGAAGGAGAGAAACGTGTATAAAGCAGCCAGAAACTCCTGAACACTCAGATGTACAAAGCTGAACACCTTCCCCAGGTGAAGCCCAAACTCCTCTCTGAACATCTGGGTACACACTCCTGAGTACACTGACACTTCTCTGATATCAATGCCACACTCTCTCAGGTCTTCCTCATAGAAGATCAGGTTTCCTTTCTCCAGTTGGTGGAAAGCCAGTTTTCCCAGTGCCAGGATACTCTCTCTGGTCTGCTGAGGATCAGGGTCACATTTCTGATGATATTTTCGGTCCTTGTGTTTGACCTGAAAGATCAGGAAGTGTGTGAACATTTGAGTCAGAGTCTTGGGGATCTCTCCACCCTCTGCTTCATCCAACATTCTCTCTAGAACAGTGGCTGAGATCCAGCAGAAGACTGGGATGTGGCACATGATGTAGAGGCTTCTTGAAGACTTCAGGTGTGTGATGATTTTATTAGCCAGGCTCTGATCACTGATCCTCTTTCTGAAGTACTCTTCTTTCTGAGGATTACTAAAGCCTCGTACCTCTGTTACTTGGTCTATACACTCAGGAGGGATCTGATTGGCTGCTCCTGGTCTTGTGGTTATCCAGAGGAGAGCAGAAGGAAGCAGATTCCCCTTGATGAGATTCGTCAGCAGCACATCCACTGAGGCCGACTCCGTCACATCACACAATATCTCATTCTGCTGGAAATTTAGAGGAAGTCGACACTCATCCAGACCATCAAAGATCATCACCACTTTGTAGGAGTCACAGTGTATTGATTCTAGTTTTCTTATTTCTGGGAAAAAGTGATGAAGAAGATTCATCAGACTAAGATTTTGCTGCTTCATCAGATTCAGCTCTGTAATGGGAAGTGGAAACATGAAGGTGACGTCCTGATTTGCTTTTCCTTCAGCCCAGTCCAGAATGAATTTCTGCACAGAGACTGTTTTTCCAATTCCATCAACTCCTTTAGTCAGCACAGTTCTGATGGACTTGTCTTTAAAGATGTCATTACATTTGATGGTTTTCTCCTGTGTTGCTGGTCTCCTGGATGCTGTCTCAATCTGTCTCACCTCATGTTCATTATTGACGTCTCCACTCCAACCCTCTGTGATGTAAAGCTCTGTGAAGATCTCATTCAGAAGTACTGAGCTTCCATGCTGTGAGATTCCTTCATTAATTCTTTTAAACTTCTCTCTCAGCTTTGACTTCAACTTTGTCTGATACACAGAACCTACAGACTCTAATAAACAAAGTAATAACTAGTTTAGTAATAAATTGTTTTAATGCAAAATCTTTCAGTTATTGCTGTTCCTTAATAATTGACGTACTAAATATTATTGAAGGAACAAGACAATTGGACAGAATAACCACAAATTAATTTAAAACTAAAAGTTTTCATATCTAAAACTATTTCCTCTCTCTAAAGTGTACCCGATGGAATAAAGTCATGACTCAGAGCTCTTACTGTTGTGCAGTGTGTTAGCGAGATCTGTGTGGTTCATGTTCTTCAGGGCATGCAATGTGATCTTCAGCACTCCCTCTCTGACACTGTGCAGATCCTCCTCATCCTCCATTGCTGTGCATGCTGGGTAATCTGGACTCAGGAGCTTCTTAAACCTCTTCAGCTCATTCTTTATCAGAGAGATAACTTTGTGTTCCAGCTCCTGGTTAGAAACACACAGGAACAGATCTAAATATTATCATGTTACACAGTGAGAGATACTTTTATTTTATGAAAAGAAGTAAAATCTTTTTTTATTATTACAGTTAAAACTAAAAACTGAAATTCTGATTACTCATACAACTGATACCCCTTAACTGCTGTGCATCAAGACATAACAAGGGATCACAACTCACACATTACACAATTTAAAACAACACACACACCTTGAATATGGAGTCCAGCTGATTTCTGCTGATGTTTGTTTTTTTTGGTCTGTAAACAAACAAAACACATCATGTAATATGGACTATATGTATTCATAGCTCAGGGTGTCCCGCAGCACTTTGCAGTTCGGGCGGCCCGCCTAAGCTGGGAAACCCTACAGCCTTAACTAGGTCGTCCAAAAAATAATAATTCCGCTGCACAAAAGGCTGTCGAGTGCATGTCGGAGAATAAACCGGACACGCTTCACACCGCAAGCGGGCAGGCGCGCCACACGGCCGAAATGAGAGAAAGACGTGGTCCATCACTGTCTGGAGGATAACTAGCCAGTTGATAAAATGTTTTGCACTTTCTTATTTATTATTATATGTTATTTAAATTTATATTTAGTGTTAAATAAATAATTGTTAAATGTAGTACAGCGTCTGTGGTCTATCTCACAAAGAATCACCGTCCCTTTTCCTCACTGCCAGTCTGAGAGCTGCAGCACTGCCCAGTTTAGTGTTTTACTGCTTCAACACCTGATAAAGCTCATGAAGGGCTTCATAATGAGATGAGTGAGTTTGATCAGGTGGAACACTGCTGTAAAACACCCCACTATACTGACCTCACATCAGTAGAACTGTCTCTGTCTCTGAAGTTAAATGGATGTCCCATTGACCGGTCACTCTTCATGGACACACAGCTGGGTTCTGGCGAGTCTGGTCTCTTTCCCTCCGTCATTCTAGAATTACAATAGAAATATCAGCAATAATTAATACTCTGCTGTCTCAGCACTGTTAACTGCTTCAACACCTGATGAAGCTCATGAAGGGCTTCATAATGAGACGAGTGAGTTTGATCAGGTGGAACACTGCTGTAAAACACCTCATTATACTGACCTCACATCAGTAGAACTGTTTCTGTCTCTGAAGTTAAATGGATGTCCCATTGACCGGTCACTCTTTATGGACGCACAGCTGGGTTCTGGCGAGTCTGGTCTCTTTCCCTCCATCATTCTAGAATTACAACAAAAATATCAGCAATAATTAATGCTCTGCTGTCTCAGCACTTTAAACAATGTGTTCATCATTAAACACCAATGATTCCATCTTTTTAATTCATATCCAGTCTGTACACTTATTCAAACAGGAAACAGGCCTCATAACTCAGGAATTACATTGATATTACACTAACTGACGAAGCTGGGTCTTAAAGCCTGTAGAGTTCACTGACACAAAGCTATTCTGCTCTTATGCTCCACATTACACAGTCCTTTTTACTCTTCTCTCAGTGAATGATTTCTCTAAACTGTTCTTAGATCAGATCAGTGATATATTCACTGCTACTAAACACCTTAAAACAAAGTTGAGTTCCTCTGTTAACTAGTGAGTGTTTAGAGATACAGATCTGTTCCCATGAGACGGTGTGTATTTATTGCTGGTGAATGTAAAAGTAAGTCACATCTCGTCTTTCTTTAAGTCCTGTTTTCCAGACACACTCATGTTGAAGGTCATGTCTCTTTCTCCAGATTACAGCAGGACACACTTTTACTTCACTCCAACGTCGGTGTGTTAAATTAAATCCTGAATCAGCACAGAGTTCACTTACAGGAAATAGTCACGCTATCAAGTTATAAAACAAACTATGTACATTAAAACTTCAGTACAAACCCACAAAACACTTTTGTATCTAGTATCACTTCAGTGTGAGTTTAGATATTAGAGCTTTAGATACTCACTGTGTTTTTACTCCTGAAATCTTTTATTTTTTAGTCGTCACAAAATGGAGCTGCTGACTTTTACTTTCATTACAGTTCATACTGCGCTGGCTGGGGGGGGGGCAGAGACGCAGACACACACGCGCGCGCGCGCACACACACACACACACACACACACTTTCAGTAAATGAGATCAAAGTTTCGAACCTACAATCAATTACATTTGGAATTTAATGAATATTTTCTAATAATAATAATAATAATAATAATTTACAGTTCGGAAAAAAGTCCTTAGTAGCCATTTTATTTGTTGTTGTTGTCCTTGTTTTAAAGTCTGTTCCTTAAAAAATAGAGAAAAAAGTATAAATAGTCCAGTCAGGTGACTGAAAGGGAAAAATATACTCACTGTTTTTACTCCTGAAATTTTTCAGTGGTCACAAAATGGAGCTGCTGACTTCTGCAGGAAGGGAAGGGCTGAGCTGACGCTGACACACACACACACACACACACACACACACACACACACACACACACACACACACACACACGATGTCTACTTCTCCTTAAGGCGGGGATTCAGCTCTATTTTCCAGGCCTTGATTACCACAGAAGCCACACTTGCTGAATTTGAGCCCAAGGACTCATTAAAAATAATGCAATATAAATATTAATAATTTATTTAAGCCGCCTTCACACTGCACACGACAAACGACCGCAGATAAACCGGAAGTCATTCATTTCCTATGGAGAGTCGCAAGGTCGCTGCGTGAGGTGACGATCACCTGCGGATCCGTAATTTTCGGATCCGTTTTGAGAATTGGATCCGTTAAAAAAATTGAACTTGTGCGACTATACCTCATCCGATATGCCGACCGGATGTGATGTATTCCAATGTTGTCCTATCAGGTTCGTGTGCGCGAGGTGATAAGAATTATTGAAAAGTATTAATATGAACTTTAGTCATTTTTAAACTTTACCAAAAACAATCTTTTTGTTTTAAATACATTGTTATTGATAAAAAAAAAAGTAATAAATTATTAATATTTATATTGTATTTTTTTAATGTTGTGTCCATGTTTCCTCAAAATTTATTCACGGTCTTTCTGGATTTATTGTTGCATTGATTGTTTGTATTTACTCCTTCATTAATTAATTCCTTCATTCACCATGATAAATGGAGGGAGAATACAGGCTCTTCCTTTTACTCTCTTTTACTGGAGACGCCAAAGAAAACATTGCAAATCAGTGTGTATAAAACACTACCTGACTCGGAGAAAAAGTCTCGGCGAGTATCAGCGTTTAGTGCACGAGTTGCGCCTTAATGGAGAAGATTTTTGTCACGATCATCTAGTAATGGGTTTTCCGAGACTGCGAGAATGAACTTATCTCCCATGTTGACGTCTACACGATCATATTGCATATTCCGTGCGACTGTCACTAGGGGGCGAAATCCGACAGTCGTGTCCGTTTGTCGTGTGCAGTGTGAAGGCGGCTTAAGCGTTGGATCCGTTAAAAGAATTGAACTTGTGCGACTACACCTCATCCGATATGCCGAGCGGATGTGATGTATTCTAATGTTGTCCAATCAGGTTCGTGTGCGCGAGGTGATAAGGATTATTAAAAAGTATTAATATAAACTTTAGTACTTTTTAAACTTTATCAAAAACAATCTTTTTGTTTTAAATACATTGTGATTGATAAAAAAGTAATAAATTATTAATTTTTATATTGTAAAATTATTAATATTTATATTGTATTATTTTTAATGTTGTTCCCATGTTTCCTCAAAAATCCGGTCTTTCTGGATTGCATTGATTGTTTGTACTCCTAACTTCATTCACCATGATAAATGGAGGGAGAATACAGGCTAATTAAGTTTGCAAACATTTAGCACATTTTGCAAATACAACACACCTGAAAGACCGACAATCTCGGCAACACGCTTCCATGCTTCATTTTTCCTGTAAGCATCTCTGTATGATTCAAGAGTTGGATCATAAAGTAACGGGTGTTCGGAGACCGCGAGAATCACGCTTCTCTCCCATGTTGACGTTTGCACGATCATATTGCACATTACGTGCGACTGTCACTAGGGGGCGAAATAAGACAGTCGTGTCCGTTTGTCTTGTGCAGTGTATGTTTTTAGAACTGGTTTGTACATTGTACTGTAAATGGCAAAAAAAATCTTCTATCACCTGGAAGAACAAACAAAATGAATAAATGAAATACATTCATAAAAATAATAATAATAAAAAAAAATGGGGTTACAAAGCCATAGGGGTTACAGCATTGTAAATGTGCAGAGACGCAATTTATGGCTGAAAGCAACATTAATTCCAGGATGGTGGGGGGTTGTGGGGTGTTACAATCTGTGGGATCCAGCCATCCTATTATATTTGACTCATTTTAACATAATTATAAGCTATGTTTAATGATGTTTGTTTTAAGCACATACATTGTTCTTATTCTGCGCCGATGATGAACTCACTTCAAATGAATTCTGTGTTTATTTGTTTTTAATTTGTATGCAGGATCACAGCCGAAGCGACGCCACTCAATACATCCTCAAGATCCTTGTGGTCCATGGTGCCGATGGAGAGGATCCTGTGGATGTATCCAGCCTTCTTTAAGGCAAAGAGACCTTGTAAGGATGTGGCCATACTGCTAAAGCTTGCATGCTGCTAATGGGGCTTTGCAATAGCAACATTATGCTACACTTTTGAGGTGTTAGAAAGTTTTTCTAGAATTGGATTAGATTAAACTGTCCATAAAGCCTTAAAGGTTGCCATGCAGAGTACAATCTAGGCTGCTGATGCTCCCCAACTCATGTCTCATCTTAAAAATAACTCACATACAGCATCTTGTCTTTATATGTCCACTGTCCAGGAAAACAGACATGTAGCGGCCTTCTTCAGTTTTGATTCTCCGAAAAACTTGATGTTGACATATATGGACAGAACCTGCTGACATTTGTTGAAATGTTTTTTTGTTTTGTGTCAAATTAGGCACCTGATCTTTGTGTCATTCTTTTTTTTATATATAACTGTCAGAGTCCTTTATTGTATTTGTTTTTTCTCTTTCTTTCATGCTACTATTACATTTGTTGCTGACCTGCTCCAACTACAACATTAAGTGAGAAAATATCCTTTCATAAAGCTATTCCCCATCAAATTGTACTGAATTGTGCATTCAGTAAAACATTTGGAGGTTTTACTGAATGCACACTAAATACTGTACCAGGTAGCTATACAAAAGCTAGTGAGTCATTACTTTTTAATGTGGGCAAAATAAACAGTTTAATTTTTTTGTGTGTATGAGATTTGTAATAAAAGTAGATTACGTTCATAGAGAAAGTGATTACATTTATTTGGTAACATTTATGAAAAAAGAAAATCTACATAATTGTAAATGTCAAACAGAAAAAATATAATACATCTCCTTAAATAAAATACTAGGCATAAAAAGATTAACTTTATAATATTTTGATTTTACTGTCTGTACAAAAACATTAATTGACTTTGTCAGTGAGAGATGTTTTGGCGCTACTGTGGAATCATTAGTAACGCTGATGTTATTTCTGGACGTCCATGCAGGGACGCGGTCGCTCCAGGACCGAGATGTAGCAGTTGGACATCTCAAACCAATCAAGGCTGCGTGTCTCTCCAAACTGAAATACCAACAGATACAGTTAGCCCTCAATTGGAATGAATTCTTCTAAACTTCTGGAATATGGATGATACAATACGGTTTCACTGGTAATGATTCAGATAGGTTTTGGAATATTTTAGCAGGACCAAATCATTTGGTTCATCAGATGGATGTTAATTGAACTCTATGACGTTTCTGCAATTTAAGAATCTTAGAAGTAGAAGTTTACTTACAATGGTGATGAAGTCATCGTCCGGACTTTTTCTCACGTATTTAATTGCAACCTGCACATATATACAAAACATTTATATTGTTATTGTAAAACATGAAAAAAGAACAAATCATAATTTGTACACAGTCGCGATCAGAAATAAACAGAAACTTTCACATTGGGGAATAAGGTATCGGACTCGCTTAGCCTTGTACTCAAATTTTACCAACATTTTGCTACAAGTCTGACTTTGCAGACGACTGGCAACAACTAATACAATTTGTTCATGTTGACTGGACACACAAATGGATTAAGCAATTGATGAAGATTAAACAATCAAATGAATTGCAGTGGTTTCAATTACATTGTTCAGTTAGTAAGCTGTTTCCTAAAAAATATGATTTTTCATTCTGCTCTTTTTCTTTGCCCCAGACAATCAGGCAAGTGCTATTATTTAACCCTGTGATTGTACCACAGGGACATAGATAATATTTAATGCTTTCTGATTCCTGCATTCTGATGCTTAGTGTAAATTAACTGTAGATGTCGTGTGCAGTTAAATGACCTGCTTGCCATCCGCATTACGATATCCTGCACAGACTGTCCCGTAGCCTCCTTCACCCAACATATCTCCAGGAGTGTACAGTGACTCAAACACCTCTGTTAAACACACAGACAATAATTCAAATCAAGCTGAAATAAGAAAATCCACAGTAACTTTTTACTGAGTTATACGTTCACTAGGAACACATTACAGCTACATTTCTGGAAATGCTAGATTTTAACATACCCCATGGTGTAATTTGGCTCTCCAGAAGAGGATGCTGGTCCTAGACAAAAAAAAATAGCATTGTACATAATAAATTCAAGTGTGATAAATATGATTAGTATAAAATAGTATCATATTGGATGTGCCTAATATTTGACTGCATGCAATGCAAGCACTTGATTACTAACAGATGACATCAGATGACAGAAATTAATTAAATATAAACAGCCTTCACTTTATTATAGATACTGCAAAAAGGTCTACAAGTATTCAATTAACGAGTTCTACATATTTGTTAGTATTACTTTGAGCTTATTATTTGTATAACCACAAATTTCTTTGTGTTAATGGGTTTTAATTTTTACTCAGATTATTTACTTGAAAACTATTTCATAATAGATAAACACTGAATTTTTTATTTTTAATCTCTATGTAATTGTATTTGTGTAATCTAATATAATTAATGCACAGCAATCTCTGTTACAGAGCAGTACAAGTCATGTGATCTGGACTATTATAGCATGTTTTCACTCAGATATTTTCAGGTCTATTTTCTTCTCACTGTCTCACCTTGACTTCCTTCTGAAGTTCCTCAAACCATTCGTGGCTGAGGATTTCCTCGAACGTGGGACGAACGTAAGGATGTCGGTGTAGACACCACAAGATCAGATCACGGCAACCTGTGTGTAGTGATGAGAGAGATCTTTAGTTAGAAATTGTAGATGAAAGATTTTTATTCTGAAAATCAGTCGATATGATTCATTTATTGTGTAACGCAGGTTTACCAGCGTTACTATACACGTCTAAACTTGATGGGTTTTGACTTTCTCACCTTGAGACAAGCCGGGAGCGATTCGCATGTTCCGATCAATGATGTCATCCTCACAACCGAAGGGCAGGTGTCCACACACCATGTCAAACAGAACAACTCCCAGGCTCCAGATGGTAGCAGGAACACCCAAATATAGTCCCTCACATAACCACTCAGGTGGGCAGTACGCCCAAGTTCCTGAGTAAAAAAGAGAGTAAGCAACCGTCAGCAACGTGACAAAAATGGTTCTCCATTGCATTTCTATCCAATACCTGTTACATGCTTACCTGCATAACATTTGTAGGGGGTGTCCTGCAGCAAATACCCACAGCCAAAGTCTATCAGCTTTAGCTCCAGCGTTTCTGTGTTTATGAGAATATTCTCTGCCTTGATGTCACGGTGCAGGACACCATGGTCATTGCAATGGCGAGCAGCCTGAACCAACTGACGCATGATTTGTTTCGCCAGAGGTTCTGACAGTCGACCTTTGTGATCATTCTGGAAATCATGGAGGTCTTTGCAGGGGCTGGGTCGCTCCAAGACCAAGATGTAGCTGTCTGACATGTCGAACCACTCGTACAGCTCCAACACGTTCTCACACCGTGATGGCTTGGACACCATTTTCATCAGTGCAACCTCTCGAGGAAGGCTGTGTGTCTCTCCAGGCTGAAATATGAACAGATACACTTAGCATGAGTGTACCGTGATTATCCCTAAATTATAGCAAACAGAAATATACAGAAGAAAGGCTTGGATTATAACTGTCTCAGGTATCTACTGTATTATGGATAATTCATTATTATGTTACCAGAAACAATTTAATTTACACATAATTCTATACATAATTCTGTGCAATATCTAAGAAAGAAATTAAGTTACTTACAATGGTGATGAAAACGTCATTCATCGTCTTGCCCACATGTTTAATGGCAACCTGTTCACATATACAATATATAATTACATTTGTATAAAAACCTTAAAAAGACATATACAGTCCACAAGTTGTGATGCATTGTGTTGATTAGTGTAAATTGGCTGTAGACGTGCAGTCCTGTTACCTGTTTACCGTCTGCCTTACGGACTCCTGCACGGACACTCCCGTAGCCTCCTTCACCCAGCAGCTCTCCAGTAGAGTACTGGGACTTAAACACCGCTGTTAAACAAATACACAAGCATTCAGTAACAAATAAGAAGTGTGTTGTCATGTCAATGTCCCAGAGTACAGTAAGGTACCTTATAGATGAGTACCTGCAAAAAAAACATTTTATCCACCCACAGGTCTTAACAAGAGAACTCTCAAATAACAAATTTACAACTTTCACATTTAAGCTTGCAAACATTGCATAATTACTGTCTCTTAACCTTTCAGAGGTTTTGAAAAATCAATCTGAATCTTTTCAGCTCTGATCTCTTCTGTCTTTTACCCAAAAACTAATGTAGGTTTTATGTAAACATGACCATATTAGATTCAAACTTTTTAATAAACCATTACATGGTGCAAATATATAAAACGATTAGACTATTTTAACCTATTAAAGATCTGACAGTAGATGAACATACCCCATTGTGTATCATGGCGTTCCTCACGTGGATGCTGGAGATTGAACACCACACTATACATTAGGCTACCTTCTGGGGTCATCAGCATAAACACTTTATCTGCGTACAGTTGACGAAGATTTAGCAGCCACTCTGGTTCTTTTCCCTTCCCTTGGTGTAGTGTCTCTGAAAGCTAAAAGGCAATCAGGGGAAGTAAACTGGCTAAATATTTTGCATATAATAACTTGGAACTACTTCACAAATATTGATAATTATATTTACTGCAATGGTCAGTTTCATCGTGGTCTTTGAGATTTCTTGTGGAAAGGAAGCAATTGCTGTAGCGATGGTCTTGCAGTACTCAAAGGCTTGGTCGAAAAGGCCAAACTCATATAGCCTGATGGCGTGATAGGACTTGAAGCTCTACGATAGACAGACAGAGTTATTCTTTCTTTGTAAAAAGGTTCATGCTTAAATTTGTACAGTATAAAAAGAATATAACAAAATTGTAAGAAATATTAAGAAATAAATAGAGAAAGTCCAACCTGGAAGTTTGGCTGGGCGAACCCCGTGGTCAGCCAACATACGTATTCGTATACCTCAGTTTTTTCAATTGCTTCCCTCATGGCTGATTGGCTGATTGGCTGTCTGCACAACGACAAAGGTTTTTCAGTAGCAAGTCAAAAATTAATCATACACACGCTCTCACACAAGCACACACCCAATACCTGTCACAGCCGATGAGCTCGAAGCTGGATCCCTCTAAAATCTGCAGCTCCTCCATTGCAACCATGTAACACAGCTGTGCAGCATGGGTCAGTCCTTTGGAGTCTGCAGATGAAAGACCAAACATACATGTAAGGATTTGGGTTCATGGAACAGTCCAGAGATCATGAAATAATTACAACATGTGAAGTTAATAAAATGTTGTTACTGTCGTCCATACCAAGGTCTTGTCCCATTTGAATCACATCATCCAGTATCTGGTCTTTTGGGTTGTCGGAGCATAAAAGTTTTGCCAGCGGAAGACACCAGCTATCTTCATTGTTAACCCCTAGCTGAAACAGGAATTGGCACATTAGTGAGCAAAATATAAAGCAAAAACAATTACAGTATAAAAAAACTGACAGATAGTGATGTTGATGCATTAATAAACAAAGGTATAACTAATATAGTTACAAGACTTAAAAAAGAAGATTAAAACAATGATACCCGTTTCCTCAGAAGTCTGTAGTTCTTAAACAGGAGCACAGCGACTTCAGCCAGCAGTGTGTTCTGTAGAAGAAACATCTTTAAGTTCCATACCTACTCTAGGTACAGTATAATTATTCATTCATCTGCTTACAATTCAGACCAATTTTGAGTTTTTGCAGATAAAATCTCTTGCTGCTTTTGTCATGAATAATTTTGATTAAAAAGTCAAGACACAAGCAAATAAAACACTTACTCCATTTTGGTTGCAACGCAGCTCCATAAGCTTCCAGAAGAAATAAGCTTCCTTTTGGTTGGGTTCCTCCACATGCTGTAGGCACTCCTGGGATTTTCTCTGGATAAAACTCATCACGTCCTTTTTCTGGGTCTTACTGCTGTAATAGATGGATATGGATTACTGTACATAGACTTTGACCAACTTATGACATGTGTGTATGTGTCTGTGTGTGTGTGTGTGTGTGTGTGTGTGTGTGTGTGTGTGTGTAAAATCTGAAAGGAGAAAAAAAGGACTCACCTCATCAGAGGGCCAGGAAAAGAGATGTTTACCCCTTCAGGCAGGTAGTTGCCTCTATCCTCTGGTGACAAACGCTCCAGAGAAGTTCTTCTCATTTTTGATGTAAACTGTGGAATAAATATATTTGTTTGTTGATTTATTTGCTGTTTTTATATGGTTAATGTTGTGTTTAAATTATTTTGTTCAGCCTCGTAGACGATATTCACTTGTGATTTGCATAAATCTGAGACTTTTTCAGCTTTTTTCCCTTCTCCTCTGCACATGATGTACACCAGTGTCCATAATAAATACATATGAGGCGGAACCAAAAAGCGAAACGAGCCGGATTGTCGTTGTGGATTTTACTCAAGATTAAATCGTCATTTAGGATGAGAAAACATTTAGGACTAATGTAATATCGTTGTATTTCTATTTTTCTACTCATTTTCCTGAAGGTTTTACACTTTAGGATGAAGAAACAGGACAAATCAGTGTAGACATGTCGCAGTTACACACTATTTCCAGATACAGAATATACTGAATATACTTATAGACTTCTTACCTTAGCGGACGGAGTTTCCAGCTCTTTTACAACTTACCGATAACTTGATCGGTTTCTCTGCTCAAGTCGCAAAACGTCAAAAGATCGCTTTGAAATGTAGAGTTGATGCTCAGAGAACTTCTTCTTCTACCAGATGTTCAAATAATAACATCAGCGTTACTATAGATTCCACAGTAGAGCCAAAACGTCTCTCACTGACGTCACTGACGTCACGTTTTAAAAGTAAACATCCCAGTGAACTGAGCGTAACCCAGACCGTATTAATGCGCACACGCGCTTGTATTCAAAGTAAACTTCATTATGTACACACATTTTTACTAATCAGTGGCGTGCAGTGGGGTTTCAGTCAGGGCCTTCAGTAAGCATGTAAACCACATACATACTCATCTGTTACAGCTAACGCAGTCATATGCAAATAATGCGCATATTCGGCTGCACATACAGGCACTCAGCAACATGACAGCTGATCAACAATTAGCCTAAAACAGTATGCTAGGTAATGGTGGGTTGAATTCAGACTAAATTTCCCTGCATGTATCAATAAATGTAATCCCCCTCTGCACACTGTGTGCATAGTGTCACATTCACATCCACATGCCACAGTAGGCTACTGTCAATGCAACACGTACCACTCAATAACAATGTGCATAAGCCATTAATAATGCTTATTATCAGATGCGAACCACAATCTGCATGATACAATACTCGTCAAATAGTAAAGCACTCACCCGTCACTTGGAAATAAAATCCATGCCTCTGTCTTTTGTAACAAAGCGTTCAATAACGTCATCGTGCAGTTGTCCTTTTTGCTTCAGCTGATTGAGTAATTCTTTCTCAATGGAGAGAGAGACCAAAGAAGACAGCCTTGATTGTCCAGTTGTGCTCCTTGTGTAAGTTTTAATCCGTTTGAGAGCCGAAAACGAGCGTTCCACAGAGGCTGTAGACACTGGTATTGTTAGGATCAGGCATGTGAGTGTGTAAAGTTCTGTCATACTGTCTGCAAGGCCTGTCGTCCTCAGAAAATTCAGGAGATCGCTTATACTTTTACCGCGAAAGTTTGACATGCTATACATGACTTTGAGCTGAGCTTTGAGCCTGTACAGGTCAAACTGTGCACCGTAGTTCTCCATCAGACTCCTGAGCTCTGCCTCTGGAAATGTCTGTCCACACTGTCAAAGCCACAATCATTCCATGTCCCTTTACTCGTATTAAAAAGTAAACACGGCCAACAAAATAACTTCTTGTGCTGGGTGCTAGCTGTTAGCCACTCAAAGCGCTCATAATTGCAATCTTTAAAATGGCGCACAAAACCTTTGCCGTCCTTTGTTAGTGAATCCAGTTTGGGTGTAGGTCTTCCTTTCTCAACTATTTCTCTTTCGTCTGCAAAAGTGCGCCTTGAAAAAGGTGTTGTAAGTAGATCGTCAACAAGATCGGGTGTATCTGCAACAGTGGATGTCATTTTCTTTGAAATTCATTATAGATATATACACTAGATGTCGCCTTGGGTACTGCAGTTCATTGGAACGAATGCGTCAATAGAGCCGCCATCTTGGAGCGCCATAATGTAGGCAAAGGTCTAACGGAAATAAAATCACCATAAATCGTCATGAATGCGATTTTCTATTTTTTTTTGGTTCGTTCCAACGGTCAGACATGTATTTATCATTGAGTCCAGAGAAAATTTAAGGTTTTGATATTAAGATAATCTACTTTTTCAAAATATAATGCATAGTGCTAGTAGGTCTATGTTTATTAGTTAGACTTTTGCTCTGCAGTTGCAGAGTATGAACCTTTGCGACATGGTGTTGTCTCAACTTATGAAAGGTACAAACAACCAGTGAAATTAAACTAAAGTTAAGCTAGGTGTAGATATTTATGGAAATTCACGAAACTGAATTTCACGTTCATACGTTGGAAATTTACGACAGACGTTAGGGGTAGCGCTGGGCACGTCGCTAGACCCAGAGGACGTGCTGTCATTAAACGTCAAAATTTCATTGGTTGATTTTTCTGTCACTAATGCTTTTAACAAATCATATGTGTTGTCCTTCAACAAAAGCCTATAGCAATATGTCGGAACTTAGGGCCCGCCTCCAGGTGGACATATCACAGGGTGATCTGCACTTATAGACTTTTAGCCAAATATCAACTATTTTAATTAAACTTCACTGATAGCACTAACATTAATACAAATAAAACAATGAGAAGACTCTTCAGACCTGGATGAGAATGAGCAAACTTCTTTATTGCAGCCAACCATTCCATTGAGCTCAAAGAAAAATTTCTAAGTTAAAAGTAACAAATAAAAAGCCAAAAGAGCGTTCACCTGCAACCCAAAAAAGATCCCACTTCCCCAAGAAAATCCCCTCAATATATACTCTTGCGCCTCTAGGTGCCTCCTCTTTTAATTTACATACCTTCAGGCAATTTCCCATTATTTCTCAAAGTTGCCCTCAAAGCCCTGCCTAATCATTTACATGACTTCTCCGAATTCCCCTTATTTTCCAGAATTACCTCATTCGCCTCCTAAATGGCCTACTGTAATGTTCTGTTTTTCTGATTCCTTATTTCCCAGACTCAAGGTCTTCCCTTGGATTTTTCTGTATATGGATTTTCCTGTCCTTGTTAATTTCCTATTATTTCCAACCTTCTTCGTCATTGTTATTAAAAAATGTGCTCGAGAGAGCTTTATTTCCTTGTTTGTATCAAATTTGTCGCTCAGTCTTTCATGCCAGACATCTTGTGGATTAATCCTCCTTTCAGCTACAATGAGTAAGTTTTTCTCATTTCTTCTCTTGCTATTTTATACTGTATATGATTTCTACTGATTATATGTTATATGAGTTTGAATTATGTTAAACGTTCTTACTTATATTTGATTATATTGTATTGCTACTATTGCTAAACGTTTGCTGCTATAATGTTGCTTTAAATATAAATGAAGTTCTATGTTAGCTCCTTAAGCTTTATTGAACTTATAACCTCATTATGATCTCAGTCTGTTACTTCTCAGACTGGGCTTGCTCATGCATACTTTAAGCTTTAGTTTCTCTATATTTCTACTAAGTTACTCCCGTTCCCCCTTAGATCCTCAACCTCAGGGTCTGATAGTACTGGGCCTAATTACTTTTACTAAGTTTTATAATTACAATAAACTCTTCTCCTTTGTTTACCCTCTGACTCAGGTATGCACTAGTTATATATTACCGTAAAATTATTACAACATCTGGGGTCTATTTCCATGTGTCTTATGACACCAATTATAATCCTTTTAAGGCATATTACTTTACTTTTGGGGCATTCCTGGGTCACAGATTGTTCACAACAAATATCTGTAGAGCTGGTCCCAGTTGTGTAAGCTGATTTTTAGTGACTTTTTGAGGGTACTCCAGTTCAACCTTTTTTTGCTATTGTGTGGACATTACATGAAATAAATAAATGTAATAAATAAATAGCATACTTCGTCTTCTTCTTTCGGCTTTTCCCTTCAGGGGTCGCCACAGCGAATCATCTCTCTCCACCTAACCCTATCTTCTGCATCCTCAACACTTGCACCCACTAGCTTCAAATCCTCATTAATTACATCCATATACCTCCTCTTTGGCCTTCCTCTTTGCCTCCTGCCTGGCAGCTCCATGTCCAACATTCTCCTACCAATATACTCACTCTCCCTCCTCTGAACATGTCCAAACCATCTTAATCTCGCCTCCCTAACTTTGTCCCCCAAACGTCCAACATGGGCTGTCCCTCTGATGTACTCGTTCCTAATCCTGTCCAATCTTGTCACACCCAAAGAGAACCTCAACATCTTCAGTTCGGCTACCTCAAGCTCTGACTCCTGTCTCTTCTTCAGTGTCACTGTCTCTAAACCATACAGCACGGCCGGTCTCACCACTGTCCTGTTCACCTTCCCCTTGATTCTTTCTGATATTTTCCTATCACACAGAACTCCTGACACCTTTCTCCACCCACTCCAACCTGCCTGCACTCGCTTCTTTACTTCTTTCCCACTCTCTCCATTACTCTGGACTGTTGACCCCAAGTACATAAACTCCTGTACCTTCTTCACCTCTTCACCCTGTAACCTTACTATTCCACTTCCCTCCCTTTCATTCACACACATGTACTCAGTCTTACTACGACTGACTTTCATTCCTCTTCTCTCCAGCGCAAACCTCCACCTCTCCAGGTTTTCCTCCACCTGCTCCCTGCTCTCACTACAGATCACAATGTCATCTGCAAACATCATCGTCCAAGGAGACTCCTGTCTGACCTCCTCTGACAACTGGTCCATCACTATAGCAAACAGGAAGGGGCTCAGAGCCGATCCCTGATGCAGTCCCACCTCCACTGTGAACTCCTCTGTCTGACCTACAGCACACCTCACCACTGTCCTGCTCCTCTCATACATGTCCTGCACCACTCTGACATACTTCTCTGCTACTCCTGACTTCCTCATACAGTACCACAGCTCTTCTCTTGGCACCCTGTCATACGCTTTCTCTAAGTCTACAAACACACAGTGCAACTCCCTCTGACCATCCCTATACTTCTCCATCAACATTCTCAGAGCAAAAATTGCATCTGTTGTGCTCTTTCTGGGCATGAAGCCATACTGCTGCTCACAAATTTCCACCACCTTCCTTAACCTAGCTTCCACTACTCTTTCCCACAACTTCATTGTATGGCTCATCAACTTTATCCCCCTATAGTTGCTGCAACTCTGCACGTCACCCTTATTCTTAAAGATCGGCACTAACACACTCCTTCTCCATTCCTCAGGCATCCTCTCACTTTCTAATACCCTGTTGAACAAACTAGTTAAAAATTCCACTGCTGCCTCTCCTAGACACTTCCAGACCTCTACCGGGATGTCGTCAGGACCAACTGCCTTTCCACTTTTCATCCTCTTCAAAGCCTTCCTGACTTCATACTTTCTAATCTTATCTACTTCCTGTTCCACAGAGTTCACCCCTTCTACTCTTTTTTCCCTCTGATTTTCCTCATTCATCAGCTCCTCAAAGTATTCCTTCCATCTCCTCTGTACACTCTCCTCACTTGTGAGCACCCTTCCATCTCTATCCTTAATAATTCTAACTTGCTGCACATCCTTCCCATCTCGATCCCTCTGTCTAGCTAACCTGTACAAGTCCTTCTCTCCTTCTCTAGTGTCTAACCTAGTGTACAACTCTTCATATGCCTTCTGCTTGGCCTTAGACACCTCGCTCTTCACTCTGCGCTGTAACTCCTTGTATTCCTGTCTATTCTCTTCAGTCCTGTCCATATCCCACTTCTTCTTGGCTAATCTCTTCCTCTGGATACTATCCTGAACTTCCTCATTCCACCACCAAGTCTCCTTATCTTCTTTCCTCCTTCCAGATGACACACCCAGCACCTTTCTCCCTGTCTCCCTGATCACTTCTGCTGTAGTTTCCCAGTCATCCGGCAGCACTACCTGACCACCCAGAGCCTGCCTCAACTTCTGTCTAAATTCCTCACAACATTCCTCCTTTTTCAGCTTCCACCACTTAGTTTTCTTCTCTATCTTTGACCTCTTCCTCTTACAGACCATCAGAGTCATCCTACACACCTATGCTGTCTGGCTACACTCTCTCCCACTACCACTTTACAGTCACTAATCTCTTTCAGATTGCCTCTTCTACAAAGGATGTAGTCTACCTGTGTTCTCCTACCTCCACTCTTGTAAGTCACTCTATGTTCCTCCCTCTTTTGAAAATACGTGTTAACCACAGCCATGTCCATCCACAGCCGCCATTCAACTGGACGGGCTAACTTCATTTAGAGCCGACAGAAATGCAGCTCTGTGCGGTAAGACTCGCGGTGGTGGTGTGTGTGTTTATATCAACACGGATTGGTGCAAGAACTCTGTGCTTGTTTCTAGTTACTGCTCATCGTCAGTGGAGTTTGTGACTGTTAGATGCAGACCATTTTATTTACCACGGGAATTCACTACTGTTTACATTGTCAGAGTTTACATTCCTCCTAGCGCTAATGCTAAAGAGGCGCTAAGTGAGCTATACGGAGCTATTAGCGACCTACAGAATGTTCACCCCGACGGACTTTTTATCATCGCCGGAGATTTCAACCATGCAAATCTCAAGTCAGTGCTCCCTAAATTCCATCAACATGTGGACTTTGCTACGAGAGGTGAAAACACGCTGGATCTTGTTTACACAAACATTCCCGGCGCATACCGTGCGGAGCCCCGCCCCCATCTCGGCTACTCAGACCACATCACTGTTATGCTAATTCCAGCATACAGACCACTCGTCAGACGCTCAAAACCGGTTATGAAGCAAGTGAAAACCTGGCCAGCAGGTGCCACCTCTGCTCTTCAGGACTGCTTTGATTGCACTGACTGGAATATCTTCAGGGAGGCTGCAACCAACGGTGACTCTGTCAACTTGGAGGAGTACGCGTCATCAGTGACCAGTTACATCGGCAAGTGCATTGATGACGTGACCATCTCCAAGACCATTACTACACGCTCCAACCAGAAGCCGTGGATGACTGCTAATGTGCGTGCTCTGCTGAGGACTAGAGACCTAGCCTTCAGAACAGGGGACAGGGCGGCCCTAAGAACAGCAAGGGCCAAACTGTCCCGAGCCATCAGAGAGGCAAAGTGCGCACACGCCCAGACTATCCACAGCCACTTCCAGGACAGCGGAGACACCCGGCGCATGTGGCAGGGCATACAGGTGATCACAAACTACAAGACAGCTTCACCTGCTTGTGATAGCGACGCCTCCCTCCCAGATGCGTTGAACAATTTCTACGCTCGGTTCGAGGTACAGAACAACGTAACGCAGAGGAAGTCCATCCCTCCCCCCGACGACCAGGTACTCTGTCTATCCACGGCCGACGTGAGGAGATCTCTATGCAGAGTTAACCCACGGAAGGCTGCTGGACCAGACAACATTCCTGGCAGGGTGCTCAGAGAATGTGCAGAACAGCTAGCGGATGTCTTTACGGACATCTTCAACATTTCCCTGAGCAGCGCCGTTGTTCCTACGTGCCTCAAAACTACCACCATCGTTCCTGTCCCAAAGAAGTCTACAGTGTCCTGCCTCAATGACTATCGTCCCGTTGCACTCACACCCATAGTTATGAAGTGCTTCGAGAAGCTCGTCATGAGGCACATCAAGACGCAGCTACCACCCTCACTGGACCCCCTACAGTTCGCGTATCGTCCAAACCGCTCCACAGACGATGCCATTGCCACAGCTCTCCACTTAGCCCTCACCCACCTGGACAATAAAGACACTTATGTACGAATGCTGTTCATAGACTTTAGTTCAGCATTCAATACAATCATCCCTCAGCACCTGATTGGGAAGCTGAGCCTGCTGGGACTAAACACCTCCCTCTGCAACTGGATCCTGGACTTCCTGACTGGGAGACCTCAGTCAGTCCGGATCGGGAACAGCATCTCCAGCACCACCACACTGAACACTGGAGCTCCTCAAGGCTGTGTGCTCAGTCCGCTGCTGTTCACTCTGCTGACTCACGACTGTGCAGCAACGCACAGATCGAATCATATTATCAAGTTCGCCGATGACACGACCGTGGTGGGTCTCATCAACAAGAACGACGAGTCAGCATACAGGGAGGAGGTGCAACAACTAACTGCCTGGTGTAGAGCCAACAACCTTTCTCTGAATGTGGATAAAACTAAAGAGATGGTTGTGGACTTCAGGAGAGCACGGAGTGACTACTCTCCGCTGAACATCGACGGATCATCTGTGGAGATCGTCAAGAGCACCAAATTTCTTGGTGTTCATCTAGCGGAGAACCTCACCTGGTCACTCCACACCAGCGCCATCACCAGGAAAGCCCAGCAGCGTCTCTACTTCCTACGAAGGCTGAGGAAGGCACATCTCCCTCCCCCCATCCTGACCATGTTCTACAGAGGGACCATTGAGAGCATCCTGAGCAGCTGCATCACTGTCTGGTTCGGGAACTGCACCATCTCAGAACGCAAGACCCTGCAGCGGATTGTGAGGACAGCGGAGAAGATCATTGGGGTCTCTCTTCCCTCTATCACAGACACTTACACCACACGCTGCATCCGCAAAGCCAACAGCATTGTGGATGACCCCACACACCCCTCACACACACTCTTCACCCTCCTGCCATCTGGAAAAAGGTACCGAAGCATTCGGGCCCTCACGACCAGACTGTGTAACAGTTTCTTCCCACAAGCCATCAGACTTCTCAACAACTGAAATGTACTGTACTGAGCACAACATACACACACATCATCTGTATGGACTGCATAGACCCTCACAAAACACACACACTGACACAACATACTGTTTACATGCTGCTTACAATCCAGCAAACTGTTTACATGCTGTTTTGCACACCTTGTCTGCTGTTTTTTGCACAAACTGTCCCAACATTTCAGCCGTTTTTGCACATACTGTACAATATCTCAGCCATTTCGCACATACTATATTAACACATACAGTATTAACACTGGTCGGTCGGCGCTGTTTCTGTCACTGTTTACTTTTTATTGTCTTTTGTGTACTGCATTTTTGTACTTTTTGTATTGTCTTGTAACTTGTGTCTGCACTGTCATTGTCCTGCACTGTCTTGTCCTGCACTGTCTGGTCCTGCACTGTCTTTAGTCCTGCACTGTCTTTTGTCCTGCACTGTCTTGTCTGTCTTGTTTGTCTTGTCCTGCACTGTTTGCACCAGGTTGCACAGTTGCACTTTATGTGGCTAAGACTACTTACAAGTCTTTAGCCCTGTCTTTGTTTCTATGTAGCACCTTGATCCTGGAGAAACGTTGTCTCATTTCACTATGTACTGCAACAGCTATATATGGTTGAAATGACAATAAAAGCTTCTTGACTTGACTTGACTTGACTTGATCCTCTTAGCAAAGTCTACTACCATCTGTCCTTCAAGGTTCCTTTCCTTAACTCCAAACTTGCCCATCACCTCCTCATCACCTGTGTTCCCCTCACCAACATGTCCATTAAAATCCGCTCCTATCACCACTCTCTCACCCGTGGGAATACTCTCAATCACCTCATTACCAGGTGATTTATTATACTTCAAAAATTTCATAGCATCTAAAACCTCTTCCAGGAGTACATCCTCATCACAGCATTCTTTATCTTAATCATTGTGAGAATAAATTATATTTCCTTGTTCCAGTTTAACATGTCTTAAATGAGAGGGGGCACGGCGGCTTAGTGGTTAGCACGTTCGCCTCACACCTCCAGGGTTGGGGATTCGATTCCCGCCTCCTCCACGTGTGTGTATGGAGTTTGCATGTTCTCCCCGTGCCTCGTGGGTTTCCTCTGGGTACTGGGTACCCCGGTCCAAAGACATGCATGGTAGGTTGATTGGCATCTCTGGAAAATTGTCCGTAGTGTGTGATTGCGTGAGTGAATGAGTGTATGTGCCCTGCGATGGGTTGGCACTCCATCCAGGGTGTATCCTGCCTTGATGCCCGATGATGCCCGAGATAGGTACAGGCTCCCCGTGACCCGAGGTAGTTCGGATAAGCGGTAGGAAATGAATGAGTGAGTGCCTTATGGTCGTTTAGGGGAGTAACAAGTATTTCAGCTGACACATTCTCTTTTAAGACACTCACAGAGATTAACCAGAAATCTATTTGAGACTGTTATGTGCCACTTGCATTACTTCACGTATAAGCAGTTTGATCAGGGTGAGTCTCTCTCCAAATATCGGATAAATGGCATTTGAAGAGATTGACTGCTTAGGAGGCCATCTATCAACTACATCATTAAGAGTGATATTAAAGTCTCCTCCAACAAGTAAATAAGCCTGTGGATATTTCTGAAACCAAAACAATATTCCGACGTCTAAGGACTTAAAAAGTTCATGATCAAACCCATACTTAAAGCCACTATGGTGCTCACATTGGCCCCATAATGAAATGCCTGCAAACTGGAAGTACATTTATACATATGTACATATACATATAAATGTACATATACATTTATTTTTAACTTGGTTATAGAAGTATATTTTGTTTTGTCTGCAACAATAAGTGGGTGTTACATCTTTCTTTCTCTCTCAGTTTGTGAGTGTACGTATTGTATTCATTTTTTTAATGAGAAGACCATATGTTTAATTTATTAAACCATTAATTTGTTGAATACAATATGCAGTTTGGTCATGTAGCAGTGTGTATAATGCTATCCAATTAATAATTTTTATCTAACAAGTTGCGTATGACCTCCGGAGATTTCCATGTTTTATTCAACAAGGTAGTACTAGATAGTAGAAATACAATATGGTTTGTTGTATGGACTCATAGCAGAACTGGGGCTTTATCTTGTTTACTGTTACTTCTATGCACTAGACAGTAAATTGACTGCACAATAAAGATGCCTTTTCTCCATAAGTTGATGTTTATATAGCAAACATTTAGCAATTCATCAAATGTCACAAAAGTGTGAGTTTGACCCTGAACTTAAATTACTGGCTGTTTATAACATGTTACAACATTATGCTTTTTTAACAGCATAAATTAGCCACTAGGTGGCATAGTGATGTGATGAATTTAACATTAGAACAGACACTGTAGTTCAGCCTGCAGTAGTGCATCTCTGACACAGTCTTTTACACCAGGGTGTCCAACCTTATCTGTAAATGGCTGGGGTGAGTGCAGGTCAGTGGTGGGCCGTCAGGACCAGCAGGGCTTTCTCTGCTGGCCCTATAAAAATAATTTTTTAAAAAGTGTTAAATGTTTTTCTTTAGTATGCCTTATTTATTTATTTCATGTAATGTCTGCAAAATTGCAAAATTCGTTAGTTTTGTTAAGGTTGAACTGGAGTACCCTCAAAAAGTCACTAAAAATCAGCTTACACAACTGGGACCAGCTCTACAGATATTGCTATAGGCTTTTGTTGAAGGACAACACATCTGATTTGTTACAAGCATTAGTGACAGAAAAATCAACCAATCAAATTTTGACGTTTATTGACAGCACGTCCTCTGGGTCTAGCGACGTGCCCAGCGCTACCCCTAACGTCTGTCGTAAATTTCCAACGTATGAACGTGAAATTCAGTTTCGTGAATTTCCATAAATATCTACACCTAGCGTAACTTTAGTTTAATTTCACTGGTTGTTTGTACCTTTCATAAATTGAGACAACACCATGTCGCAAAGGTTCATACTCTGCAACTGCAGAGCAAAAGTCTAACTAATAAACATAGACCTTCTAGCACTATGCATTATATTTTGAAAAAGTAGATTATCTTAATATCAAAACCTTAAATTTTCTCTGGACTCAATGATAAATACATGTCTGACCGTTGGAACGAACCAAAAAAAAAATAATAGAAAATCCCAATCATGACTATTTATGGTGATTTTATTTCCGTTAGACCTTTGCCTACATGATGGCGCTCCAAGATGGCGGCTCTATTGACGCATTCGTTCCAATGAACTGCAGTACCCAAGGCGACATCTAGTGTATATATCTATAATGAATTTCAAAGAAAATGACATCCGCTGTTGCAGATACACCCGATCTTGTTGCCGATCTACTTACAACGCCTTTTTCAAGGCGCACTTTTGCAGACGAAAGAGAAATAGTTGAGAAAGGAAGACCTACACCCAAACTGGATTCACTAACAAAGGACGGCAAAGGTTTTGTGCGCCATTTTAAAGATTGCAATTATGAGCGCTATGAGTGGCTAACAGCTAGCACCCAGCACAAGAAGTTATTTTGTTGGCCGTGTTTACTTTTTAATACGAGTAAAGGGACATGGAATGATTGTGGCTTTGACAGTGTGGACAGACATTTCCAGAGGCAGAGCTCAGGAGTCTGATGGAGAACTACGGTGCACAGTTTGACCTGTACAGGCTCAAAGCTCAGCTCAAAGTCATGTATAGCATGTCAAACTTTCGCGGTAAAAGTATAAGCGATCTCCTGAATTTTCTGAGGACGACAGGCCTTGCAGACAGTATGACAGAACTTTACACACTCACATGCCTGATCCTAACAATACCAGTGTCTACAGCCTCTGTGGAACGCTCGTTTTCGGCTCTCAAACGGATTAAAACCTACACAAGGAGCACAACTGGACAATCAAGGCTGTCTTCTTTGGTCTCTCTCTCCATTGAGAAAGAATTACTCAATCAGCTGAAGCAAAAAGGACAACTGCACGATGACGTTATTGAACGCTTTGTTAAAAAAGACAGACGCATGGATTTTATTTCCAAGTGACGGGTGAGTGCTTTACTATTTGACGAGTATTGTATCATGCAGATTGTGGTTCGCATCTGATAATAAGCATTATTAATGGCTTATGCACATTGTTATTGAGTGGTACGTGTTGCATTGACAGTAGCCTACTGTGGCATGTGGATGTGAATGTGACACTATGCACACAGTGTGCAGAGGGGGATTACATTTATTGATACATGCAGGGAAATTTAGTCTGAATTCAACCCACCATTACCTAGCATACTGTTTTAGGCTAATTGTTGATCAGCTGTCATGTTGCTGAGTGCCTGTATGTGCAGCCGAATATGCGCATTATTTGCATATGACTGCGTTAGCTGTAACAGATGAGTATGTATGTGGTTTACATGCTTACTGAAGGCCCTGACTGAAACCCCACTGCACGCCACTGATTAGTAAAAATGTGTGTACATAATGAAGTTTACTTTGAATACAAGCGCGTGTGCGCATTAATACGGTCTGGGTTACGCTCAGTTCACTGGGATGTTTACTTTTAAAACGTGACGTCAGTGACGTCAGTGAGAGACGTTTTGGCTCTACTGTGGAATCTATAGTAACGCTGATGTTATTATTTGAACATCTGGTAGAAGAAGAAGTTCTCTGAGCATCAACTCTACATTTCAAAGCGATCTTTTGGCGTTTTGCGACTTGAGCAGAGAAACCGATCAAGTTATCGGTAAGTTGTAAAAGAGCTGGAAACTCCGTCCGCTAAGGTAAGAAGTCTATAAGTATATTCAGTATATTCTGTATCTGGAAATAGTGTGTAACTGCGACATGTCTACACTGATTTGTCCTGTTTCTTCATCCTAAAGTGTAAAACCTTCAGGAAAATGAGTAGAAAAATAGAAATCCAACGATATTACATTAGTCCTAAATGTTTTCTCATCCTAAATGACGATTTAATCTTGAGTAAAATCCACAACGACAATCCGGCTCGTTTCGCTTTTTGGTTCAGTAATCCATACCGCTGGATCCATACAGTAATCCATATCCATCTATTACAGCAGTAAGACCCAGAAAAAGGACGTGATGAGTTTTATCCAGAGAAAATCCCAGGAGTGCCTACAGCATGTGGAGGAACCCAACCAAAAGGAAGCTTATTTCTTCTGGAAGCTTATGGAGCTGCGTTGCAACCAAAATGGAGTAAGTGTTTTATTTGCTTGTGTCTTGACTTTTTAATCAAAATTATTCATGATAAAAACAGCAAGAGATTTTATCTGCAAAAACTCAAAATTGGTCTGAATTGTAAGCAGATGAATGAATAATTATACTGTACCTAGAGTAGGTATGGAACTTAAAGATGTTTCTTCTACAGAACACACTGCTGGCTGAAGTCGCTGTGCTCCTGTTTAAGAACTACAGACTTCTGAGGAAACGGGTATCATTTTTTTAATCTTCTTTTTTAAGTCTTGTAACTATATTAGTTATACCTTTGTTTATTAATGCATCAACATCACTATCTGTCAGTTTTTTTATACTGTAATTGTTTTTGCTTTATATTTTGCTCACTAATGTGCCAATTCCTGTTTCAGCTAGGGGTTAACAATGAAGATAGCTGGTGTCTTCCGCTGGCAAAACTTTTATGCTCCGACAACCCAAAAGACCAGATACTGGATGATGTGATTCAAATGGGACAAGACCTTGGTATGGACGACAGTAACAATATTTTATTAACTTCACATGTTGTAATTATTTCATGAATTCTGGAATGTTCCATGAACCCAAATCCTTACATGTATGTTTGGTCTTTCATCTGCAGACTCCAAAGGACTGACCCATGCTGCACAGCTGTGTTACATGGTTGCAATGGAGGAGCTGCAGATTTTAGAGGGATCCAGCTTCGAGCTCATCGGCTGTGACAGGTATTGGGTGTGTGCTTGTGTGAGAGCGTGTGTATGATTAATTTTTGACTTGCTACTGAAAAACCTTTGTCGTTGTGCAGACTGCCAATCAGCCAATCAGCCATGAGGGAAGCAATTGAAAAAACTGAGGTATACGAATACGTATGTTGGCTGACCACGGGGTTCGCCCAGCCAAACTTCCAGGTTGGACTTTCTCTACTTACAATTTTGTTGTATTCTTTTTATATTGTATAAATTTAAGCATGAACCTTTTTACAAAGAAAGAATAACTCTGTCTGTCTATCGTAGAGCTTCAAGTCCTATCACGCCATCAGGCTATATGAGTTTGGCCTTTTCGACCAAGCCTTTGAGTACTGCAAGACCATCGCTACAGCAATTGCTTCCTTTCCACAAGAAATCTCAAAGACCACGATGAAACTGACCATTGCGGTAAATATAATTATCAATATTTGTGAAGTAGTTCCAAGTTATTATATGCAAAATATTTAGCCAGTTTACTTCCCCTGATTGCCTTTTAGCTTTCAGAGACACTACACCAAGGGAAGGGAAAAGAACCAGAGTGGCTGCTAAATCTTCGTCAACTGTACGCAGATAAAGTGTTTATGCTGATGACCCCAGAAGGTAGCCTAATGTATAGTGTGGTGTTCAATCTCCAGCATCCACGTGAGGAACGCCATGATACACAATGGGGTATGTTCATCTACCATTTGGACCAAAACCCTTAAACAGCATTAAACAGCAAGGAATGTACAGTAATGATTTGGAGCACAAATCTGTCAGATCTTTAATAGGTTAAAATAGTCTAATCTTTTTATATATTTGCACCATGTAATGGTTTATTAAAAAGTTTGAATCTAATATGGTCATGTTTACATAAAACCTACATTAGTTTTTGGGTAAAAGACAGAAGAGATCAGAGCTGAAAAGATTCAGATTGATTTTTCAAAACCTCTGAAAGGTTAAGAGACAGTAATTATGCAATGTTTGCAAGCTTAAATGTGAAAGTTGTAAATTTGTTTCTCTTGTTAAGACCTGTGGGTGGATAAAATGTTTTTTTTGCAGGTACTCATCTATAAGGTACCTTACTGTACTCTGGGACATTGACATGACAACACACTTCTTATTTGTTACTGAATGCTTGTGTATTTGTTTAACAGCGGTGTTTGAGTCCCAGTACTCTACTGGAGAGCTGCTGGGTGAAGGAGGCTACGGGAGTGTCCGTGCAGGAGTCCGTAAGGCAGACGGTAAACAGGTAACAGGACTGCACGTCTACAGCCAATTTACACTAATCAACACAATGCATCACAACTTGTGGACTGTATATGTCTTTTTAAGGTTTTTATACAAATGTAATTATATATTGTATATGTGAACAGGTTGCCATTAAACATGTGGGCAAGACGAAGAATGACGTTTTCATCACCATTGTGAGTAACTTAATTTCTTTATTAGATATTGCACAGAATTATGTATAGAATTATGTGTAAATTAAATTGTTTCTGGTAACATAATAATGAATGATCTATTATAGATACCTGAGTCAGTTCTAATCCAAGCCTTTCTTCTGTATATTTCTGTTTGCTATAATTTAGGGATAATCACGGTACACTCATGCTAAGTGTATCTGTTCATATTTCAGCCTGGAGAGACACACAGCCTTCCTCGAGAGGTTGCACTGATGGAAATGGTGTCCAAGCCATCTCGGTGTGAGAACGTGTTGGAGCTGTACGAGTGGTTCGACATGTCAGACAGCTACATCTTGGTCTTGGAGCGACCCAGCCCCTGCAAAGACCTCCGTCAATTCCTGAATGGTCACAATTGTCGACTGTCAGAACCTCTGGCGAAACAAATCCTGCGTCAGTTGGTTCAGGCTGCTCGCCATTGCAATGACCATGGTGTCCTGCACCGTGACATCAAGGCAGAGAATATTCTCATAAACACAGAAACGCTGGAGATAAAGCTGATAGACTTTGGCTGTGGGTGTTTGCTGCAGGACACCCCCTACAAATGTTATGCAGGTAAGCATGTAACAGGTATTGGATAGAAATGCAATGGAGAACCATTTTTGTCACGTTGCTGACGGTGCTCCTACTCTCTTTTTTACTCAGGAACTTGGGCGTACTGCCCACCTGAGTGGTTATGTGAGGGACTATATTTGGGTGTTCCTGCTACCATCTGGAGCCTGGGAGTTGTTCTGTTTGACATGGTGTGTGGACACCTGCCCTTCGGTTGTGAGGATGACATCATTGATCGGAACATGCGAATCGCTCCCGGCTTGTCTCAAGGTGAGAAAGTCAAAACCCATCAAGTTTAGACGTGTATAGTAACGCTGGTAAACCTGCGTTACACAATAAATGAATCATATCGACTGATTTTCAGAATAAAAATCTTTCATCTACAATTTCTAACTAAAGATCTCTCTCATCACTACACACAGGTTGCCGTGATCTGATCTTGTGGTGTCTACACCGACATCCTTACGTTCGTCCCACGTTCGAGGAAATCCTCAGCCACGAATGGTTTGAGGAACTTCAGAAGGAAGTCAAGGTGAGACAGTGAGAAGAAAATAGACCTGAAAATATCGAGTGAAAACATGCTATAATAGTCCAGATCACATGACTTGTACTGCTCTGTAACAGAGATTGCTGGGCATTAATTATATTAGATTACACAAATACAATTACATAGAGATTAAAAATAAAAATTCAGTTTTTATCGATTATGAAATAGTTTTCAAGGAAATAATCTGAGCAAAAATGACCTACTAACTAATGACCTACTAAACCTATTAACACAAATATATAAATAATAAGCTCAAAGTAATACTAACAAATATGTAGAACTCGTTAATTTAATACTTGTAGACCTTTTTGCAGTATCTATAATAAAGTGAAGGCTGTTTATATTTAATTAATTTCTGTCATCTGATGTCATCTGTTAGTAATCAAGTGCTTGCATTGCATGCAGTCAAATATTAGGCACATCCAATATGATACTATTTTATACTAATCATATTTATCACACTTGAATTTATTATGTACAATGCTATTTTCTTTGTCTAGGACCAGCGTCCTCTTCTGGAGAGCCAAATTACACCATGGGGTATGTTAAAATCTAGCATTTCCAGAAATGTAGCTGTAATGTGTTCCTAGTGAACGTATAACTCAGTAAAAAGTTACTGTGGATTTTCTTATTTCAGCTTGATTTGAATTATTGTCTGTGTGTTTAACAGAGGTGTTTGAGTCACTGTACACTCCTGGAGATATGTTGGGTGAAGGAGGCTACGGGACAGTCTGTGCAGGATATCGTAATGCGGATGGCAAGCAGGTCATTTAACTGCACACGACATCTACAGTTAATTTACACTAAGCATCAGAATGCAGAAATCAGAAAGCATTAAATATTATCTATGTCCCTGTGGTACAATCACAGGGTTAAATAATAGCACTTGCCTGATTGTCTGGGGCAAAGAAAAAGAGCAGAATGAAAAATCATATTTTTTAGGAAACAGCTTACTAACTGAACAATGTAATTGAAACCACTGCAATTCATTTGATTGTTTAATCTTCATCAATTGCTTAATCCATTTGTGTGTCCAGTCAACATGAATAAATTGTATTAGTTGTTGCCAGTCGTCTGCAAAGTCAGACTTGTAGCAAAATGTTGGTAAAATTTGAGTACAAGGCTAAGTGAGTCCGATACCTTATTCCCCAATGTGAAAGTTTCTGTTTATTTCTGATCGCAACTGTGTACAAATTATGATTTGTTCTTTTTTCATGTATTACAATAACAATATAAATGTTTTGTATATATGTGCAGGTTGCAATTAAATACGTGAGAAAAAGTCCGGACGATGACTTCATCACCATTGTAAGTAAACTTCTACTTCTAAGATTCTTAAATTGCAGAAACGTCATAGAGTTCAATTAACATCCATCTGATGAACCAAATGATTTGGTTCTGCTAAAATATTCCAAAACCTATCTGAATCATTACCAGTGAAACCGTATTGTATCATCCATATTCCAGTAGTGTAGAAGAATTCATTCCAATTGAGGGCTAACTGTATCTGTTGGTATTTCAGTTTGGAGAGACACGCAGCCTTGATTGGTTTGAGATGTCCAACTGCTACATCTCGGTCCTGGAGCGACCGCGTCCCTGCATGGACGTCCAGAAATAACATCAGCGTTACTAATGATTCCACAGTAGCGCCAAAACATCTCTCACTGACAGTCAATTAATGTTTTTGTACAGACAGTAAAATCAACATATTATTAAGTCAATCTTATATGTCTAGTATTTTATTTAAGATGTATTATATTTTTTTTGTTTGACATTTACAATTATGTAGATTTTCTTTTATCATAAATGTTACTAAATAAATGTAATCACTTTCTCTATGAACGTAATCTACTGTTATTACAAATCTCATACACACAAAAATATTAAAGTGTTTATTTTGCCCACATTAAAAAGTAATGACTCACTAGCTTTTGTATAGCTACCTGGTACAGTATTTAGTGTGCATTCAGTAAAACCTGAATCCATCATCCATGTACAATGTGGCACACAATTTGATGGGGAATAGCTTTATGAAAGGATATTTTCTCACTTAATGTTGTAGTTGGAGCAGGTCAGCAACAAATGTAATAGTAGCATGAAAGAAAGAGAAAAAACATACAATAAAGGACTCTGACGGTTATAAAAAAAAAATTAAAAAAAAAGAATGACACAAAGATCAGGTGTCTAATTTGACACAAAACAAAAAAACATTTCGACAAATGTCGGCAGGTTCTGTCCATATATGTCAACATCCTCAAGTTTTTGAGAATCAAAACTGAAGAAGGCCGCTACATGTCTGTTTGCCTGGACAGTGGACATATAAAGACAAGCTGCTGTATGTGAGTTATTTTTAAGATGAGACATGAGTTGGGGAGCATCAGCAGCCTAGATTTTCTATAAAGTTTCTAACGCCTCAAAAGTGTAGCATAATGTTGCTATTGCAAAGCCCCATTAGCAGCATGCAAGCTTTAGCAGTACGGCCACATCCTTACAAGGTCTCTTTGCCTTAAAGAAGGCTGGATACATCCACAGGATCCTCTCCATCGGCACCATGGACCACAAGGATCTTGAGGATGTATTGAGTGGCGTCGCTTCGGCTGTGATCCTGCATACAAATTAAAAACAAATAAAAACAGAATTCATTTGAAGTGAGTTCATCATCAGGGAAGAATAAACACAAAGTATGTGCTTAAAACAAACATCATTAAACATAGCTTATGATTATGTTAAAATGAATCAAATCTAGAAGGATGGCTGGATCCCACAAACTGTAACACCCCCCAACCCCCTACCATCCTGGAATTAATGTTAGTTTCAGCCATAAATCGTGTCTCTCTGCACATTTACAATGCTGTAACCCCTATGGCTTTGTAACCCCTGTTTTTTTTTTTGTGAATGTATTTCATTTGAATCATTTAGTTTGTTCTTCCAGGTGATAGAAGATTTTATTGCCATTTATAATGTACAAACCAGTTTCAAAAACAATTGACACAGTAAAATGTAAAAAAAAACCTGAATGCAATCATTTGCAAATCTCATACATTCACAATAGAACATAGAAAATGCATCATGCTGCATGCTGGCACCATCCAAGACTTCATGGTCTCTAAAGACTTGGATTTCCTGTTTTTAACTGAGACATGGCTTGAACCGACAGACAGCTGTTTTCTTCCAGAGCTGTTACCTGCGAACTATAATGTTTTAAACTCCCCGAGACTGTCTGGTCGAGGTGGGGGGGGTGGCTACGCTGTTTAAAGACCATTTCAAATGCTCTGTTGTATCAGCAGGGGAATAATCTTCATTTGAGGTACAGCTGTTTAAACTAAACCTGGCTCAGACCCTCTACTGCGCTCTCATTTATCGTCCTCCTAAATATAACAAGGACTTCACTCAGGACTTCGCTGACTTTCTCTCACACATCATACCCATTACGGACAACCTCTTAATCTTTGGGGACTTTAATATTCATGTGTGCTGCTCGTCAAACCCTCTAGGGCAGCAGTTCTCTGATCTCATTGACTCTTTTAATCTAACACAAAATGTTCTCGAAGCCACACACAGTCATGGGCATACTCTCGATCTGGTTTTATCCATGGGGTTACCTATTAAGGATGTGGCTACAGAGGACAATTTCATATCGGACCATAGACCAGTCTTTTTTAGACTTGATCTAGCCGCTGCCTCACCATTGACCCCGTTCATACTGCAAGTCTTAATGCTCAATTCGGATATTTTGCTCAGATCTGATTTTTTTGTTTGGCTGTTCACATTACCTTTTAAAATGTGGCCTATATCGGATACCAGTGTGAACTGTTTTGAACTGACCCGCATGCGCAAACGAACAATAACAATGATGTCACACGCAGCACGCCCTTGCGCTAAAAGGTTGGCGAGGTTATGGAGGAAGTAAGCATGTTCACATTTCTTTCAAAATGTTTGTGTAATGGCAGCCATAACATTAAAGAGCAGGTGCTGAGGACGAGAAGAATGAATAGAAAGAGCGCAAAATTAGCTATTTTGGCCTTTTGTGGGGTTATGGCTGCAAATTCACTACAGAGGTCTCCAGGTCGAAGCCAGGAGTAGTGGGAATGTGATGTTTGTAGGCGTAGTCACGTTTGTGTGCGTACTCGCCAGCGCATAATTGTGATGAATGTCGATGTAGATTGACGTAAAAGTCACATCAAATCCGCCTTGGTTGTTCACACTGCGGCCACATTGGAAAAAATCATTTTGATTTGGGTCAAATTCAGATTTGGGTCTGATTCAGGACCACATATGGAAGTGGTCTAAATCTGATTTGAAAAAATCAGATCTGGGCAAGATTTAAGTGTTCACACTACTGCTGAAGAAGTCTGACCTGGTCACTTGACCCCAAAAAAAATCAGATTTGGGCCACTTTTACCTGCAGTGTGAACAGGGTCAAAGAGATCATTTAGAGATGTTTATTTTCGTTCGATGACTCATGAGTTAACGGCAAATCATTTCGCAGAGGCGTATGCAAATAGCCCTCTCTCATCATTACTAGAAACTGCTGGACCTTTGATGGACACGGATAAATTGACTGTTGCTTTTAATTCTGTCTGTTTGGATTTTATAAACGATATCGCTCCAATTAAGAAAAAAAAGCCTAAATCTTTGCCTGAGCCTTGGATTAATGTTAATACAAGGGCTCTTAGACAGGTTTGCAGACAAGCTGAACGTAGATGGAAGAGTGATAAATTACAGATTTCTTTTGAAATATTACAGGTATCCCTTAAGAAATATCAGTTTGCTGTTAAAGCTGCTAGAACAAAATATGTTTCAGAGTTAATAAATAGATCTCCTCACTGCCCCAAAACTTTTAGTACAATAAATTCAGTACTTAATCCATCTACTTCTACTGATTCCTCTCTTTACACTTGTGAGGACTTTTTGACTTTTTTCCAAAGGAAGATTGAATTAATCAGAGAAGATATCACACCTTCATATTGTGTTCTAGCAGCTTCCACCCCAATCTCCTGTATATTTGATCATTTTGACACAATCTCTCTTCCAGCTCTGGAGGATATTATTAGACACATGAAACTATCATATACTCTCCTAGATCCTATACCTCCTCGCTTTCTAAAAGATCGTTTTGATATTTTGGGCCCTAGCATTCTATCTATTGTAAATAGCTCTCTGAGAAATGGAATGGTGCCTCCCTGTCTTAAGCAAGCAGTGGTCTCTCCTTTACTCAAAAAATCTGGCTGTAACCCTACAGAGCTGAATAATTATCGACCAATTTCCAAATTACCATGTCTCATAAAAGTATTGGAAAAAGTTGTTTTTTCTCAAATTACTCCTTTTCTAATTGAAGATGACATTTTAGATAACTTCCACAGTACAGAGACTGCATTAGTTAAAGTAGTAAATGATCTACTAATGTCAGTCGACGATGGGTTGGGTGTTGTTTTAATTATGCTCGATCTCAGTGTCGCCTTCGACACGGTAGATCATTCAATTCTTTTGAAACGCCTGGAGGATGAAGTAGGTAACAAGGGGACTGCTTTAAAATGGTTTGTCATATTTGCATGAAAGAACATTCTTTGTGAATTTTGCAAATAACTCTTCTTCGTTGGCATCTTTAAAATATGGTCTTCCTCAGGGTTCTATTTTGGGGCCCATTTTATTTTCTTTGTATATGAGCCCTCTTGGCTCAATTTGCCATCGTCATGACATTTCCTATCACTTGTATGCTGACGACACTCAGTTATATTTGCCATTTAAAGTTTGAAATTTGAACTCGCTACAGCCTTTAGTACTCTGCCTGGATGAAGTCTGGTTATCGTACAATTTTCTTCAATTAAATGAGAAAAAAATCTGAGATAATTATCTTTGGTCCATTGAAACTTAAGGAAGCTGTGTCTAGTGCTATTGCCCCACTGGATATACCTATAAAAAATACTGTTAGGAATCTTGGTGTAATTATCGACTCTTCCCTCAGCTTTGACAACCAGATTAAGTCAATAGTAAAGAGTAGTTTTTATCAACTTAGACTGATCTCCAGGCTGAAACCCATCCTTAATACTAAAGACCTACAGGTCATAGTGCATGCTTTTATCACTTCAAGACTGGACTATTGCAACTCTCTGTATGTTGAGATAAGCAAACACAATCCATCTCCTCTGCAATTATTGCAGAATGCAGCAGCTAGGATTTTTAACAGGCACAAAAATTTGAGAACACAACTCCAGTATTATCTACTCTTCACTGGCTTCCAGTCCAGTATAGAATTGATTTAAAAATTTTATTGATGGTTTTTAAAGCATTTCACAACATCGCTCCAAGTTATATCACCGACCTCTTAAAGGACCATACAGTACTCCAGTCAGGTCTCTGAGATCAGGAGATAAACTTCTACTGGCAGTTGCCCATTCCTCAAAAAAAATCTAGGAGCGATAGAGTTTTCATGGTCATTGCCCCTAAACTGTGGAACATCCCCCCTTTGCACATTCGGCAGGCCTCAACTTTAGAAGGTTTTAAGTCTCAGTTAAAAACTTATCTTTTTCATTTAGCGTTCGTTGAGAATAGACCTTGTTTAGAGTTTATTGATGCGTTTATATTTTATTTCATTTTATTTTTTATCTGTTTTGCTTTTATGTATATTATTTTTACGTTTTAATTTTCTTTGTATTTATTGGTCTGATATATATTGCTTTATGTCTTTGTAATGTTGTGCAGCACTTTGGGCAATTGAAATTGCAGTAAAATGTGTTATATAAATGAATAAAGTTCAAGTTGAAGTTAATTTAGGAGGCAGAGTGGCAGAGAGTTGAAGCAGTAAGCATGCAGTTGTATCGTGAGGCTTTTTATATCCAAGAAACATCCCTGGGGATCCTGCTGGATGCAACAAAGAAGTCTTGTGGGCCGGCCTCCTGCTCGAAGAGACACCAACCATATTAATTAACACAGGGCTATCAAGTATCATGCATTGAGCGTGACAATCACTCATTTGGGTCTTTTGTCACGCTCTCCCACCTCTTGTATTTCTTATGCAGAAAAACTAGTTATCATATATTTAATATGCAGCACATTTAAAATATGTCACTCTTACCTGTCTTCAAAACTTGAGAGCCCTGTTATCATCATATAAATATGAAGAGCATTTTTCCTTGTCTATTAATCACTGGATTGCTTTAGTAGAAGACAGTCACAACTAGAAAGGGAAATATTTTTCTTTTCTTTTAATCTTTCCTATATAAGCCTTATATCTCTAAAGGGGTCTCAAAAACTAATCATTTTATAAATCAAAATATACAGTATGATTAACTTGTATGTTCAGTGTGTATACTTCTTTATTTTCCTAGGAAACCATATGGGCATTAATAAAGCAAACAATCACCTTTTATCTGCAGCAAACCTTTCCGATAAACAAAATTAGTCTATCTTTTTAAAATCTATCTTTTAACAGTTCCTTGACTTGAGAAGGATGTTGTTTTGAAAGATACACGTTATATTGCCAAATGTTTTGGAACACCCCTCCAAATTTACATTTACAGCATTTGGCAAAAGTACAAAAGTGCTTTTAAGTCTCTGTGAAATCTGGTTCACTAGGTTAAAGACTAAAGATACCATGAGTCTAAAACACTGTTCTATTAATTATTATTATTATTATTATTATTATTATTATTATTATGATGATGATGTAATAAACACAACAAACAGTGGAGAAAGTGCTAGTTAAAGTATTTCATGAAGAAGTAAGTCTTCGACTGTCATTTGAAGATAGCCATTGACTTGGCTGGACCCAAAGTGAAGTTTATTCCATCACTTCAGTGCCAGAACAGTAAAGTGTCTTGTTGTACAGTATACTTACCTCTTACCCTGAGAGATGGTGGGACCAGTCGAGCAGTGCTGGTAGCTCTGAGGGTGCGAGGTGCAGTGCGAGGAGTGATGAGGGCTTTGAGGTAAGAGGAAGATCAGATCATTATGCAGGGATATTGCAAGATCATGACCTGGGGTTGAATCACCTGGGATGATCGGCAGTTCAGTTTTGCTAGGATTGAACTTCAACTGTTGAGCCGTCATCCACAATGATATGTCTGCCAGACATGCTGAGTTCCAAACAGAAGCTCTAAGGGCGGGAAAGAGAAGATATGTTGAGTATCATCAGCATAGCAGTGGTAAGAGAACCCATGTGAGGAAATAACTTTGCCAAGAGATTGAGGAGAAAAGGAGAGGACCAAGTACTGAGCCCTGTGGGACACCTGTCTCTGTCGAATGTGCTGCTTTAAAGCCAGATTGGTTGGGATCTTGGAGGTTGTTATGTGAGAGATAGACAGACAGTTGATCGTAGACAATGTGTTAAAGAATCTTTTTTAAAAATTAGAAAAGTGATCTGTAGTTACTGATATCTGATGGATCCAGAACAGGTTTATTCAGGATGGGAATAACCCTTGCTCTCTTGAAGGTACTTGGTACATGATCAAATGTTAGGGATCCATTAACGATCGTGGTGATGAAGGGCAGAAGGTCTTGTGAGATGGTATGGAGCATAATGGAAGGGAGTGGATCCAATGGGCAGGTGGTAGGATTGCAAGACCGGATGAGTTGTAAAATATCTTCTGCTGCTACAGTTGAGAAATGCGACAGTGAAGGAGTGGGGGAATCCTGACTGTGAGATGTAGTCGGGGCAGTAGTAAAGGTCCTGCAAATTTTCTCAATCTTCTCATGGTAAAAAGTCTTCTGCAGTCAGGGAGGATGAAGCAGGTGAAGTCGGGGGGTTCAGTAGAGAAATCCAAATCATTGAATTCAGGTGTTCTAATCTCTTCCATGGCCACAGGTTTATAAAATCAAGCACATAGCTCAGTGAATTCAAGCATGGTTTGCCACCTTTACAATAAGTCCATTGGTGAGTACATTAAGTACATTTCCTACTAAATATTCTATGTTCAACTGTTAGTAGTATTATTACAAATTGGAAGCAATTGAGAACAACAGCAACTCAGCCACAAAGTGGTAGGCCACATAAAATCACAGAACAGGGTCAGTTCATTCTGAAGTCACCAACTTTCTGCATAGTCAATAGCTATAGACCTCCAAACTCTGGAAGCTTCATGGACTAGGGTCCCATGGCAGGGCAGCTGCAATTAAGCCTTACATTTATGGTATTTGGCAGACGCCTTTAACCAGAGCGATGTACAAGTCTCTATTGATGAATACATTAACACTGGTTCACTTGGTTACAGACTTAGGATACAATCGACTGTTACGCCCCGTCTAGGGGTGAAGGCGAAACATGAAAGGGAATGAGAAACCAGGGGTAACTGAAAGAACAATAGTTTAATGAGAACCCAGTGTACAGGTGGGGGTGTGTCTTCAGGAGCCGACAAGGCCAAAATAACAAACAAAACAGCTAATTATTTCACCCTTTAAACTTCCCCACTAAACAAAATACAAATCACTTCCCTAACTCCCTGAACAAAAACACAGTCAGAAAAAGGTACAAACAAAATGGCATCGGTCTCCCTACCACCCCAAGAATACTATGTACAACTATATACAGATAAGCAGACAAGTCCAAACAAGGGCAATCCAGAATCAAAGTCAAAAGAACAGGCAGGAGTCAGTAATAACAGGAAATGCTAAGCATACAAATATAACGACCAATTCACAAAACTAGTTAACAGCAAACAAATAACCACAGCAAATGAGCCAAAAAGCTAAACAGGAAGTGGTGGTGGAGGCTTTTATAGGCCACAGGGAGTCAGCTGACCAGCAGGGCATGGCACCAGGTGAACCTCAGGAACCAATCAGGGTTTATCCTGCACAGAAACAAAACTCTGTTCAGGTTTTTATATATATATATATATATATATATATATATATATATATATATATATATATATATATATATATATATATATTCATATATATAAAATACACACAAACAACAAAGAGGGAAAAAAGTGCTTCAGGAAGTGTTGTAGTGTTTCAGGAAGAGGTCTTCAACTGCCGTTTGAAGAGGCCATCCATTCATTCCACCACCTCGTTGCCAGAGAAGAAAACAATCTTACAAATTATGAAGTGAATAATCACTCTTCTCTCTCTGGCAATACAATGGATGAGTCTAGTTTCGGCAGTTGCCAGGAGAATGATACTTACCTTACTGTTTTTCAGGGGTTGGGCTTGACCCTTTAGTTCCAGTGAAAGATAAGATAAGATAAGATAAGATAAGCCTTTATTCATCCCACAGTGGGGAAATTTCTGTTACAACAGCAAAGAAAAAATGTGCAAATATAATATAAAAACATAGTACAAATATCAATATATACAGTACAATGTATAAATGCAAACAATAGGTAGATACATTTTCTAACAAATTGCACTAGGTAATTTTGCAGTTTAAAAATTGTTATTGCACAGTTGCTGTTGCACAAAAATGTAAGTTATTGTTATTGCACAGTTGCACAAAAAAAAGTAATAACAGTGTGCATTATGGTGACTGGTTTAAAGGGAGCAGCTCTGATTATACAGTCTAATAGCAGCAGGAAGAAAAGATCTTCAGTATAGCTCCTTTAGACACTTAGGATGTAACTCTAATCTGTCACTGAAGAAGATGCTCAAAGAGGAAACTCTTTTGTACAGGGTGTGAGAAACATTCTTCATCAATGATGGTAGCTTAGCTACCATCCTCCTTTCTCCTACCTCCTGTACAGTGTCCAGGGGAATCCCCAGGTCTGAGCTGGCCTTCCTTATCAGCTTGTCCAGTCTCTTCCTGTCTACAGTAGAAATGCAGCAGACCACTGCATAGAAGATGGCTGAGGCCACCACAGGGTCAAAAAGGGTCTTCAGTAGTGTTCCCTGCACTCCAAAAGACCTTAGTCTCCTCAACAGAAAGAGTCTGCCCTGCCCTTTCTTATAATTTGCAACTGTATTGTCTGTCCAGTCTAGTTTGCTGTTCAGATGAACACCCAGGTACTTATGAGTCCACTCTCTCAATATCCTTTCCCTGAATGTTCCCTTAATGCTTCAGCATACAAAGACATTTTGAACAATTTCATGCTCCCAACTTTCTGGGAACAGCTGTTCCAACATGGCTGTACACCAGTGCACAAAGCAAGGTCCTTCTAGAAGAATGGTTAATAATTACCATAAACACGCTTCTAAACCTTGTGGAAGGCCTTCTTAGAATAGTTAAAGCTGTTATAACTGCAAAGGGTGGGCCCCATGTAATATTAAACCCTACAGATTAAGAATGGGATGTCATTAAAGTTTAATGTGAAATATGTGTAGTTCCACTTTGCAAGTTGTCAGAAAGTACCACAGTGCCTGATTGAGCCCGTTTCCCCTGGCTGTTATAATAACCTCCATTCTTATGTGAAGGCTTGCCACTAGATTTTGGAGGGTTTCTCTGAGAATTTATGCTCTTTATGCCTCAAGAGCATTAATGAGATCAAGCTCTAATGTTGCGTGATGAGGCCCAGCCTGCACATGGCACTTCATGCGAGAGGTTTTCACTGAGGTAAATAGAGCTCACTTTGTGCAAAGGTGCATGGTCATACGGGAACAGGTTTTGGCACTGTAGTTCCAATGAAAAGAAACTGTAATGCTACAGCTTACAAACAATCTAAACAATTGTATGCATTCCATATGGATGGCATTCACAAACATTTGCCCCATATAATGCATTACAAACTCCTATTATGAGACATGTAGTGCAGTAGCAGGGGTTGTAGAGCTGTACAATGAGTATTTGAATAAATTCTGCAAAAAGTTATAAATTGTGAAAGGGGGGGGGGGGGCAAAAACAAAAGAACACATACTTGTATTCCAATGGCATACACCACACCCACTTGTAGTTTAAATCAAAATACAGACAGAGCTCACAGTATGTGGAGCATAAGCAGATACATATAGAGGCACAGCATTACACCCCTACCTTCAAGGCTTCAAGCTGACAAATTTATCTCCTATATGAGTTAAGGTTAATTTCAGCAAACATTCAGTGAATAGCGATGTTATAAACCACAAGAGCTTTTAAATGTACAACTTTCATAAATTAAAACTGAAAACAATCCAGTTGTGCAAAAAAATCAGTTTAAAAATGTACACTTTATTAAGGGTGTTTAATACAAAAATACAGAAACTCGAAAGTCAATTCATATGTTGACTGGCAGTCTCCCTCTTTAAAATGGTCTGCTCCATATCTAGAACACACTTGAAGTTGATGTGAATTCAAAAGGAGACACAAGATGGAAGATTAAGATGCAATCTCATGACATTTGAACCAATAATGATCAGTAACACAGCTTTTAACATGGAACGTCAATATTTTTAACCAGTTAAAAATATGATGGAAACCATTTATATCAATTTAATTATTGTGTTTACTGATTGTATTTGGTACAATGGATGAATCATTACTTAACTTAAAAGATTTTCCCTCATAATTGAGATCTTTCTGAAGCCACATTGTAGACTATTTTCTTCAACTGATTACCAAAAACAGTTATTGTATTTTTTTAGCTGTCTATATGGTTACAACTTTGTGAGCGACAAGCTGTTGACGAATGGGAACCTCTGCCAAAATGCGTGTTAGTCCCAACGTGCCCCGCTGGTTATTTTGATTTAGGGTCCCCTTTCTCACTGGCTTTCTTCTGTTTCTGCTGCATTATCTCTGCATCCCTGAAAGGAAAACCGTTTGTGTTAGAATTCATTAATTAATATCCATTGTAGACGTTCATTACCATCACTGGGAAAAGCTGTGAAAGACGTTACCTCTGCTTGCGAGCAGCAGCAGAAAGACCATCATCCTTCCTGCCTTTGCCCTGCTCATTTTGTTTCTTGGCGTGCTTTTGTCGGGCAAGTTCACGCTGGTTTCCTCCTGCAAGAGACAAGGTCACATCCACCACCACCACCAGTTCATTAGGATTTTGATTTTACATCGATCTGAAACACACATCCTGCTCATCTTAATTTAGTGCTGAAAAATACAGCTTGATCTGACCAGCTAGACAAACCAGTAAACCATCTTTAAACAGCTGGTAATGTGCTGGTAGATTTTAAGAAATGTAATTTTAGGAAAATAACACAATTGTAGTGCAGCTACACAAATAACCCTCACATATTTAAATGGTCTATTTAGTCAAGCAATAATGAAGCTGGAAAGTAACTTACCAGCTAGTAAAGATGTTCTACCAGTTTGACCAGCTCGGATTGTGTTTTGGAAGCTGATAGCCGGTCAGATCAAACTGGATTTTTCAGCAGGGATACCGTTATGTAAACATAAATAGATAAATTTGTTTACATCCATTAATAACGTTAATAACCTTTATGTATCAGGCTCATTCTCTTCACCAAATACGCTTTTCCATATCTGCAGATGTATTAATTATATAAATATCATATGCCAACGTGGCAACACGAATTCCTAACACAAAAGCATGCGTGTACTATTAAAACAAATTAACATCTGGCCTAGATTACTAAGAAATGTACAAATATTTCGATATCCGTGTGACAAGCAGCCATCTATTATACTCGTCATGAAAACAAATAAATAATTGTTACGCTTTACTACTAGCTAAGACTAGTGACGTTACAAGGAGACGATAAGACAACATGATCGTGGCAAAAGTAACTCCGTCGAAACGATTTTTGTGTAGGTGAATCGTTATTCTGGACGCTTAATGAACAATTAACACATTTATTTTGTCTATTTTAAAAGTATTTACTCGCCCAACGGCGGTCACGTCATCTTGCTAGCTAGCTTCATCTAAGCTAGCATTAGCTAGCGTAAATTCATAACATTTCGGTATTTATATTAAAGTAAGTACTTAAAATATGGAAATTTTGATAAGCAATAATACATAAATAAATACATAAAACAAATACCTACTGGTCATGACTTTAGGTGCTTTTTAAGTCCGGACAAAGCGAAGCCTAACCCTTCTTTTTTTCCTTTAGCAACGAAGCGCTAATTGCTTTCCTGGTTGAACGAGCTGAGTGCGCCTGTGTGTCCCACCTCCATGTTCTGTGTGTTAGCCAATCAGCTTACAAGGACTGCGCACGCACTCCAACCACTACATGAAATAACATGGCTCTTCTTTCTGTTTATAACATAAACAAACACCGGAAGTGCAGAAAGATGTATTCATTTGTTTGTATAATTTGTTTGATTAGATGTAATATAGGTTACTTAACTACAGTCAGATCTAATATGTTATTATTATTATTATTATTATTATTATTATTATTATTATTATTATTAGTAGTAGTAGTAGTAGTAGTATTGTTGTTGTTATTATCAGTTTTTTATTATTATTATTATTATTATTATTATTAGTAGTAGTAGTAGTAGTAGTAGTAGTAGTATTGTTGTTGTTATTATCATTGTTTATTATTATTATTATTATTAGTAGTAGTAGTAGTAGTAGTATTGTTGTTGTTATTATCATTGTTTTTATTATTATTATTATTAGTAGTAGTAGTAGTAGTAGTATTGTTGTTGTTATTATCATTGTTTTTATTATTATTATTATTATTATTATTATTAGTAGTAGTAGTAGTAGTAGTAGTAGTAGTAGTAGTAGTAGTATGGATGACAGAGAAAAAGAAAAACAAAACAAATTAACAAAATAACAGCATGTTCAAGCTTACAGTGGTGGAAATGAATATTGCTGCTCGACTATGGTGCTTTTTTTATTTTTGTTTTTTTGTGAATCGGTGAATCAGTGAATCAGTGAGCCGAAGCTTATGGAATAATCACGTGACTCACGAATCGTCTCACGTATTTAGCACTTGGCTCCTACAGTCATGACTCTCCTGACTGAATTTCTTTAACAGGAGAAATCATTTAAACATTACGCGAAATGCATGATCGTAGGTTAATTGCTACTTTCCAAGTATTTCGGAACAATAGTGCACTATACCACGCTTTGCATTACAGTGCACGCTCCTGACATCTGCTGGTGAAAAGGATAAGTGCAGACCTTAACATTTGAAACTATTAACTATAAATTATAATTATAGAATAGTTATATAATTTATTTATAGTAGGCACACATAAATTCGTTAGTTTACATTTAAGCCATCCCTAATACATTGTCCATTACCTGATGATTGTCCATCAAAGGGTCATGTAGTCTTAAATTAATTTGAAAACTGCTGGTTGATTTTGCCAGTGGGATTGAATACAAGTTTCTTATACATAGATGAGTATATTTGTTGAACCCTTCTTTGCCTGCTAAAACTACAAAATATTTTCAAAAAAAATATCCTAGGGAGTTCCGGACAAAGGAAACCATCCATCCATCCATCCATCCATCCATCCATCCAACCAACGAAAACTCACTTACTCAATCACAAACCAAAATGTACTTTTATCATGTTTATATACAGGTGTAGTTCTAGCTGATGACTGACAACACAACATGTGCACAAGTCAAACAGATTAAACCTCTTATAATTAATCATACTCTGACATATGTAAATATATTATGAGATAGATTTGTATAAGATAGATTTCCTTTATACCAATAAAGACAAAAGAAGTTCAAACTGAGTAGTAGTTTACTAATATATTTCATTAAATTAAGAAACGTGTCCTAAATCAAAAGATCTGCTTTTTATTTTAAACAAATCTCCATAAAAACTTTCACAGATTTCACCATTTTAACATTTTTTTTTACATTTTGTAATTTCCTCAACTATGGTATATGGAAACAATCTATATTAAAGCCATAGCCTTTACGTAAGTAATATATTATTTAGGAATAAAGTGAATGCAAAATAGAACGTTTTGTATGATAAATAAATCTAGATAAAATCTGTTTATTACCCTTTATTTTAATATTTCAGGACTTTTTTTATACATCACAATATACTTTTGTTTTATAAAGGGGCCAACATGCCACTTTAGGTTATTTCAAGAGAAAAGCATGTACATTTTGTACAGTATATGCCTTAAAGAGACAGTTTTGTTTTATTATATCAGTAAAAATTTACAGTCAGTAAAGGAATACCAGTGCACCTGAACATTCATGTAATTATCCAATCAGCCAATAGTGTGGCAGCAGCGTAATGTGTATAACCATGCAGCCAAGAGGTGTAGCCTCCGGATCCTGTTCTGGGCTGAAAGGAGTAGAACAGGATGTGGTCTTCCTGTTGCTGTTGTAGTCAATCTTCCTCAAGGTGTAGTGTGTTATGTGATATGCATAACTGATATGCTTTACTGTTCACTGCGGCTGAAAAGAGTGGTTGTTTGAGATACCGTAGCCTTATTGTTGGCTTGAACTGGATGTTTGGGGGTTTTTGGGTTGTTTTTTTTTTTTTTGCAACATTCTGTGAAAAGTTTAGAGACTGTTGTGTCTCAAGAAACCTCACAAAATAAAAATTTTCTCTTCATTCAAATTTGAGCATTAACTGAAGCTCTCGATCTGTATGATGTTATTATGCCTTGCACTGATTTCAGATAATTGCATAAATGAGCAGGTGTAGTGGAGATTCCACTGAAGTGGCTGGTGAGTGTATAAATGCATAACAGGGGCTGAAATGTTTCAATGCCTGTGATCATTGCTTGGTGTAATACCCAAGATGTATAAGAAGGGATAAGAAGGGCATGTGGAAAAAATGTGCTACATATTTCATATAAAAATTATTGTCAATTCTGGAAAAATGTCCTGCTTATTTTCAGCACCATCCTTAGACAAATTATGAAAAAACACTCGGTGTGACACTTTACTTCATTCACTGATACAGTTCCATTTTCTGTTATTTTGTAAATACATAGATATTTCAATAAACCAATAAATATTGCTCCAATAGGCTCAGCAACGTTCTACACATGGAAGTACTATTTTCCTTTGACAAGGACGACTGACTTGCAATCACTCTACAAAAAAAAATATAAAACATTAAAATAAAATGTTCAATGGTGCATAATTAAGGCAAGAGGGAAACCACGTCATAGATTTTTGTATCATTCCAAAAAAAAAGATATAGCCGCGTCAAACATAGTAAGCCTTTGTCATTACCCTCCACAGAGAATATTAACGACACATGACTGAAAAGCAAACTAATAATCACATGGGACAATGTCTGTTGGGCTCTCAAATCCATCAACCAATTAATCTCCTGTCAGAACATCTCTGTGCATCTTATTATTCTATATATTTTCCAGCATAAATTAAAATTTAAAAAAGAATCATTATCTGCAGTATTCGGTCACTTGTCACACAGTAAATGTATAATGGTGTTGAGGGAAGAAATACAAAAAAAACCCCAAAAAAAACCACAAGTACAGGGCAAAGGTAAAGAGTCATGCACAGAGAATCAGACAAAAGAAGAGGATAAAACATATTTAAATTGAAAAAGGGGTGAAAGCATTTCATCAGTCCATTTGAGATTGTGAAAACCACAGAGAAGTTGATGACAAAATTGATGAAGTATTGAATGAAACATGACTGGATGTGCTGTTATAGGAAAAGAATCAGCACTTGGGTGGTGTCAAACAGCCCATCATAAAGATTTTCGTCCTATAACAGCATGTCCAGAAATGTTTTATTCCTTTTACAGTATACCACAGTGATTTGCCATTTGCCAACAATGGCAATTTTTAATTCGTTAAAAAATGACACATGCGTTTTAACCGTTTGTAGTTATGTTAAATTTTGTGGAACGTCTACAAGACAAGTTAGTCCCCATATAGCAGATATAAAAATCATTCCCTCAACAGCCTAACAAGACTCCTTCTATCAAGTCGAATAGTCATCTAAAAAGAAAGCTTCATCATATCAGCGATTATACGTTTTATTCATGTTGTTAAAGAACGGCAAATTGGTTTATTATTAGCCTTTGATGATGTCTGCCATACAAGTCCCTGTGAATACGTTGTTTCTATAGAAATAACAACATATTAGATAGAATGAGCGCATTAATATAAACCTATCGTTTGAAGTATAGCCAGCACTACTGTCAGAGCTGCTTTTATAGAAAATTAATCTACACCTTCTGACCAATCAGAATTGAGAAGTCAACAGCACTGTGGTCTAATTGCTAACATTTTCTACTTAGACCAATGTAACACTAATGAGTAAAATTTTACAATAACGAAGAACAAAACATGTACACAGTCTTCGTGGCATGGCACTGGGGATGTCTGTGGCTTTGGCCTGGGTTTGATTGGAAAGTTCTAAGTACGTGATGCCATAATAGAATAATGATAGAAAATGGAGAAGCCTGTCACACATTCCCAGTCTCTCATTTATTCACGAGCTAGCCTCCCATCCAGCGCAACTTGTAGGCTAGCCAGCGTCTCAGCGGGCAAAAGTATTCATTGTGAAACTGCTGAAACTCGGCTGTTTGTCGGATGTCCCTCAAAAAGGCCACGTCAAGTTCAGACTCTGTCAGAGCGATGAGAAGCAGGAGGAGAGCCAGGAGCAGCGTGAGCGTGACCAAGAAGAGCCGTGCCAAACTTCCAATGACCTTACTTACTTGCTTCACCTCCATGCTACCAGTGGGTGTTTGGATTTTCCTCAGGTGATAGACTCTTTCTGTAAACTTAGCAACAACCAGACTCCCACTTTTTGGAATGCCTGCTTCTGTTTTTTTCTCCTCTTGGAAACTGGGAGGGTTGTTCATTTGCTGAGACAAGGCCTGGTCCAGTGAACAGTTGCTGGAGACAGGCGTAGGTAACACACTGTCAGTCGGCCTATACAATTCCTCCGAAAATTCCGACGCCCCGTTTCTACCCTCGCCCCAACTGCTATGGGACTTCAGTAAGTCCCCATGAACGATCGACCGCACTGGGGTGGAGTGGCCACTGTCACGTAAAGACTCCAAACCTGGAACAAACATTAAACATTGTTATCTGATTTGTTAAAATAAAATCCTTTTTTTTTTTGCATATTAAGCAAATACACAAAAAATGTAACACCCAGTGACACAACACATTCAATTGAAAGTGTTAGATACATGCTGAATGTTTGAGTCAGGTGAGTGAATGAGTCAGCCAGTGCGCGACTGAGTTCAGCTACAGCTTGATGTATGTTAGACAACTGGCTGCTAAAGGTCATACACTTATTTGGCTTCAGTAGTAATTGTTTTATTTTTTGTAATGCACTTTCTGGGCAGTTGCAGTTTGACTCTGAAAGTGGTAAAGTGGGAGAGTAGTGGTTAAGGCATTGGACTACAGCTCAGAAGGTTGTGAGTTCAAATCTCAGTGCCATGCCTGGGCCCCTGAGCATGGCCCTTAACTCTCAATTGCTCAGAGATATATAAATGAGATAAAGTTAAGGGGCTCTGGATAAGGGTGTCTGCAAAAATGCCTCTCTTTGCATTGTATAAAGCCTGGGTTGTTCTCCTGTTAGTTTATATTTTATTCCTTTGGCCTGCACAGATATTAAATTATAACATCGATCCTGTTGTCTGTTTAATTTGACTTAAAATACGTAAGCACCATTACGAGAAAGGGGTGCAGTTACATTAAAAACTGGCATAGCTTTGATTCAGGTGTAGGCACAAGTACATTTAATAACATTATAATATTGTCTTAATAAGAGCTTTATTAGTCAGCAATTAATATAATCTTAATTAATATGTAACTTACATCTCAGACATAAAATGGCAATATCTTGTTTACTTTTGCTCTGTCAACAGGAATATCCAGAGAAGCCACAGTTGGAAAGAGGGCTTTGTGTTGCCATGCCAACGCACAGACTGATTCACAGCCTGTAGTGAGTGTAGTAACGGTTTCATTGTAATGAACTATTGCTAGTATTCACATTTCATGTAGCGAGCACAGATAAGCAGAACGATGCAAACAGAGAAATGTTCCAGTGCTGCTACACTAAATATCAGCACTCTCTGAATTCCGCTTCTCTGTTCAAATTAGTGGACTGAATGGAACTATTGTATAATTTGTATCTGTATAGTATAATGGATGTATTTATTTTACAAGGAAAACACGGTGTGTAACTCATATGCGGATAACATTTCAATTTATAAAAATATGAAACATTCCATTCTCAAAGACTCAAAAACTGTGTTTGTCTTTACCCTCCATTATAGACATATGGACTGCTCTTCTGCATGTTCGTGGAACACTACTCTGTCTTGGGCCGTGAGCGATGGAAGGACAACTCCTGCTAGGGACCATCCCAGCCCTGAGGAACACAAGCAGTGTTAATCTGTCACTTGTGCAATGTGTAAATGAAAATGAATTCCTAGGGGCTATGTATCAGACGGGATTACAAATTTAGAAAGAAACTTCTGCAAACATACAAGAAACCTCTCAAGCCTTCAGTATGAACCCACCGGTGGATTTCAGGTGGCTCTCGTCTGATTTTGGCACTTTGCTCCATGACCTCCTTAGCCACCTTCCCACTGTGAGAGAAGAAAATTCGAACCTAAATAACTGAATTAACATTGGTTTATTTAAACTGAACATAAGAAACATTTCTTAGTATGTGACAGAAGGAAGAGGAGAAAGTCTATCACAGTGACAGGTAAGGATTGCTGATACGAATCCAAGTGCAAAATGTTTTATTGAAGAAACTGACACACAATTTCAAAACAGTGTCTAAAAATGTATTCCAAAAAATAAAAAATACACATTATAACAAAAGAATAACAATACACAAGGAAATACTGCTTGTATAAGTTCAGGTAGGGATACAGTGAGCATTACTTCACAGTGAGTAATAGACTGTAAGGTCTGTATATGGGGTGTGGTGATTGTCTACTGTTGTGTGGGATGATTAGTAATCAGGTGACTGGACATGACAAAGTCTGTGGTTGTTTGGGTGCGTATTCTTGGGCGTCTATGTTTGTAGGTCATGGTAGGTTCTGGGACGCAGTTAATATCAGTTCACATCAAATGGAGTGTATTGAAGCAGTGTAACAGACATAAAATCACCCGAAGATCATTTACCTGTATCTGAAACGACTCCCTTTAAAGAAGAGATTACTGCTGGACACAGTCCGTACTTGACTGGATTTCTCAAACCTAGAAAAAGAACATGTTGGATACAGTTTAGTTCAGATTATAGTATCATTTGTGGCGAGTCTTGTTCCTCAACACATACTTGGCGTATCTTATATAGGTGGGAGATAAGAGGGGCAAAACAGACTGCTAGTTACATATATAACTGTATTTCAATTAACTCTATATAAAATATACGGCCAAAGGTTTGTGGACACTAGACTATCACAAACAATTGTCAAGAATCTCTATGTATGCTGTAGCTTTATGATTTTCCTTCAGTAAAAGGGTAGCGTAGAGGTGTCTCAGTTAAGTTAGAGATCAGAAGGTCAAGGATTCAAGCTAAGCAACCAATGTTATATGGCTAACCCTGTGCCCCACTCCAACCTCCTAACAATTTTTGGGATTTGCAAAGAAATGAATTGTCATGTTTAGGGTACAAATAAAGGTTTCTTCTAAAAGGCCCAAACCTGTTTCATAATGAAAATGCCCCCGTGTCTATCAAGACATGGTTTGCCATGGCTGATGTGGAAGAACAAGAAAGGTCTGACCCAAACCCCACTGCAAACCCCACTGTTTTCTCATCACCTGGAGGTTAACTTAGGTTCATAGAACCACACTAGCTTTCTGCAGGTGTCTTCCATTGTGGTGACTACAACCACCTGCTACATATTCTGACTACATTGTGGTGACTACAACCACCTGCTACATATTCTGACTACATTCTGGTGACTACAACCACCTGCTACATATTCTGACTACATTGTGGTGACTACAACCACCTGCTACATATTCTGACTATATTGTGGTGACTACAACCACCTGCTACATATTCTATGACTGATTGACAACTGTTTAACGACGATCGTTTGTAAATACACTCTGTCCTATTCCTCCTAAAGGTTTTTTCTCATAAGGTCCATCTTATTTCCTCACCGCTGTCAATCACAACCTGCTTGTTTAGGGTTAAGGCACAGATTATTTGTAAAAATTGCTGTACTGGAAAAAGCATTCTAAAAATGAAAAATACATTCTACAAGTGTGGATATAATGAATTTGGATATAACTACTTACAGAAATGTATAAAAGTCTTAAAAGAATGCAAAGGAATCCTATGAAGCAAAGACTCCTTCAAAAAATATTAAATATATATTACTACATTATAAAATTCTAAAAAAAAAAAATAAAAAAAAAAGGTAATAGTAAAAAAACTAATCAAAGACAACTCTTTGATTTTAATAAACAGTTGTCTCAGGTAAAGTTTTATAAGGATGTTGGCTGCTTTGAAGACTTGCATGGGTACACATGCTTTTCACTGATGTACATTTTCCTTTGTTTTTTCAAAAGGAAATGTTTGGAAATAAGTCAGATATTTGGAGGATTAATAAACATCTATAGCCAAAATTTGTAAGGAAAAATAGAGTGGCCAAGACTTTTGCACAGTGCTGCATGTTAGCCTTATTTTTTATTATTTAGTGTTTACATCTTAAGCCAAAAGGCTTAATTTAGGTCTTTGGAAAGATGACCATGCTCAGCGGTGACTCACTGGTAGAAAGCCTGGTTCTCCACGCCACACTTCCACAGGTGCTTACAGGCTTCTGGCGTTGGTGCAAAGTAGGTCAGGATGATTTTCTGATCCTAAGTGAAAGAAAAAGGAAACAGATCAAGACGTGAATAGGGATGAACCGTTCCAATTTTGGACTGAAACTCTGGACAGATTGTAGCAGATGTGACACATTTCTGAATCATTTTTTATCTGCATAAAATGATGTGGACTGACACACTAAACATGGGAAATATCTTCTTTTTTTTTCACCAGAAAAGACTTTCAGCCATCACATCTCTCATGTATTCCATCAGACAACTGACAGTGTGCACAAGTTAAAAGGAAGACACTAGTATTTTAGAATTGGCTGCAATTATGGTTGCAATTAAGTGGGCTTGGTAGACGTATATACGTGTCTTATAGTGAAAATTAAAAGGCAAAGGCATCTGATTGTAAACAAGCAGTTTGTCTGAAGGTTTTTATCCAAGCAAGCAGAAGCCACACTAGACTGAACCAGTAATAACCAGCTATTATTTGGATACGATTTGGCTGAAATGAACACCCACAGCCACATCGGCCCATTGTGGATAAGATTAGACCTGCCTGTTATATGGCAAACATTATGAGCTCATAAATAAAAAAGGTTCATTAGTACTTCAGTCCAGTAGGGCAGGCATAATTTGGTGATTTTCACATTTAAATAACTACTAAACCTGGTAATTAAGCTGAGTTAGATTTTTATTATACAGTGAGACCATTAAACTGTGATGGATTCTGTGCCTGCAGGACTGTAGCTAATTCTTCCTATTGAAAAAATGTAACTGAAAATCACATTTTGGAAATGGAAATTCTTATCATATGATTTTTACATGATGTTATCATTCTTATATGTACATACTTCCTGTTGGTTTGCATAAATATGGAAGGTCTTCCCCTCAAACTTCATTTTGGTGACCTCATTCCTGTTGATGAACAGCGGACAGTTATCTACAGTGACACACACACACCGATCATGTAAATGCAATATGACATATTTCTCCAACTGACCATTTGAGGAAATGAACTCGCCGGTTCCCTTGAAGCACCACAAAGCCAGACGGAGTGAAACCCAAAAAAGCAGCATTTCCCGACACATCCTGCATCAAAGAAAGGAAAAATAGTCTAAAGACTCAGTGAGGGTTACTATTTTGTTATGTGTTTCAAACTGCAACTGTTTATTCCCAAGATAGACTTGAGAGTGTGTTAGGAAACATTTCCGATAAAATGTGCATGATATTGACCTTACAAGGGTGTGGATCAACTCCGTACATCTCCAATGTCTGAGCCTTCCTTAAGAAATTCATCTCAGAAATCTCAGGAGTCTGGCCACTATTAAAAGAAAAGAGTGATATGTTCACATCAGATATAGCCAAAAAAAAAAGACATACATTTTAAGTGGCAAAATAAATTCATCCTCATAGCACTGCCTCAGCGAGACACTAGTCTCTGGAGAACCATCTGGAGTCTTTTATTTTATGAACACCATTCTATTAATGAGCAGGGCTTATCAAAAGACAAATATAGAGCTTAATTATAACCATAATTATGTTCTTACATTAGCTCGGTTTTGTGAATTTCAGCAATGCGGCGTTCAAGGCGTTCAGAGTGCTTGGGGAAGAACTGGAATTTGGAGCTGTAGCCTTCTGGATGCTTCTCTGGAGTGTAGTCTCCAGTTTCAGCTAGATGAGGAAGAAAAGCCTCAGAAAAATCTCCTACTAATACATAGTATTTCTACACAGTATTGTTTGCTTCCACCTCAGACCATGACATATTCTGGCAAACTACAGGGTCTCCCAATAGTCTCTCCACATAAAGGAAATGAACACTTTTTTAGCAGAAAAATTACTTCATATAAAACATCCGCTACACTATGGCTGTTTCTTTATAAACATACACAGAGCTGTCTCGCCCACTCATGATGATCCTGTATTAACACATCTGGTGTTATGCATTAAGCATTTAATTGCACTTTGAATGCAACATTGCGAAAACTTCCTGATTATTTGAATATGTGTTTCATTTGTTAAAGGCAAACTGGCAAAAAAGATAGACAGACAGACAGACAGACAAACAGGCAAACAGACAGACAGACATAGACATATAGATAGACATATAGACAGACAGAATCTGTGACATTTTGCTAAAAAGTGTTAATTTCCCTGTACATGGAGTATAATTAATGGACAGATCCCCAAAATCAGTACTTAGAGACCCATAATAAGAATTTTAAACCATTGTAATTAGAGATATCCTTCTATATCTTTGTGTTTTTAATTAAGGTTCTTGCAATTCACGTTTGTTAAACCATGTTAGTGTAGAATAAACCCCAAGTCAAATTCAAAGTCGAATTGTGAATATCACCTTTTCTTCATCACAAAATCCAGAATACTAAATTAATACATTTATACACATGTACTTAATAGATGTATTCTTTTATACCCAGGTCTTTTATGAAAGGTATTTCAGCACCAGCAACATGTCCCAGGTAGTACAGCAAACTTCAAAACCTGTCCCTGGATGTCATTACCTTGTAGAATATGAGCAGCTAGCAGGGCAGCGTCAGAGCTCTTGCATAGCAGTCGGCCATGGTACAAATCTCGCTTAATCTGTAAAAAGACCAAATATCTGAAAACAACATCAATAAAAAACATTGTTAGATCAGTTTAGTGCACATACTGTACTTCTGGTCCCAATTATTATAGAAATGTTACATTCAGCTGAGATTGTGCCATGATTTATACTAACAGCTGGCAACAACTTTACATTAGGGTTAGGTTAGTGCTTCTTTAACTGATATTATTTGTCACTAGTTAACATGAACAAACCATGAAGTTCAATAGAAACACAAACACTTAAAAAAAAATAAATAAACCAAATAAGACAAATAATCAATGTCTGTAGTAACCAACGTTTATACCATCAATGGGCAAAATTCTAATCATTACGCCTGGAGACTTGAATTCCTTCCAGTGAATTTTTACTTATTTGTGTGATTTTTAGTTAAACTTCAACATTTACACAAACATTAATTCATGTTAAATATGTTAAAACATCATTTAAATTTCACTAACGTTAAGGTTCATGGCTTGCTGATGTTAATTATACCCCAGTCCTCTTGAATTCTCTAAAGTGATTGGTTAAATAGTATAATTTAAAACATATGCTTATATTATACCACAGAGACTTGTGTAACAGACACTGCTGATAATCTAAGCATAATAATAATAAACTTGTTAAAGAAATATATATGAAGGTTTCTGGGGATTTATATTTCAAAGAAGGAAGGAATCTCCAGTGTCAGTGCTTTGAATCGGTGAGTTTTCCACTTTGTTTTCTTCTCGACAAGGCTTTTTTTTTTTTTTTATTATTTACAAATTAAGACTGAATACATTCATAAATAAATCACCATTGTTGGTATACTGCTGTGGTATAAGAGGAATAAAATACTCCAGAATATGCCATCATTGTAAAAATCATCAAAGCTTTGTGTTGGGACACATTATTTTATATCCTCGTCACTGATTATTTTCCATATATCAGCATGTCCCAAAGTTGTTTGCTCCTTACTATGTTAAGGCAACCATAATGTAAAGCTGTATGTTTATGTTAATATAATGGAATAAAAAAGTGAAAAAAAAAGTACTTCAAATATGGAAAATATGGATCGAGTTTTTAATGATGATGATGATGTTGATGATGATGATGATGATGATTTAGGTCACAGTGGACTGAAGCACCTGGTGATCTCCTCTTTGAGAGCAGCAGGATCAGGGGGATAGAACTTCACCCGTAAACACATGATAAACGGTGGTTGCGCTAGAGTACAAAAAAGAGCGAAACTGAATAACGGAGTTATATCTAGAATTTCTGACATGATCAGATTTTGCAGAACAATTGATATCACAGAACTAACATATTGTCTTTCACAGTCCTGCAAGGCCAATACATATCAGGAAGTAGAAGAACTTTGGAAATTACAGTACAGTGAAAAGTAAAACTTACATCTCATCTGTTTGGCAATTGGCTTGTTTAACTCTAGCCAATGCTGAAATGACAAAGTTAAATAAAATGAGTCATACTGCGTGTTTGAATGTAGAAAAGTATTGATTTACCCTTGCTATCATTTATTTCTTGCACTTAATCAGTAAGCATGAAGTTAATGTGTTTTTTCATATTCCAACAATTTTGTTGTGTAATCACAAAAAAATCAGCATAAACAATAGACAGAATGTTATCACAGTAAATCAAAACTATTTGTCAAATACACACATTTTATTTATTTGCTTTCTTAATAAAATATTTTTTAGTAATTTTAGCTGAAAACTAAATCATGAATGACAATCAAAGAAAACGAATCAATTTATTTCTATTATACACAATGTGATGTCTTTAAACATGATGAATAAAAAAAATGTAGCATTGACATTTCTTTCACTGTAACTTACCCTCTGTTTCTCTGGGTCGACATATCTGATGCCAAAGTAGTCTTTCTCTAACAGGCTCAAATGACGACAAATCTGCTCAAAAAGCCATCGACCCTTTGCGTCCCTCTGTGACACGGACAAAACAATTGGTGTTTTGAGTATAATGAATTAAAATGTACCTTGAATGATTTGCACATTATTCTTCATAAATAAAATGTAGATCGATGATGTATAAGATTTAGTTTGTAATGAAATTCTGAGTATTTTTTTTTTTAACTTCTTACTGTGACGTGTTGGTCTATTTTCACTTTGGTTAATGGGTTGCTACATTACCCACGGGCTGCTACATTACCAGTGGGATTTAGCCCTCACTTCATCTCTAGCTAATGAGAGCAATGCAGTGGCACTTCAGTCCTTTAGTATGTCCAACTCTCTCACCTCTCATCTGTACACTTAGATCAGCTTCCAAAGCTTCAATCATGCATCAAATAGCTGCACTACCCTCTAAAACTTTGGGTCATAATTAAAATATTGCTGGTTGAATTTCTTATTAATATAATGTGACATGTTGCTGGATAATTGCTGGAGTCAGTAAAGCAACGCTTTTGTTTTTAAAAGCTAACAGCAAAAACCTGACTGTTATCAGTTGTAACCTTTCCTCCTACAACTTTCTGTTATAGAGGTGAGGCAGACAATCGCCTATTTCCCACAAGAATTATGAAAGTACAACACAAACCATCAGATTTACACAAGAATCACTACACACATGTCAGATGTTTCAATATAAACGTTAATGTGTTTAATGTATCAGATTTTCCATTAAAGCATTACTTGATTATTTCATGTGCTGGATCCAGAACCTTTCCCAGGAACAACGGGTATAAGACAAGAAAACACTGTCCATTACAGTACTAAACACACACATACAGAGGCAATTTACATTAGCCAGTCCAGCAGCATCATTTTAGAATGAACCACCATGATCTCTATTTATTTAATCTCTTAACCAATGTTTTGTAATACCCCCCACCACCACCACCACCACCATACACACACACACACCACAATAATCCCCTTGAGGCTCTGACAACACACAGACATTTAAGCTACATTTTTTCGAAACTGTTCAATTACACATTCGCACACAACTGTTATGTAAAACATTTTAACAGCAAAAATATAGAATGATTAATGCAGCATAAAAACATTTTTTATATATATTTACACTGTTCTTATTTTTATTTTTTATTTTAAACTGACAACAAACACAACACAAATTTTATAGGAGCATACTGAATGAGAGTCAGCTATAGTGTTTTTATTGCATGTGGCCCTTTGGTAGTGTATATATATATACACACATATAGATATGCACCTTGCCTGCACAGTTGATGAAGGACTTTTGTCCGAAACATCCTGTTTCTCTTGTGACTTTGCGTGCGATGCTTAAATTTATGCTAAATCAGCCAAATGTCGGTGGGACACTTTGTGCAAAGATGTAACTCCTTCTAGTTTCTTATAATAAACAAAGCTACTTTGATTTTTTTAGATATTAGTCACTGGGACTTATGCAAGTGATAAAAGGTAGTTTTGAGTTGAATCCAAATAATATATATTATTTCATATATGATAGTTTATCTGCTTTTTTTAAATGACAACTTGACTGTCTCAGCATGTGTGTGTGTGTATATATACGTGTATGTGTGTGTGGGTGGGCGCATTTTGAAAGACAGGGATTGATATCCCTTCCAACAGTGCAGACAGGAGCCACATACAGTCAGCAATCCTTCAAAAGAAAAAGTGTCACTTTACACTAATAAGCATTTTATGTCTAGCTGCACCTCTCTGACCTCCTCAATAGCTTAATGAGGACAGGACAGTGCTTGAGGGAATGAAGAGTGGAGGAGAACAGAGGACAGAGGAAAAGGAGAGGAAAACAGAGGACAGACCTCCCCCTGTGATTTTTTTTATATATATATATATATATATATATATATATATATATATATATATATATATATATATAAATCTCTGCTCTCCATGCTCATGCTTTCTCCATCAAATCCCTCTTTCCTCAGCAAAATGTCTCCATGTCTAGATGACTTTTTTTGAGTCAGAGAAAAGCAGGAGCTGCTGGAGACCGATGATGGAATCTGTCTGTTGCTATGGAGACCACAAGCTCACCTTGAATTCCAAGGACAGTGGAATGTCATGGTTGGAGAATGGAATTCCCAACAGCATCAAATATATGATGTCACCAGCAAGCACAAGCACTCAAACTGATTCATCTCAGACGCATTTACTCAACAGTGCCATAAAAAATGTCACTTGGATGTTCAGTGTATTTGTTTGATACTGGAAAATGCAGTCAATACTGCATTTTTTGTCTTAAATGTCTTGAAACAAAGTAAAGTACAAGTAAATGTGGCAAAGCATTGGTGTGACGTACATACTAGTCAATTGTAGGCATCCGTGAGCTTGTGTATGTGGATAAGGGCTGACTGCGCTTTCCTCCGAGTGTGACACAGCATGAGCAGCAGTTATTGGATTGTTCCATATAAAATTACAATGAAATAAAACATATATAAATATATAGATTTGTATGTATGAACCTGAACGTGATGGCATAAAAGAACATACACAAAGAGGCCCAATGATAATGTAGAGGGAACAACACACATTAGATGCTGTTTCATAATAGACTGTATATTTTAAGTGAATCTGACAGTAACACTCTAACACAGCACCATAGTACAAAGCATACAACACAATTCAAATACAATAGTCACTAGTACATTTTGTAAGTTGTAGGCCACTACAAAGCTTTAGCTGATCCATTTCCCTACAAATATTTTCCATTGAACCTAAATCTTTATTAGAAACAAACAAAACATTTTATTTCCCTTTTGCCACATATATAAATTTCTCAGAAGTTATCATCAGGTTCAGTCTCTAACTCAGTGTATGGTCATATGCTCATTTTTTTTTTTTTTTATTATTATCAAATCAGTCGATCATGTGGCTGGAGAGAAAATCAAAAAGAAATAAGTGTGAAGAACTGTGAAGTCTCTAGCTTAAATTTGATGTGCTTGGCTGACATGAATGGAACCTGCTATGGACATCTACCGCTATAGTCAACCTGCCTCAGAGTTGCTGTGTATTCTGAGAGGCTTTTCTGGTCACCATAGTTGTAAAGAGTGGCTAATTGAGTTAGCGTAGCTCAAACCGAACTAGCTATTCTCCTCTGGTGTCTCTATAATAAACAAGTCATTTCTACCCACAGAACTGAATGTTTGTTTGTTTTGTTTTTTTTACACCATTCTGTGTAAACTCAAGAGACTGTTGTGAGAGAAAATCCCAGAAAATCAGCAGATTCTGAAACACTCAAAGTAGCATGTCTGACACTAAAACCCATGCCACACTTACAGTCACTGAGATAAAATGTTTTGCCCCATTCTGCTGTTTGATGTGAACATTAAAATCTCTTCATCTGTATCTGCATAATTTCAGAAATTTGGTTAATGGAATAATTGCATAGAATGTATAAGTGTTAATAATAAAGTGGTGAGCGTGAAGCAAAGCAAGATTTAGGCTACTCAAATTATTATTTTTTTAAATCCTTCCTTATTCTTCAAACATATTGTTTGGTACACTAGCCTAAAATCTTTGAAATACACACAGTTTTGTAGCTCATGCTAATATAGACACTTAAGAACATTTTAACTCTTCCTCATCATGACATGTGTAAAGTGAAATGGGATGTAAATGAATTCAATTTCCTGCTTCCCAAAGACAAAACTTCCAATAAGTACTTGCATGGCTGAAATCAATTTCATGAATAAACAAATTCTGATGTTTCTGTGGATTGACTTATTTTCTCCGTGCTAACTAATTTACCAGAGTACGCTAATCTCAATTTGGTGACTCTAAACTCCTTCAGTTAAATCAGCTATTTACTCATTTACTGTAGCCAAAACTTACCACTCTAAAACTTCTTGCTGCTCCTCTTTTCCCTCACATTCTGCATCAGTATGTTGGAAGTATCCCAAGTCTAGTAATAAATATTCATCAACATTGAGTCTTTTCTTATGAATATTCATAGATAATGGAAGAAAATGGAGAGTCAGGAAAAGGCACGATACAATAATTTATTCAAAATAAGATAAGAAGCATATAGAGCCATAATGATTATTAATAACATGAAAATGACATGAAAATGAAATATAGCACCTTTCAAGGGCTTTGGAACAATGTTTAGCCCTGCATATTGCCCTCCACCCTCCGCAAGAAGGACCTCCGTCGCCCTTTCTCCCCAATTCTCTAGATGTTTATAGTTAAGGGTACGTCAAGGGTACATTTGGATCATGGAAGATATACAGTTTTCCATAGAATGGTTTCCAGCGCTTCATAGCCAAGGTCTCATAACCCTAGTTCCACCTTCATCAAAGGGTGAATTGGTCTAAGAACTAAAATGGCTTGATGTAAACCTCCTGCTCAATTACATAGTAACACCCAGTATCAGTATGAGTTGCAGGTATTACAGCAAGTATGAACTCAGGTTCAGGTTCAGGTTCAGCTCTAAAACTGATCCAAAATCTATCCTGATGTGAATCTTTTGTTCATTGTTTTTTTTAAGAAGAAAGCAGAATCCCAGATATCCCAGGGACATCGTGTGTGTGTGTGTGTGTGTGTGTGTGTGTGTGCGTGTGTGAACAGAAATCTCAGTCTAATGCTGCATGCGTCGATGCATCTAAGCTTTAAGAACTTTAAATACGATCTTTGCGTTTGCCTGACCACACCTCGAGCAAGTAGCCAAAGCACGACTACGATATGCACGGAAAAACAGACTGACAGACAGACAGACAGACAGACAGACTGTGCGTTCGAACCGCTTGACAAATCATCTACATGCACGCGCACAAGCAAGTGCAGGGATTTCGCATCGTTTGATGCGCAACATCAGGAAACAAGCCAGCAGCGTGTCAAACACGTGTGGCGTCATGAAAACATGTCGAAACTGACCTGTACCGTGCAGGTGTATTCCGTGTCGTCCAGCAGCCGGACAGTGCAGTTGAATTCTCTGTCCAGACTCCGAACACTGCCGCTCAACACTCGACTCAACATCCTGCCCTCTCACTGGATGCTGGAGCAAACATTAAGCTGGACGCAACATGTCAGTGGATACGGATCAGTATCGCATCTCTCTGGTCAACCTGCTGCGTGACACAAAGCGTTTGGAGTAGCCGCGATGTGACGCTGATGGTTGCACACACAGGACACGCAAACGCAGCCTGTTCATATTTATACGAGAGGGTAATTCCTTGAGACTGCTTTGAGACTATTGGTACTATAAGCACATCAAAAAGCAGTGCATGAAAATACGTCTAATGTATTGAGATTATTGGACCAAATAAAACAAAACAACAAACGTTTAACGACGTTGCAGGGTAAGTGTTCCTCCGTCTGCTTCGCAGCGCTCTCCAGTGTGCGTCACGCGTCACACACCATTTCATTGGCTCCTTATTTAGTGACTCATTCCTTCAAAGCGTGGCTGGTGTCTTTAAAAGATATATGTATATATTAAATTATATTATATTATCTGCATTATATCATATTATCATAAATCTTTTATATTTTAATAGTCAAACATAACACAATAAAGCAGTAATAGCATAACAAATACAACCATCATCCATTAAGAAAATAAAAGTCCCATTCTATATTACGCCTCTCTAATACATGTGGATTTATACGTTACAATAAACTATACAAGCATAAAAGCATCTGGCTGAACAGATAGAGGTCCGTGTGGGTTTCCTCCGGGTTATCTGGTCTCCTCCAACTTTTCAAAAAATGACAGTAAGTATTATGGCTACACTAAATTTTACCTAGATATGTGTGGTGCCCTGTTACAGATGAGGGTGTACGGATGCCCCCTACCCCCTGCCCTAAGCTTAGGATCCACCTAGGATAAGGGTGGTTAATAAAATGAACGGATTACTGATAAATAACGACAAACAAAACATTCCCATCATATTTAATATTCAATCAAATATGACACAGAGTGATATCAACAGAAATCTTTTTTATTCCCATTTTATGTGTCCCTAATACATGCAAATTATACAGATAATAAAGTAGAACATCAGAATCTGAGTTGTAACAGTATCATACACCGGAATGTATTATATTTGCATAACAGCACAGTTTGTCTTGTGTTGTTTACTCGTTTGCATACACGGTGCTCCTGTAATCCTACTGTAACAGTACAGACAATAACTACAGTTACAGACAACATTATAACCGCATGTATAATTCATGTTTAGTGACATTATATGGGCCAGCAATTAATCAAATTTGCAGTCCATCATTCACTTCTGGGTTATGAAAAAAATACAGAAGCTGCTATATTCAATAGACATTTTATACAAACAGTTTCAAGACATATCCTGAGAGCTGACACTTTAATTGCACTTGTATAAGAGTCTATCATCTTGCCAAAAGTGATGAACAGGGAAATTTATAAATCTTTGTAAATGACTGAAATGGATTCTTTGGTTTCTATTCAATCATTTGGAAAAATAGTTCATTCAAAGTATCTAGCTTTTAAAGGAATGACTGGAATAAAAATACAACTTTCTACTAATTGACACAAAATGAGTGCAAGAAAATTGTAGAAAAAAATTCAACTCCCACCTAGACCTAATAAACGCACTGCAAAGATGTCATTTTACCAAGTGAAAATGCAGTCACATTTATCTAGTATTTCCTTTTCTATTTCTTGGATTTTTTTCAAGCTTTAATTGTTTTTATTCTCTTATGTTTAATGATGACATTAGAAACATTAGCTTCCAACAAAACAGCTCAAATCAGACAAAATGGATAGAAATAGCCTTAATAGTCTTGTGTTTTGTTAATTTTAATCTTATCATAGGAAATACTAGTTAAACCTGGCTACATTTAATTTATATCCACTTGATAGGATGTTATTTTTTGAAGTGCAATTTGACCTTATGAACATTTACAATAAAGGTGCAAAATTAAATCTTTTATAAAATTCCATACAATATGTCTATATAAAAGGCCCACAAAATTTGAATTACTATAACCAATAAAATCTATACAGATTTCTGCTTTCTTTTTCTTAAATGTAAACACCAGTACTCAATTTTTCCTTTTATATTCTACTGGAAATACATTACGTGCTTTTTATTGCAGATCATATCAACAGGTTATATTAAGGCTGGATTTTTGGAGAGTGGTCATAAGAGGACTATGTTTTGGTAGTAGTCTTCTCCTTGAAGAAGCTCCTAAGCATAAGAACCTGTCCAATGCTGACCACACATATAATGAGAGACTCTCCAATGGACCAGTAAAAAACACGTGCGTTTAGGTCATCCGCTCTAATGCGGTCCTGAGCTTCTCGAAGACGGTACTTCGTCTGAGTGTCTGCCACCACTTTCAGAATCTCATGGATGGACAAGCAGGTTGACTCAATCTGGAAATTTGTGATGGTTTTATTCAGAGATATTATTATTTACACAATTATAAATGTAACTGAAATTTACTTTGCATAATTTCTCCCATCAGGATAATAAATGGCAAGCGTGCAATCGTCTTGTATGTGTGCATACACATATTTTACCTGTGTAAGCGCTGTTGGATTTTTCACACCAGGCAGCAATTGTTGTTCTTCGCCTGATCGGAAGTCTAGATACACAGTTTTATGAGAGAAGGTAGAAAACTCATTGCTGAAGCAGACTGCGTAAACACCCTTCATAGCTGTAGTATGTGTGAAGCTGTCATATTGCTTCCTCCGTTCTTCATACAAGGCATTATTCAATGGGTCTTTCACAAAACAGTCAATATCATAGTTTCCACCAGCAATAACCTGCAATAAAAATAGATTTCAAATATTGACAATATTGTTTTTTCAACTGCAAAGGGAACAGAAACTGAACAAACACAGGTTTTGCTAACATTAGCATATGGTTCCCATTTGGTTATTTGATGGTTGGGATTAATTTCATAGCGGTAATATTTTTTTTTTGTAATTTTAAAACATAAATGAAAATTTCCAGAAAAATTTATTTTTATGTTTTCATAAGTGAAAGTTTGACAAACAAGTACTAAGTTCTAAACTTAACAAAAAACCTTCCAGACAGATCCCTGTGATATCTGCTCATGGTCTCAAGTTTTTGGTGGGTTTTTTTTTTTCAGATAGTTGTTGTAACTACAAAATAAAATTTCAGGAACATTCACAAAGTATCCTTTCATGTTCATGGTCACCAAACTGTTTGTAGCTAAAAACGTAATTTTCCAGAAACTTTTCCAAAAATGTCCTTTTACTGTCTCATAACAAAAAGTTTGCCAGATAAGTACTATATTATGTACACACAAACTAACATCGCAGATACATTCCCCTAACATTCCCCTTACAGGAAATTCTCCAAGTTCATGAACTAATGTCCCAGGCAATTTCTTAACAGCCCAATTCAATTAAATAACCCTTTACATAAAAATGACAATAGAATGTACAGTGATCAGCGTAAATGAGTACACCCCCTTTCAAAAGTAACATTTTAAACAATATCTCAATGAACACAAAACAATTGTCCAAAATCTTGACAAGACTAAGTTTAAGATAACATCTGTTTAACTTGTTAATAGTAAAGTTAATAATTTAATTCAAAATACACATTTTTCAGTTTAACTCAAATTAGGGTTATGCAAAAATGAGTACACCCCACAACAAGTAGACTACATCTAGTACTTTGTATGACCTCCACGATTCTTAATGACAGCACCATGTCTTCTAGGCATGGAATGGACAAGCTGGCGACATTTTGCAACATCCATCTTTTTCCATTCTTCAAGAATGACCTCTTTTAGAGATTGGATGCTGGATGGAGAGTGACGCTTGTGTTCATTGAGATATTGTTTAAAATGTTACTTTTGAAAGGGGGTGTACTCATTTACGCTTAACACTGTAAATATATTCTTCAATGCAAAAGGAATGTGGATCAATAATTATTCTATGTGATTATATATTCATATTTATTTCAGTATGAATATGCATTTAATTTCACATATAAAAAAATGATTAATTCTAGAATAAAATATAAAATATATAGAATTAAAAATGATTAAATGTATATATTGGCCATGTTAGACAATGCTGTTTGTAAAGATATATATTTGCAATATAACATGTACAATAGGTAAATATAATCTTTTCTTTTATTTCTCAAGCTCTTCTGATTTTTTTTTTTTTTTAGCAAATAAATAACACACAAATAAACACAGATGAACGTAGAAATTAATTGATAAATTCACATAATGGACATGCTTTGTAGCAAATATAACTTTATCAGCATTACCAACTACTTTACAAACATGATTAAAAAAAATAAATAAATAAACAGATTCACTTGACATCTTACTTGATAATCGACATGAAACGTGACCCCCTCCTCTAATTCCTGGTAAAAACATTGCTTCTCGCTATCAGGTAGTTTAAAAGTCAGTTCAGTGCCACTAATCAGAGCTGGATACAGTGTCAAAATGAACAAAACAACACCGAGCATATTTCTTAAATGTGCAAATATTACTTCTCCAGCAGCTGCAGTTATAAACGAGGTTAGATACACAGTGCGGTTAGATACACAAATTCATCTCTGACGTGGCATACGGACATTTCCGGGTTGTTATAATAATGCTTTCAAATTAAACCTGTACTCTAATATAATACCTACGAGTCTGTAATTACAAATTAAAAAAAGAATATATATATATATATATATATATATATATATATATATATATATATATATATATATATATATATATATATATATATATAATTTATTTTTTGTACTGGATGTTATAGAAGTATATGCACTTACATGCACTTTGATTTACTTTGATTATTTAATTTCTCCTAAATTAATTCATCTTTAACAATTAAGGGTTTAACGTTATAGTTTTATTTCTTTCCAACTGGTTCGCAATCCAGGACTTTTTACACTTAATTGCAGTTATATTTGTGGTTGTGCAAAAGTAGATTTTGGTATCCTATAACTGCAACTGGGCTTTTATTTTGGTAGCTTGTCAGAGTAAAAGGCAGAAACCGGAAAAAGAGCAATTGTGGGGAAATGTGGGAATTGTATACACACACACACACACACACACACACACACACACACATTAAATCTAGAAATGGTGATAAAGTCACCAATGACAAGGACAAGTACCTTGGGCCATATAGTAAAAACCACATCATTTGTTCACATCAAAAACCATCAGTAGCAATGTGGGATCTCAGTGACTCAGTTGTTGGTTCTTTCAGCATTTGGGGAAATTGCTGTTCCCCTGGGATTTTTTAAACACAATCTCTACAGTTTACCCAGAATTTGCAAAAATATCCACTGAGAGGCAGCTTTGTGGTTGGAAATGAATTGTTGATGATAGAGGTTAGAGGAGAATGACAAGACTGGTTCAAGCTGAAAGGAAGGCTACAGTAACTCAAATAACCAATCTTTACCCACAGCAGGCTCAGATTCCCGTTCTTGGCTTACAGAGTGCAACCCTATGTGGTCTTCTGCTGCCGGAGCCGATCCATCTCCAGGTCTGGTGTGTTGGGCATTCTAAAATGTTGTAAGTTGTGCATTCTAAGTAAGCGCTCATAACATATATGGTGGTAAGAAATATTTAATTGAATGTTACCAGTTTGTAATATTTAATGGTAAAGCTGTTCCTTCAGCTGTGAAGAGCCTTTAGGACAGAGGACATAGATCTTCGTGGGTTCTCAGTAGTATGACAATCTGTGCCTTTTGTCTTTTTAATTTCAAGATAAAGGAAAAAGTAGGCTGGTATGTAGCTGTTTTTTTGTTTTTTTTTTGACATTTCTTATTGAACCATACCCCCTTAAAGCCTGTCAAGAGTGTGGGCAGTTATGATGCACTGATATATAGAAATATAAAGGTGAATTGACAGGTGAATTCTTGCAATAACAATTGCTATTTTTTCATTTATTTACTGTTACAAGTACACAAATTTTGCATTAATTTCAAACATGTTTAAATTGGTACAATAAATGTTAATATAATTTTATTTAAAAAACAGTATGGTACATGAAATAGAATGTTAAAATAAAACATTTACACCACCTGTGGCATTATTTTCTTCTTATTATCTTTTTTTATTATTTAAAACGATTGGTTCAAATGTTGGATAAACAAAAAATAACTTTATATTCATTCATTCATCTTCAGTAGGTGCTTTGTTCTGTTAAGGGCCGTGGTTATCTGGAGCCTTTTCTAACAATCCGCCATGGATGTGTCCTAAAAGGAACAAATATTACTCTAAAAGTGGAAGTTCTGAAACTTTTCAAAGATTAGACTCATGGGTTAAATTTCCTCAATAAAATTCAAACTGTTTCGGGAACCATAGAATGTTTGGTTCCATAAATTTTCCGCTAATAATCCATTCCATTTAACTGACCAGTTGAAGTGGCTGCAACAATTAAAAATAAGTCATAAACATATTTGAATTTGTGAAGACACTCTTTATAACTATAGATGTAGATTTTCATAATTTCATAAATAATATTACTTAAAATCAACAGCACTCACTCATCTCCCATCACATGGCTGACATCCTTGCGAAGAGATACAGTTGAAAGTATCAGACACAAACCCTTATCAGTTCTCCGTCCAACGCATTCATCATTATTAGCTGGGCTGGAAAAGTGATAAGGACATGTGAATGACCAGTAGAGGAACGTAGAGATTGTAATCCATAATGCAAAGCTCCTACTGCTTGCTCCAGTGTCCTCCTCAAGCAGAAGTGAGACGTAGATGTGCTTTTGCTTCTGACTGTTTGCAACCACCACAGCACTGAACTGCTATCAGTAGAATCCTGCTTATTTAGTGCACCGTTTTCATTCTAAAAGTGTCCAGAGAGTTTGGTTCCACATACGGTCCACCACACTGCAAAGTTTAGAGACATCGTTCTTATTCCCCCATCACCCCACCTACCTGTTTTTCAGCTCCCAATCAGATTTGGAGCTCAGTCCTTAGGTGTTACCCCCAGGGCCAGAGGTTAAAGCCTATTTGCTTTATATCCTGCAAGAAAAGAAAATTGACCAGTGACTGGAACAGAGGTGGGACAGATGGGTGTTTACTTCTCTGGCGTCATTCTGATCTTCACATACCTGTCAGCTTCAGTCTTCTTCTACTTCCCTGGAGGGAAAAGGGAGGCAGTGAAAGCACTTTTTTTTGACATGCTGGAGAAAGGGGTAGTACTTCCTGGTGCACTTAATATCTACTTATGTGTCTTTCACCTGTCAAGGCAGTTTAATCTTTTACTTCACTAAACACACTGGAAGATTTTGGAGATAGATCAAGTATGTGGTGAAAATCATTTCAACTTAATGACATGCCAACACATTTAAAGTTGATGAAGGCAGATTTGTTGCATTGTAGCTCAACAATCCATAAACCCTGACAGTTGTGCTGGCGAGGTTCATTTGAACACACTCAGTCTAATAGACAAAACGGACAAAGGTTTATGTCCTGTCACACCCATAAATTGGGATAAATGTATTAATTTGAAAAAAAAACGTATATCCTGAATTTTAATATTTCTGTAAAGCTGCTTTGTGACAATGACCATTGTTGATAGTGCCATACAAATAAAATTTGAATTGAACTGATCTAATATGTTAAACAAACATAGTGTTTTTGTATGCTGTAGCATAAAGATTTCCATTCACTGAAACTCAAGGGTTCAACCTGTTCCTGCATGTCAATGCTCCTGCATACAAAACAAGCTCCATCAAGACATGGTTTCCCAAAACTGGTGTAAAATCAACACATCAAGTATCCTGCACTGAATCCTGACCTCAACCCCACTGACCACCCTCTTGACAACCTGAGATGCTGACTGTGTTTCCACCAAGCCTTTCCACCCAACATTACCGCCTAACCTGAATAATCCTATTTTAAGCAGGAATTCCCAAAACAACATTGAAAAATGAAGTGGAAAGCCTTCCCTTAAGATCGGAACCTGTTATAGCAGCAATGGGAAAAATCAGAGCTTGAATAGAATGTTCAACAAGCAAACGTGGGTGTGATGGTCAGGTGTCCACAAAAGTTTGCCCACATAGTGCCTTTTTTGTTTCTATAGCAACAACATATTAGATTGACAATGTGTATGTTGTTTGGCATGGAGTTTTTATGAGGCTATAAGATTTCATTAAGATGTTTAGATGTACAGAAGGAGTGTCCTGCAGCATTGCTTTGGCACAGACAGAAGTAAAGGATACAGGATACATAGGAAACACACCACTTCATCTTTTATTATTTATTTGTAACAGCATGCCTCATCATGTTTTATTACTTTTCTTACTTCTGTAGATAAAAACATAATTGTGATACATTTAGAGTGACATGTCTGGTATTATTATTATTATTAGTAGTAGTAGTAGTAGTAGTATTATAAGTATTATTAATCCACAACATTATTCATTATTCATTTCTCTAATCTCATAACAAGAATACAGTAAATCAAACACTGAGCAAATACCAAATTTAGCAGTGACGTGCACACTCCGCAGAATAAAGTTGGATAATTTAAGTTTGAACTCAATAGACTGAGGTAGAGTTAGGCTAAAATTTGTTTTCTCTTTGGACTAACAAAACAGAAAATACCGTATTTTCCAATGGATTTAAAATATTGCTGTTCATAAATACAACTCAGTTTAGAAAACAAGTAATGTAAAGTAATGATAAAACAGAAATGTAACTGGTGAAACTGAAAGGACTCTATTTAAGCTGACTAGACTTCCACTTGATTGGCTATTTTGTGGATGATGTTTACTGATGTCTTAGCATGCCAATGTCAGGGTGCGGGACCCATGGTCTGTAGAAGCTTTGTAGCTGATTATCTAGTTGAGTTCCTCTGGATGATGTGAAAATCCCGGGTAAAATAAACAGGGCTTTTCCATTCTTTATCTGCTCCCAAAGTTCCGCCTGAATCAGACAGCAGACCCGTTCAGGCAGAAAACAAGAGATCTGCTAAAATATCTTTAGCTCTGTATTGGGATTACTCATCCTACATTCCCATCGCTATTTCCCAAGGTTTTTATTTGACTTTGCATCAAATAGAAAATGCTTAAAAATGAAAAAATCGTAAATTTATTCAGTTTGTAGGATACATTCTCAGTACATATTTGGTAGGTTAAATCTATAATTAAGTTAAAAATATAATAAAATATAGACACATATGGTAGTGATGACAGTTGTGATTACAACGTCAGTGTCCAAAGGTTTCTGCAAATTCATTTAACCTGATGTACTGGACAACAACATGATGCCTGACCACAATAAAAGGTGTCATGAGTCTTTGCTAATTTCTGCAATATTTTGGTGTTCATGCACTGGGTGTTGAGGAGCCTGATTAAACTTCCCGTGTTGTTGTTTGTTTGACATCTTTTCTGCATCCAGCTGCAGATCTTGACTTTTGTAGTGAGGAGAGTAAAAGTGAAATTTTACTTTAAACTAATTTTATGCTGTGAGGGATTTTCAGAGAATACTGATCTTGTTTGGAAGTAGTAGCTCAGTGGTTAAGGTGTTAGACTATTAATCAGAAGGTAATGAGTTTGAATCCCAGGTCCACTAATCTATCTCTTCTTTGGCAGTTGTATACATGTAAGTTAAGTCAGTGGATAAGGGCGTCTACCAAATGCTGTATGTATATGTATATTTTATTTATTTTTTTTGGTAGTTATTTTCACCTGATACCATTTTAGTGTTTTAGATTTGTTAATACTATGAAAGGTTTATTATTATTTAATTAAACTCGAGTTAAATTTAATTCTATATGTTAGTAGAATTTGAACTCCACAGGAGTTTAGATTTAACTCCGGAAAAATCTGAAAAGCTGAAAAATCAACTCCCAGAAAAGAGTTAATTTAACATTGTGCTAGTCTACTCCATGGTCACGCATGTTAACTCAAATGTAGTTGGAATAAACTCACAGAGAGTTTACTGCAAAGGCCAGATCCAAATACAAATCCAAATCCCTGATATGAATAATTAAAAAAAAAAAAATCAGTTCAGTCATAGGAATTGTTCTACATTTCATCAGTGTCGTCGCACCACCAGGGGGAGATTCAAGCCGATTTTCACAGGCTAGTCCCCATAACTGTCTTTCAGATATAATTTCTCAATTCAGTTAATAACAAATAAAATCATTTGTGTTAAGCTTCACATATTCTTTCACAGATGTGTGTTAAGATATTAAGATATCATGTCAAACAACAAGTAATTTAATGCACTTTTCGCTATATCGTCTATGAACTATTTGTGATTTGTGTTTAATACTTGCATAGTTGTGCATAGATGTGCATATATGTGAATGTATAGATTAGTATTATAAAATAGTAGTAAATAATACAAATGAGAAAAACTCTTCAAAACATATAACAGCTAGTGAGCAAATTTACACAGAAATCGTAGACTTTGGCAATAAACTGTACTGTTTAAAACCCACTGTAAATTGTAAGACGACCTGCATGCTGTTATTCAGTAAACAAAGAACGCACAAGGTTACAGGGACTTTAAAACAAGCTCCTCTTCTACACATAATATAGAAAGCAAGAAAATCAATTAAAGTAAATCATCTTAAATTGTTAAATTAAACAGCTAGATAAAGTCATAATCAGATCAGTCAATACCAATAAGAATAAAAATTAAGTTAACTTAATCAGCATGAATGAAATAGAAAGCAATTCCAGTATTCCTGCAGTCCTAAGGGAATCACTGATACGGATGCTGTGTCTTAGCGTGTTCAGCAGATGCCAAGACCACTCCTGAAGATGACTAAGAGCAAAGGTAGGACAACAAAATGATTTAAACTTAAATGATTTAAACTAACTACCATTCTCCAGCAAACAGAATATGGAGTGCATGCCGGTGAAGATTCGTCAGGTATCTCAGTAATGCTTGTTGAACCATTTGTTTGAAGTTTCTTTTCTTTATTTTTTTTTGCGGGGATTTGCATGTGCACTTATACATGTGTATACATACCTGCGTACTAGACAGTAATCCACTCTTGACACCATAAAAAAGCTGTAGTGACATTTAATGTTTATGGTACCATGTGGCATTCCTGATAAAAACCAGTTTCTCCCTGGTTTAGGAAACTGAATGGCATGTCTTTAATATTTGGAAAAGTTTAACCCTCTTAGACCTCAGATTGAATCCTATTTTGATCAAGGAAATAGTTTGCATTCCTGTTTTTGAACTACAGGGTCTACTATTTTATCAGTCCTTTAGGCAAGATGGAAAAACTATTAATAGCTAATGTGTGGCACACATGCTGTGTGCCAATATAATAATTTCTCACCGCTTCTGAGCTCAGCACTTGGGCAGTGAGACTGTCAGCGATCCAACATAAGCATCAATGGCAGGCATACACTCACAAATGACCTGCTAGTAAATTACCAGAACACACAACATGGAGACTTGATATGGGTGACCCAGGGTGCCTGTAAGATTCTCTCTTCAATCTGTCAATAAAGCCAAGAGTCAAGTCAAGCAGCTTTCATTGTCATTTCGACTATACATAGCTGACATAGTATACAGTTAACATAAAACAATGGAGAGCTATACAAAGGAATAAAAAATTAACCTAGCAACATAGCTACCGGACATTTACAAAAAAATAGCACTTACCAGTTTTCAGTCTGTGTGACCAACCATGCAAAAAAGAAAGGATTATTGAGCATTAAACAGTCTTTGCACCTTGGCATAGTAAACTCTGGTAGGATGCACTGCACCATCCAACTCAAGTATTAGTTGGATGTGTAAGTTTACTTATTATGGACACATAAGAGTATTAAGTTGTAATGTGCAAAAACAGCATAAAACAGTCTCTGCACTGTGGCATAGTAAACTCTGGTAGGATGCACTACACCATCCAACTCTAGTTGGCTAGCTGCCATTTTTAGAGTGGATGCTGTGGCTAATTTAGAGCCTGTCAAAGCACCTGAAGCAGACATGGGTTGAGCTATACCCTTGCTCACATGCTGCTAAGTTACAGTCACGATCAGCCTGGAAATGGATAACTGGCCATTAAAGAAGTGACATAAGAAATGCCTTAATCAGTTTTCATGTAAGCCATGTCTTCCACGAGCCACTAAACAGAAACTGTTTTTCTGGTTGTTCTTGTTCTGGTTGTTTTCATCCATTGTTCCCAGACTTGGGTGGTAGCGACAATCAAGTGGTTTTGGACCAGCTTTAGCTCTGTGCCAAGGTTTGAATCTGCCAAGCAAGTTCATTGTGTTAACATAGGTATTACTGTGCAGTATGTCACACACAGTGTCCTTGAGATGTTCAAGCCACAAGGCACTGAGTGTGTATGTATCTGGTGCAAAAAATGAGTGCATAGTATGCTGAAGAAAAACCAATCAATCATACTAGCAATAAATTAGCCACAAGCCCACTAGCTGGCTATTTGTAAGGGAATGTGGAATATTTTGAGGAGAATTTGACAAGGCAGAAAAGAGATGAGCAGTGAGTGACTAGCTAAAGGCAAGGTAGTAATGCTAACATGGTTGAGAAAAAAAAAAAGGCTAATGGATGCTTTGCAGCTGTCTAGCCAATGTTGTCAGGTTCCAACAAATTCTCAAACACCACACAAGAATCAAAAACTGCTTCTTCATTGACAGTGGCATTTATTGCAAATGCTTTATCAATAAAAATAAATCCCCACCTGATTTTAATGGATGGTCTTCAGGCCTTCAGGTGTTTCCTCTGTGCTTAGAAGGGGTGAAGAATGTTTATGAAGAAGAAACCCACAGTATATTTGACATAATGAGAACAGACAGATGGGGTGGTAGAGATGATCAGTATATGAATAACCCTGGGGAAAAACTACTACGTATTATTAATATAATGGGTGGATAATGATGTAATTATTTGTTACTCATAAAATTCAGTTGTTATTGATCGCAGGAAAAAAAAGAACCCAATTTTGGGGAATCTGAGCAACCACTTAACCTAACCTGTAAAATTCAAAAACTGATAAATGACCTGTTTTTTCTTAAAAACCATTTGTAGTTTCAAAACAAGGGATCAAAATGAGGAATATCAGCAGCATAGTGTTATGCTTCCATCTGCTGGCTGTGTGACTGTCATGATCCTTAGATTACTAATACAAACACAGTATAAATAAATAAGCAGCATTATAATTATACTAATATTAACTGAATAATCAGTGTTCATAAATATGAATAATACTATTAGTTCCAATAAAAACAATACAACCAAAAGAATAGAAATGTATATGTAATATTAAACCAAGTCTTTATTAAAGTTCAAAAACTTAAACCCCAGTGTAGGTTCGCTCCTAAACCTTTAGATGATTAATTTGCACCATTTAATGTTTGAACCAAAAAACTGTAGATAGAAGGTTGCTGCTCTTAATGAAGAAACATAATGAGCAACTTGTTGATTGTATAGTTCCTTGAAGAGCTGTAACTAACTGAGTGTTCAAAGGACATGTGGTGTAAGTGTGTTGTCTTTGTCCTTATTACAGGAAATTTTTAAAAGGTGAGACTATGGTTTATTGTGTGAGTGTGAGTCAGAAGTCGGTCATGCGTAAGCAGGATGGTGGACAAGCTCGTTTGTCCACTTTTTCATAATCCTGCTATTTACAGTCACAGAAAAGCCACAGAGTTACTAAATCTGCAAGATTACTTCTACCTGCCGGTGGCCTCCAAAACAAGTACTTCTGCCTCATTGGGATTAAGTAGGAGGAAGTTACTTAGCATCCAGATGTCTTATCCACGTTCCTTAACTTTATCAATCTGGTGTCTGTCCTCTGCTTTGGTGTGAATGTGGTGTCCTGTGCATAGCAGCGATTTGCTTAAAGATTGCCTGTTCTCCTGAACCCCGGACAGATACAAAATTTAATTAAAGATGAAGGAAACCAAGCTGATCTTAACTGCCAAAGACACATATAGTAAGTAATAAAAAGGAGGAGTAAAATTCAACTTGAGTGAAAATATGCTAACTCAAATCAAGGCTAGAATTTGGCTTGCTGGTTAGCTAAAGTTTAATAACCTACTTTTACAAAACTATTTACAACTAGCTAGCTAATTCAACAAATTCCAAAACCTAAAGATGATCACTAACTGAACTAAATATTCAACAAAATGTAAAGCTCATATATGTTATATGTTCGCTGCATGTTTTTCAGATTGGAAAATTTGCTTCAAGTCATCATTTTCAATAATACTTGAGAAATGCAAAACTCTTCCAAAATAGTACTCAAGTACAGTTACAATTACTTGAGTGTTTTCAAGTGCTGCTGTTAATGAAGGCTGATTTTTATACCCTGTGAGTCACAGTGACAGAAAGAAACCCTTATCCAAAAATTCATGGAACTGAAATCTGAGCTATGACAGTGTCCTGTTGTCTGTGTTGACTTTAAATTGAACTTAATTTGTTAAAAACTAGTGGGTGTGGAATATCATTAGTGATGTTCTAATAAAGTGTTTCAATGCCAAATCAATATAAGGTAAAGGAAAGACTGTAGAAATTACATTCACTTTAAAAATGTTTTATTTAAAGAAACTAACACAACTGGCAACGTTGCCCTATCTATCTCCTAGGAGATAAAGTTTAGACAAGAGCTTTAACGGTCAGTGATAAACCAGGTTTTTTTCTCAAAAGATATTAAATGCAGTTTTAATCAAAAGGTGCAAAATAAATATCAAACTAACATATGGGAACAATTATTCTCTACAAATAACGTTGTTTGGATATGGTATTGATTTCTGGAAATTGTAATGGTGCCTAAAGTTGGATGGTCATGCAGTGACTTTGGTACTGGGGCCCAAACACACACTCTTCGGTATGTACACTCGCTAGTACACTGTTCTACTGAGCACAAATATAAACAGGCACTCTTTTACATTCCCTCATTTATAGACAACAGTAGGTAGAGGCAAAGAAACTTAATGATATTAGTTTTTAAAGGTCCAGTCAGCGATCAAAAGAGACAATACACAAGTGGGTCACAAGTTAAAAGGAAAAAAAAAAAAACAGCGTCTGTAAGAGGGAGTGGGCATTTATTTTTGTTGACATGAAAGGAGTCCATTTGTCCCCTTTAAAAGTGAAGTCACTGAAAGTTCTTATCTTTTTCTTATCATGAAAAAATACTATCCCAATGGGCATGGTCTCTTCCAGGATGGATCCGCCCCATTCGTAGGGTACAAAAGCTCACTAAATGATTTGATGAGGATGAAGATAATCTAAGTCATGCTATGACCAATGTAGTCACCATCCAACAAGAGATTTTGATGCAACCTGATGGACAGGGTTCTCCACTAGCATCATCAAAACATTTTAAAAGAATGATGTTCATCTCTCCAGAACAGTGCAGTCCAAAGACTTTTAGGCCAAAGCACACCGAAACTGTTCTGGTGGCTCAGCGGCATAAAACTTTAATACAGTTTACAGTGTATTTTCTTTGAATTTGTAACTGGTCTGTATATAGCAGTGTTTATTTATGATCTTTATTTTTGTTTGCATACATTATGTACGCTTGCATGAGATGAATAATTAAACTGCTTTGTACGGTTTGAATTTATGAACTCATAACCTGCAGTTTGACATCCCCAAAGTGCAGATCTGGATTATATGAGGATCACATGGCATCTAAAGAGACTGCTATACTCAATAAGAGTGCAAAATTTCCATGATGGCATCTACCCATACTTAGTCCATCATAGCCAACCTGCACACGCACACCTAGAGCTGAACCACCTAGAGTCATGCAGGAGAACATGTAGAAAATCTCAGACAGCAACCCGAGCTCAGGATCAAATCAGGGATCCTTTAGATCCGAGGTGGCAATGGTACCCACATCATCTTACAGTAAACAATGCCATTTGTTCCTTCATCTCATGTGAGAGTACATTATGTAAGCAGCATAAAGACAGTAAGTAATCACTTCTTACATACGTATATTGTTCGTTTTTGGTCGTGAACCTTGCCGAGTGGACCTTTAATCAATAACATACTGCCGCAATGCCACACCGCTGCACAGAGTAAACTTACAATTGTTCAAAAAACTCTTAGCAAATTCAGTGGTTCTAATGAAACAGGATCAGAATAGTTACAACATGAGTGAAACCACGATGGCCACCTGTCCATCAGTAACAATGGAGAAGTCGTGGTTCTCGTGGAAATACAGAACAACCAGCTTATGGCTGATAAGTGCCCAATTAGTTCAATGGATTCTCAACAATATTTCAGCTTTAGTCTTATTCACATGGCTCATGCTGTGTTGTAGCTGCCCACATCCTTTCCAAAGTTATAATAGTCCAGCTCCTGTATAGCAACCTCAGAGAGCTTGGTGAGATTAGGCGCATCGTTGGCATCCATATTTTCAGGGGCGGCGAAATTAAAGTTATCCTCTTCATAATCCTCATGAGGTTCCAGATCTGGAGGAGCATCTGAGACACAAATAAGAGGTAAGAAACAAAGCAATCTTAATGCTTAATTAACTTAAAATTGTTTGTTAAGATCTTCCTTACCATGTCCCTCTGGGGATACGTCCATTCCATGTTTGACCTTCATATGTCGACTGAGGTTACCCTTCAGGTTGAATCGGCTGGAGCAGTATGCACACTTAAATGGCTTGCTGCCAGCATGAAGATGCATGTGACCCAGAAGATTATACATGCGGTTAAATGATTTTCCACACACCTAAAAAAAAAAGTCAACACAAAATGCCATATGCCATATTTTTGAAAGATGCCATATTTACTTCTGATTTGTACACAAGGGACTGAACACTTATTGCTGGATAGAAAGTAGCTATTGTATGCTCAAAAAGGCACCAGATGATGTCAGAGACTAATTTGCATATTCACCGATTTGTCAGGATCATTTGCATATCAAAATGTGTTACATGAGAAAGGAAGATTTTGTGAAGAAAATATGGAACAGAAAAGAATAATAGAGAAAAGAAATAGCATAGAAAATAAATTTATAAATATTTATTATAGCCAGAATACATATTTGATGATGGTACCAATAAATAAATAAATAAATAAATAAACAAACAAATAAATAAACGTATTGCATTTACATATTTATCCAAATGCTATAAGAAGTGTATGGCATGATGGCCTGGACAACCGTATTTGTGTCTGTTTAAAATTTTGATAAATTTGTCACTAGGCTTCTTTTATTTCAAAAAGGACAAAATAATAATAAAGGGGTTTAAAATTCACCAAGTCTAGCAGCAAAGTTATTAAGGCAACAACCATGGGTTGTATAAAGTCAACCAGATGGGTCAAAATTTTTCATGGTGTCAATGCTAACCAATATGACCTGTGTGATTAAGTGAAAGGGATGTGATTTGCTAGTCACATCTGTAGGGTGGCATTCTGGAGCCTTACCTTGCACTTAAAGGGTTTCACAGGAAGGTGGACGATCATGTGAGTTTTCAGAGTCTGCTTCTGGACGAAGGATTTAAAGCAGACGTGACACTGAAAGGGCCTGACACTGGCATGGATCAGCATGTGCCTCCTCAGGTTTGCAGACAACGTGAACTCACGAGCACATACATCACACTTGAAGCCTTTTGTTCCCTGAGGAGCAACAGGAAGTAACAAAGACTGTTGACATCTGGAGGAATGATTTACAGTAGTTGTCAATCTGAGAGCACTTATCATTCATCTCATGCAAATAACAATCACTTTTTTGGCTTGGGTGATATTTTGAAAAAGGATTGTTTACATGCATCGAGTTGGCAGTTTATTAGGTACACAGCCCCCTTCTCACCATCTGTACATTCCAACGTGCATGAGGTAATTGCACTGTGTGGTAGAAATTAAGAAGACCAGTGTTCTAACGTGTGAGTGTGAAACCGATTGCTGGAATGGGTCAAATTAGAGAACATAGTGAGTTTATGGAACAATAGTTAATGTTAACTAGTTCTACCTTTGCACCTTTTGTTGGGATAAAAATGCAGACACTTTTATCTGAAGCAAGTTACAAATGAGCTGAGAAGAAAAGCTTTTTAATATGCAAAAAGCTAGTGTTCCAACTTCTGTTCCAAACAAGCAGGAGCCACTGATTTCTCTTGTTTAAACAGCTGATAAAGTTTGGTACCTGCTTGGGTGCTTCTCTTACCTGCTTCTCTTGTTTAACAATACAAAAATACAAAAAGCCTAAGAACATGACCACAGAACTGATCAAGTTCAACCATCCATGACTACAGATTGTCTGCATTTCATATACCAGCATGATAATTCACTATGATGTAAAGCATGCTGTTGAGGCTTAAGGGCCCAGCAGCGGCAGCTTGACAGTGGTGAGATTTGAACTCACAACCTTCTGGTCAGTAGTCTGTCGTCTTAACCACTGAGCTCCCACTTCCCCTTGCTAAATAGTTCCAATGGCCTACAAACCAACACTCCCCTATTACACAGCAGCTACCACTTGGAGATGGGGGTTAGCATGTGACTCTCTAAGACATTCATCTTTCTGAACTGCTGCTAAAGTCACAGTGCATCTGAACACACTTGGAGGAAAATGCTAACTGCCTCTTCAGCATACACAAGCTCACAGATGGCCATGATTGGTTAATATCACTCTGACTGACAGGGACAAGAATAATGGCATCCTACATCCCAGAGACCATGAGCAGTTGTTTTCTGTTGGACACCAAGTGATGAAAATTCAGACTTGTGGGTCTCTCAGTAATAGCCTTTGTGTTGCAGTATAACGTTCTTGTGCAACACAATACAGTATCTGTTTGAATCTTGCCAAATACATTACAAATACAAAACACCACTCAATATGGGTACCTAACAGCCTGGAAGTTCAGGTGAAACATTTTTACAATCTACAACAGGGGTGTCAAACTCAGATCCTGGAAAAGCCACAATCCTACAGAGATTAGAGTTTACCCTCTTAACAAGTCAAACTTAACACCAGCTGTGCCAATGGGGATTCTCCATCACCATCTTGACAGAATTACTATTAAACAAAAAATATTTCAGACATTCCAATTTGCTGATCCTTATCCATTTGCTGACATCCTAAGAGAATCTTGGAAATATACATGGACAGACAGATACACAGTCACCTAGTGACAAAAATCATATCAAGAAAAGAAAAAAATGGGCCTTTAGTTCCTGGACATAAAAGTGTAAGTATCATCACTGTAGCATAATCAGGAAGAAAGCAAATAGTACTGGGGTAATAAATTTAGACATTTAACTTTGCTGTGACCTTGACCCAGTTTGGATCGATTCCCAAATCAGTTTAACTGCTGGTTACAATGATATTTCTTCATAAATCTTATAAAACTTTCAACCGCTCATTCTTGACACTAACAATAATCTTGGATGGACAGATGGACAGGCAGTAGAGTAAGATGTGGGGGAAAATCCAAACAGAACCTAAGAAATGTCAATTAAAAAGCAACCATCTGGATAACATAATTACTTAATCCCATTTACAGAAACCGAGGCTATGAAAGCTAGGAATTACTTGGGGCTCTGCCCCAGGAGTTAAGACAGGAGTTGGAAGAAGATCAGAGATAATATTGAGATTCCAGTATTGATTCTCTTGCTAGTCGAATACATGACTGTCCAACCAAAGGACAAAAAAAAACTCTATGCATACATTTTCTACCTTATTTCTAATTACTTGCTCTAACCACAGTCTGGTAATTTCTCCACATGTTGCCCTTTCATGGCCTTTAAAACTGTAGGCTATTTCTGTCTTGCATATGACTTCTAATTCATATACAAGCTCCCTGTAACCATGACATGCAGTGTTTTCCGATCAAAGCAAAAGACGTCTTTGGCATGATCAGATCGCCGTATATGTTCGATGTAAACAAATAGCTCTTGCCAGATGGCAGATAAATCCCACACTGCAATCTCTCACCAATTATATGCAACCTAGCTGAATTTGTCACTAAGTGTGCACTACTCGTGTATTTAAAACAAAAAGGAAGGACATGCTGCGTTTGCTTTTTATTAAACACACTCTTTGTTTTTATTTTATTTAATAGAGTATAAATATAAGTTCTGTTGTACTGTTATTTGTCCTACACCTAGGATTTTTATCTAACTGCCATGAAAGGCACTTGTGTACCTACTTTAATATCCATATTTACAATGTAAATAGATTTGTTGCAACTGTGCTAGAAGTGCCATACATAAGCAAGAATACAGAAAGAAAGTCATTTTACCTTAGAGGCACGTGCCTGAGGCTTAAGCACTTTGTGTGTGAGGGAGTGCTGGCGTAGCTGGTGTAGCTGCAGGAACTGCAGGCCGCACTGGCTGCAGGAAAAAGAGCGTTGGGCCTGATGCTTCAGCATATGGTTCTGCAACTGACTACGGTAGGCAAATGTCTTACTGCAGTGGCTACACTGAAAGCTGGCCTGCCCTTGGTGGCTGACCTGATGGCGCTTGAGGTGGGCATAGGTGGGAAACTCCATGGAGCACTGTGAGCAGATGTGGCAGCGGCCTCGCTCATGCTTCACCTCATGGGCTCGCAGCTCACTGGGGTAGGCAAAGCCTCGTCGGCAAAAGCGGCAGCTGAAGGGCTTGACATCAGAGTGTTGTAACATGTGGCGTTTTAGGTGGCTGGTCTGAGTAAAGCCTTTTTTGCAGACAGTGCACTTGTGTGGCCGTGTGCCTTGGTGCGTCAGGAGGTGTGTCTGCAGGTGGCTTGGCTGCTTGAAGAGCTTTCCACAATGTGGGCAGGCATGAGGTTTAATGCCATTGTGACCCAAAATGTGTGTTACCAGGTTATATTTGGAAGTGTATGACTTTTCACACATGCGGCACTTCCAGCGCTTCAAGCCCTCGCCAACATCCACACAATATGATTCGTTGATCTGAATGTTGATGTCCAATCGGTCAATGCGGCGCCCCCGCGGTGCCTCCCCTTCTACAGGCTCCCCCCAGAATAGGCCTTGGTTGCTTTCATCAAACTCCCCTACTCCATCCATATCCCCACCTTCATAGCCAACCTCATTAGCACGGAAGTAGCTACCAATCTCCTCCCCTCCACTGCCAGCCTTCCCCATCCTTCCGTCATTCCCGTCCTCTTGGACATCCTCATTTCCTCTTTTCTCCAGTGTATGGTTTCGGTCATGAGAATGAACCTCATTAGGTGTGTGACTGTTGGAGTGGGGATGAACATGGTGGTTAGGTGGATGATGTGTGCCCTTGGGTTCCCGGACACAGGTCGAGCAGCAGTTACTGCCATGAGGTTTGGAGGCTAGGCGGTAACCAGAGTTGTCTACCATCTGCATGCTCTCTCTAGGCATCATGCTCATCATGTGGTTGCAGGAAGGCAGTCCCGGGGTCACAGACTCACCTTTGACATGGGAACCTGGATTCTGGTGCCCTACAAGAGGCTTTGTGTTTTCAGGTGTCCCCTGCCACCTCCTTTCAGCACAGCTCGGGTGACCCTGACCGTCCTCTCCAAGGTTCACACCAAGGTAGTCACCATTGGCGCCAATGAGCTGGTCAGCATACTCGTAGTCCATCCGCTCGATGGACGGAGCAGGAGATTCTTTGGGCTCTCCGGTATAAAAACCGTTGGGTGCAATGGTAGCACCAAAGACCTCATTCTGGGATATAAGTCCCAACACAGCAGCCTGGGCCAGAGACAAGACCACCACTGGGTCTGTCTGTGTCCCCACATCCATCTGCTGGTGCATGGCTTCAGCATAACATCGAACCAGCTGCTGAGTCTTCTCCTCCTGCAAAACAGACACACAATAATATACCTCAGAGTGGAAAAATAAGCAACCTAGACTTCAAGAAATATACTTAAAGATATGTTGGATTGCACTGCGTGTTCATTGTTTAAACCACAGAGATACTCAATTCATCTAAGGAGGAATTAAAATGCTTTATTTCAGATAGAACTGGAGATTATGTCAGGTAATTACCATGTAATTCAATCAACTAATTTAACTGCACATAAAAACTACACATTGACAGCTGAGCTCTCTTTTTTTCTATTGGTGAACACCATACTCTTACCAAAATAAGTATTAAAATTTTTTTTAAAAAGAGAGAGAGATACTAACAAAAATATCATGAATATGCACAGTGAGGGAAAGAGTGCATGAAAGGAAGCTCGAGTGACAGAAAAGACAGATTAGGCGAGTGATGGAGGGAGAGAAAAAAGAGGAGGGGTTGACTGTGTGAGTGAACAAGAGAGTGGGTGAGGGGGGGAATAAAATGAAAAGCATATAAAAATAACATTTTCATTTAAATGTAGAGCTAAGGAAAAAGAATAACAGCAAAAAATCTAAGATGTGAAAAATGCATGTGGTTAAAATATCAGTTATTCAATCATTAAAATCTGTACTGGAAACAGTAAAGAAGTAAACACTCATTCTCTCTCTCTCCCTCTCTCTCTCTCTCTCTCTCACACACACACACACAAACACTCATGAAAATAAACTTACCAAATTTCTCTTGGTTTGAGGTTTTAGATGTTTGAGCGACCTCATCTTTAGTCAAAAGTTCACGTTTACCTGCTTGCCCCTTTTACTCCACACTCTACTGCTGTCTACAGCTACACACAAACACACACAGATACACACTGTCTCTGTTCTCTCTGTATGTGAGCTTGTTCTTTTTCCTCTCTCTCTCCCCTCCCTTTCTGTCAGACTGTCTCTCTCTCTCTCTCTCTCTCTTTCTCTCTCTCTCTCTTTTTCTCTCTCTTGTATGTGCTCGCTCTAATTTTCCTCTTTCCCCTCCCCCATCTCTCTCTCCCTCTCTCTTTCTTTTTCTCTTTTTCTTACTGGTGCAAACACACAGACACACACAGACACACACAGACACACACAGACACACACAGACACACACAGACACACACAGACACACGCTATTGTATTTGATTTTATGTCCCCAAAGAAAAACATTAGATATAAACACCCAAATTCTGTACTACACCGAGAGGTGTTAAAACAAAGAATGAGAGAGAGAGAGAGAGAGAGAGAGAGAGAGAGAGAGAGAGAGAGAGAGAGAGAGAGAGAGAGAGAGAGAGAGAGAGAGAGAGAGAGAGAGAGAGAGAGAGAGTGACTAAGCAACCATAATGAATTAAAGACAAAACCATAGACATCATTTACAAAAGAATAATGAATGAAATGGGAGGTAAAGAGGAGTGATAAATATGGCAATAAGAAATCTGCATTGGCCACAAAGTCAGAGAGTCATAATTCAAATACGCAAATCTTCAGTATATACCCAAGGCCAATAATGTACATTCAGTACACATCATTGTACTGAATCGGTCACACACACCAATAAAACCTTACTCAAGTTCAAACATTACTAACTAAACATGTACACTTTACATTTCACTAACTTTTATTTTTCCTAATTGTATTGCTCTTGAGAAAAAAAATAGTTTAATATTCAAATCTTTATCTGGAACATTAAACTACACAGATCCTAGAACTGTCACAATACACAATTTGTTCATTTGATCATAATCAGTATATGATTTCATGTTGCAACATACTGTATGTATCTAAACTCAGTCCATTTTGGGGGGCTTTTTAGAATTGTAGTGGTTACACCTCAGGAGAAAATGGCTGAGAGAGAGGTATTCAGGAAGACAAGAAAATGGAGGGATGAGGGAGGAGAAGTCTTTTTCAGTGAGGGAAATGGAGGGAGAGAGAGGGAGAGGGAGGGAGGGAGGGAGAGAGAGAGAGAGAGAGAGAGAGAGAGAGAGAGAGAGAGAGAGAGAGAGAGAGAGGGAGGGAGGGGAGAGAGAGAGAGAGAGAGGAGAGAGAGAGAGAGAGAGAGAGAGAGAGGAGAGAGAGAGAGAGAGGGAGGGAGGGAGAGAGAAGGAAAGAACAAATAGAGAGAGAGCAAGAAAGAGAGGGGAGGAGATAAACAGAATGACCGAGGGAGGGGAGAGAGAGAGCGAGTGAGAGAGAACGACAGACAGACAGACAGAAAGAAAAGGAGTCAGAAAGAGAGGGAGTGAGAGGACGAATGGGGGAGGGGGAGGGACAAGAAAAGAGAGAGAGAGAGAGAGAGAGAGAGAGAGAGAGAGAGAGAGAGAGAGAGAGTGAGAGGGAGAGAGTGAGAGAGAGAGAGAGGGAGCGAGAGGGAGAGAGGGAGAGAGAGGGAGAGAGAGAGAGAGAGAGAGAGAGAGAGAGGAGTGACAGAGAGGGAGTGAGAGAGAAAAAGGGAGGGCATGGAGTGAGACAGGAAAGAGAAAATGGAGACATGAAAGACAGATTCTGATTGCAAGTTCTTTGATCAAGTTTTAAACATCACAGTCCAGTTTTTCCACATAGTTCATTTACATCTGATTCTAGTCTCTGATCCAAGTCAGGTTCAGCTTCCAAACATAAGGAGACATGCTAGAAGATGACTGAACACTCTAATGATTATTAATTATGCACTAATACAGGGCAGTGTATGGAGTCACAAAGTCACCCACAGTGCATTTTCATGCACACAAACCGATCCGAACGTTTTTTAATTTAGGCAGTTAACCGATCGTTTACAATCAGATTGTACAACCAATCATTTACCAAGCGGAAATGCAGAAAGAGAAAACAAACTCTATTTGGATTAAACTTAAGACCGCTTGAGGGAGGACATATTTTGCAATTTCAAATGAATAATTATCAGTAACTTTGAACTGAACTTCAGTTCTGTTTAGTACAACCAACCAACATTCACTCATTCACTCATTCTCATTAACAACTTTATCCTAGTCAGGGTCATGGTAGATAGAGCCTCCAAAGCATCGTAGACACACATTCACACCTAGGGGCAATTTGGTTTCCCCAGTGTGGCAAAATAAGCCCCAGTCCAATAGCAGAATATGGTACCATATTATGGTATAGACTAAAATGTTGTAACTTATCCCCAGATGTGTTCTAGAACAGACACAAAACAATCCCACTTTTGTTTTTTGGACATCTCACAAGTCCCACAGTTTGCATTATTATCTGGGTGACGTTTGACATGTGGATTTGCAAAGTAAAACTATCTGCTACCAGAAGCACATGCATGTTTTGGGTCTTTTCACTAGGAACATTTTATTTGCATGTAGTGACGGCTTTAGCTGAGAATCGGGAATGTTGTTCAGTTGGTGAGGATGATTTTGCCTTAGTCAACAGCTCCTGGAGGAAAGATGAGATCAGCACAAATGGAGCACCAAAAAGTATTGTGCTTATCTGTGTGCCACTGTTTAAAGACTTACCTCTGGAATCCATTTCTCTGGGTGAGAATGATAAATTTCTGCTCAGACCTAACTGAACAGGACAACAATATGGGACAAAATGTGTTGAAGCTACATACTTCCTACATACTTCCTACATACATACACCTGTTCTTAAATGCATCTTTCTTGTGGAAATTATGTGCAAACAGTTACAAATAGGGATGTGCTAGCTCAGTAGTTAAGCTGTTAGACTACCAATCAGAAGGTTATGAGTTCAAAACCCAGGACCACCAAGCTGCCACTGCTGGGCCCCTAAGAAAGGCCCTTAACCCTCAATTGCTCAGTTGTATAAAATGAGATAAAATGTAAGTCTCTCTCTAGATAAGGGCATCTTCCAAATCTGTGTCAAGTAAAACTAAATAGTGATAGTGATAGTACTGGAATACTGGAAACTCAATCTAATATAGTTAAATCAAATATTTTTACAAATATAAATACACACCTAGGAGAAGCTGCATAAGCCAGTGTTTCCCCTGCCGGTATATATTCACATCTTTGGGCTTATACATCAAGCCCCAAAGCTCTATGGTCATAAAGGAGAAGAACGGTGGGTACTCTGCCGTTTCTCTTGATACAGCATTGAGTTTCCACGCTCTGTAAAGAAATAGCAAGTCCTCAGACTGTTATACTCCCTCTGCTTGCATAGGTTCCAGAGATAAAAGTGGGTACTTTACCACAGGATTTGAAGCAGCAGCCTATATTCTGTCACATAAACATTACAGCACAGAGAAATTCTTTCTTCACATATCTCAACTTTGGAGGTTGGGGTCAGAGCTCAGGGTCAGACATGATACCCCACCTCTGGAACAGTGAGGGCTAAGGGCTTTGCTCAAGGGATCAACAGTGGAAGCTTGGCAATGCTGGGGCTTGCAATCCGATCAGATCAACAACCCGGAGCCTCACCTGATTGAGTCACAACAGCCCAACCGGATTAGTCTTTGTCGTCAATTGACGTGTCAAAAATGCAACTTTGTCCACCCTTAAAAAACATTGAAACTGATCAATTCTTTGAGATCGGGAAGCACCTTGAGAAGAAGCCACTCTGGCTTTGATTGAGTTACACCAGACTTTAGCCAGGTAATCAAGGATGTTGGATCTACAGCTGTTCATGAGGTCCTTGTGGGCAGCTTGTAGGCACTGTTGACTCCACTAGACAATGGCATGCATTCAAGCTAATATGATGAGCCACATTATGCCTGCTGTTTACTACTGTACTGCATCAGTGGTGGCCTTAAATCTTTAACTACTAATATTCAAACAGTTGTTCGTAGCGGCCATTGATCCCCTTGTGAGGGAGGTGTTCCATGTAGGCCAGGACATATGGCAACTCCCCATCAATCTGGTTACTGCACAGTGCAAAATAATGGTAAGCACAAAGTGATATAATGCAGGTTTTGAAGAGAAGCAGACAGGTTTTTGGATAACAAAATTAGTGTAGAAAAACTGCCCACACAACACTTTTAGGTCGCTGCAATATTTTCTGTGTTCCAATGTCCACAGAGGTTCTGCCTGCCTTTTGCAAGTCCCAGCCTAAATTTCCTAGCAGGTGCCTCTTGCACCCATCATTAAACAGTCTCACACGGGTCTCACAACCTTAAAGAGATCAAACACCAAAAACATTTTAGCTCTACCCCAAGTTCTCTTGGACAGATGCATGAAAAAAAAATGTTAAAAACAACTGGTTTCCATGCAAGAGGGTGGTCTTTCCAATTAATTCTAGATTTAAAGGAAGCTGAAAAATATCAAAATAATATCAAATATATTAATATCAAAAATATTAAATATCATCATACCAAACTCAAATTATCCAGATGAGGATGAGAGGAAAACAAGAAATTTTAGAAATCTCTTATAAAAATGTTTGATGTGGCCCTGATCTGAACCAGTGTTATTACACTGCACTTGGCAGGCATTGCTGCATAAAATCTGAGCTACCATCACAGGTCTTTTCTTTTTTGTCAACATTATCTGTACCTGCCTACACCACATTATGGCTAAAAGTATATGGACACAATCATCTTTACACACATACATGGGCCTTCCCCACACCAAGAACAAGACAATTTGTCTAGAATGGTTTGTTGTAGCATAAAGATTTCTCTTTATTGGAAGATTTATTGGCCCCAAACCAATTTCAACATGACAATGTCCGATAAGGTCCCAAAAGGTTTGAAGAACTCATACGACCTGCAAAAAGCCCTAACCTGAGCATGTTTACGATGAACAAAAATTCCCACTGCACAACTAGTTTTCCTGCCCAACATCAGTACCTTACCTTACTAATGCTCTTTTGGGTGAATTGACAAATCCCCAGAGCCAAGATTCAAAATCTAGATGGAAGCCTCCCCAGCGGAGTACAGGTTATTATAATAACCGGGGCTAAAACATGGGCTAAATCTGCAATGAGACGTTCATATAGCACATACTGGTGTGACTAGTCAGGTGTCTACATACTTTTGGCCACACAGTGTAAATTCTGAGCATCGGTTAATTGCTTTATTTCATTCCATCAGTCTCACACATACAAAATAACTCAGTCACTTGTCATAAAGGATCATAAAGAAATGGATTTTGAAGTAGATTATTTCTGCCATAAGGTGGTTTAATTTAGTTTATGGTAAATGTGTCAGATATTTCCGTTCACAGTGCACATCATGTGTTTTCATCTTAGTTTTCCATGTGCTTTCGTTAATATGTTTTGATTTTGTTTTCGCCGCGTCTTGATTTTCTACCCAATCATATTCCAAATCATTTTGTGTACTTGTTTCTCACCATCTAGTCTCACCATCTCACAATCTTTTATTTATGTCTCCTATTAAAAACCTTCACACATTGATATCCTGGTTTCCTGTACTTCCTAATTTTGAGTCATCATAGAACACCACACTGTATGAGTGGATACAGCAAATGCAACTTAAGTTTTGAGTCAGTTTGGTGAATATCGTTGAAAGTCATCAGAATCTGTTGCACCTATGGCATAAAATCCTTGATCAACCACTATAACTTCCACATCGTCCTGCGTCTGCTGCAGCATTTTTACAGTAACTGGTCGTGTGAACATGTTCCACAACTGTCTCAAATACGCAGTATCTGAGAACTGCTATTCTGTACAGGGACACCAAACAAACATGATATCTTGACCAATTGAGACTGGAAAAAAAAGTGTCTCAGAACATATCACTGAACATCAGTGAAGATTCTTTGGCAGGAAGGAATTAGTGTTAAATCTGTAATAAACTCAGAAATTACCCTGACATATTAGTTCCTCAGGAGCTCTCGGTTGAACAATTTCACCTGACTACAAACTGTTGTAGAGAGGACATTATTTACATTTACATTATGTCCTGTCCAGTGTCACCCAAATGAGGATACATCATCACCTCATTAGGGAAAGATGTTAGAGATAAATAGTAACTTCATTTTAAACTTTCCAATTTATATTGTTTCTATTAAGCTGCTTTGAGACAATGTCAATTGTTAAAAAAGCAATACAAATAAAATGAATAAACTGAATATCATTAGCTTTATTTGGATTTTTCATTATATATGAATTTACTCAGATGCTATTAACAGAAAGACAGGGCCAAAACACAGTCCTGGCATAAGCACTGAAGTTAATGTGTTGATGGGAAAAAAAAAGACTTGTGAATGTTCTGGACTGTTTCCTGGCCTCAGCACATGAAAGTTTCGACATGATCCAATTGCATTAACCAATCAGAAACCTGTATTCAGAAAGACAGGCCACCCTAACTCTCAATTATTAGTCACAAATACTTCTAATCCACTAAAATAATTTACTAATGCAATACCATTTCGTCTAATAATATGGTTAATTTGAACAAAAATAATCATCCACGATGTGTACAGAAGCTGGATCTATCCCACTTTTGGAGTTTTGTTTTGGTTATATTCCCCTTTTAATGTCATCAAACGAAGGGATACGCATTCGCAAATATTATACATATGATCAGAGATATTTTACCAGATTCTCAAAGCCTCTATTAGCCACACATTGAATTCAATAAGGACAATATCTTAGACACGATCAAAATCCTATGCCATCTGGTTTCAGAGTTGGACCGTACATCCTCGAAGCATCAGTGTCAGGGATGATGAGCCACAGGAGCATCACGAGGAGACGTCTAACATGTCAGAGTGGTAATACTATAACTAATAAATCATCATTTGGCTACATTGCTGCTAATTGTTTGTACTAACAGCCCACATTTCTGGCTAATAGTCAAAAAGTAATGGAGAAAATATAAATAAACAGAATATTTAACACAATTAATTTGATATATTATTTGTACCTGGTAAAACATTATTATTATTATTATTATTATTATTATTAATACTCTTACTAAAAGAAAAGCCTGGTGTACAGTGTATAAAGGCTCAGTCACAATCATGATCAGCGGGAGGTATCAACACATTCAAGCACTGAACACCAAGAGGTGATAAATCCCCCCAAAAACCCCATGTGTTAGAACTTGCACAAATTCCAGTCATCAAAACGACTAAACGCCGATAGTTCTTTTCTCGATCGAAAAAACGTGCAAGTGTACATCGAAATATACCCTAACATACCTGCTACGCACCTGCTACTGTACAGCAAGTCCCGCCTCCAAAGTCTATACATCATCTAGAGAGCATTTAATTGGATAAACACAAAACTGGTACAGGATGAGTCATTAAATATGAAGTGTTTTTCCACAGAAAGAGATGCTACGAAATTAAAACAGACAAATTTTGTACTTTTACAAAAACCGACTCCAATATTCGTCGATATCTTATCAGCGAAAGAGGGGAAGGAAAACAAACAAAACTCTGAAATACAAACTTTTATTTGACTTTAATATCCAGCTGACTGCTATAGAGATTAGTTTCACTATGTGTACGTTTCTTTCCCTCAAAACGTGACCTGACTTTTTTTTTTCTTTTTTTCATTGTTTAGTTCGAAAGCAACGCACTAAAAAGACACTAAAAGCTGATTGTGACAGAAGTTTCTAAACGTTTTTTTTTTTCCTTCACCTATTATTATTATTTTTTACAACAAATCACAACAAACACCAAACAAACGTACAGCTATTAGCCCGGTTCTTTTTTCCCTGTTAATATTCTGTCAGAAAGCTACAAAACTAACGCTCAAATACAGAGTTTGACCAACAAAAACGTCGAATCTTACGCAAAAACGCTGTGAAATGAAAACTACACCGATATAATTGTCTGTTTTGTTTACTTATTTATGCTAGGTTAGCTTAGCAGCTAGCACTAAGAGGAACAGGGCCTGCTTTCCCCCCCCACACACTCCATCTAACACCGTCCACCAGCCAACAGGATGTGTAAATAACATTTAAAATAAAAAATAAAAAGGTATATGTCTTTCTTTGTAATAATACACAGACAAAGAAACATTCCTGTGGATCAGAATCGAAATGATTTAACGTAAAGAATTGGAGTTTCTATGGGACTCTGGTTCGGTCGCTCAATGCAAGTGCATTAGTTTCATTTCACACCAAATAACAAACCCAAGCGTTCATATAACTTACCACACTCCAAAACGCGGTTCTGTACGTAGAAGACACTTTGGAGATTTTATTTTACTACAACTTTGGACTGAATTTGATCCAATTCTGTTTCTTAGTTCGGCAGAAAGTCAGAAGAGAAAGTGACGTGAACAAATATACCCCTTAACCTTAAGCAACCGCTAGAGGGCAGAGAAGAGAATGAACCGCGTACATGTACGACTTCTTCTTTCATTGGAAGGTTAGACGGCGTTTTTGCCCCATGCTGCCACCCTGTGTTACTATCGCTATCTCTTCTGTACATACAGTATATACTGAATTCTACTGGAGTTACAGGAAACACCCCCCTCAGCTCTGGATTCCTACTCAGGAACTTGGGATATTCTCACATGGTCATCAACAAGGACACCCACAACATCAGCATTACACAATGTACTGTAACACTTATTGCCTTCCTACCTTATCATATTTGCTTTAAAACCATCAACATACAGACATATATAGTCCAAGTCAAAATGTATATAGGTCATTGTCAGACAATTTCCCCATCAATCTGGCTATATATTGTATTTATTAGATGCTAGGGTGATGTATATATATATGCTTTAATTTGGGTTCAAATGCTAATAATGTATTTGAACCTTTAATGTTGGTCAAATCAAATCAAAATTTTACTTGTCACATACACATACATACAGAGTACGACATGCAGTGAAATGCTTTTTATGTCGGTTGGTTTTATTGACTGCCCTTAAAGTGTCCATGTGCAGTATGGTGTGTATAAAGTGTATAAAGTGGCACTGTGATGTGCAAGTCCAGAGTTAAAGTGACAGTCCAGAGTTAAAGTGTCATAGTACAAAAAAAAGGTTGTGCAGAAAAAAAGTGAAGATAGAGGGAGTACCGAGTACGAGTACGGTGGCCGAGATACGGTGGCCGAGAAGTGCAAAACAAATTAACAAATCCGAAAACACATTAACAAATCCGAAAACACATTAACAAATCCGAAAACAAATTAACAAATCCGAAAACAAATAAACAAATCCGAAAACAAATGAACAAATCCGAAAACAAATGAACAAATCCGAAAACAAATGAACAAATCTGAATACACATTAACAAATCCAAAAGCACATTAACAAATCCGAAAAGAAATTAACAAATCCGAATACACATTAACAAATCCGAAAACAAATTAACAAATCCGAAAACAAATTAACAAATCCGAATACACATTAACAAATCTGAATACACATTAACAAATCCAAAAACAAATGAACAAATCTGAAAACAAATGAACAAATCCGAAAACAAATTAACAAATCCGAAAACACATTAACAAATCTGAAAACACAACGACAAGTCAGACAACCGGGAAGAGGTTGGTATAGTTTGTGAATGAAAACTTACCGATCATCGGACAAGACACCTTTCATTCACCTGTATATCTTGAATGACAGGTGTCTTGTCCAATGATCGGTAAGTTTCCATTCATAAACTATACCTACCTCTTCCGGGTTGTCTGAATCGGTGCACGAAACACATTAACAAATCCAAAAACACATTAACAAATCTGAAAACACAACGACAAGTCAGACAACCAGGAAGAGGTTGGTATAGTTTGTGAATGAAAACTTACCGATCATCGGACAAGACACCTTTCATTCACCTGTATATCTTGAATGACAGGTGTCTTGTCCAATGATCGGTAAGTTTCCATTCATAAACTATACCTACCTCTTCCGGGTTGTCTGAATCGGTGCACGAAACACATTAACAAATCCAAAAACACATTAACAAATCCGAAAACACAACGACAATTCAGACAACCTGAAAGAGGTTGGTATAGTTTGTGATTGGAACACGTACCGATCATTGGACAAGACACCTGTCACTCAAGGTATACATGAAGTTCAACAGTCTGCCGCAGGGAAAAGTTGGAATGGATGGATGGAATGGATTACTGTGGATTAATTCTGTTATTTTCTTATATTTAAACGGAGAAATTTACACATTACACATAAGATTCAGGTGTCTTGTCCAATGAGTGGTAAATTTCCTTTCAAAGTGATACCTACCGTTTCCGGGTTGTCTGACTTGTTAATGTGTTTTCGGATTTGTTAATGTGTTTATGGATTTGTTAATGTGTTTTCGGATTTGTTAATGTGTTTTCGGATTTGTTAATTTGTTTTCGGATTTGTTAATGTGTTTTGCACTTCTCGGCCACCGTAAGGGAGAGGTCCAGTACTAGATCCTGGGTGTTTCCTGGTTTAAACTCCGAATGGCCTGCAAGAAGAAGCTTCTCCTCATTCTCTCTGTGTTTCCCTGAACGCAACAAAGAAAAGAGTCCATTGTTGGGATGTCTGAGGTCCTTTACCATCTTCCTGGCTCTGGTCCGGCACCGCATGCTGTAGATGTCCTGCAGGTCAGGGAGCTCACTGTGGATGGTACATTCAGCTGAACGCACCACCCACTGGAGGGCTTGCCTGTCCTGCATGTTGCTGTTCCTGAGCCATGAAGTGATGCTACCCATCAGGATGCTCTCAATGGTGCAGGTGTAAAAAGTCTTTAGCACCCGAGAGGGTAGTCTGAAGTCCATTAAGCGTCTCAGATGGTACAGACTCTGCCGGGCCGGTACCGGGAAACTGTCCACTCTCTCCATTGGGTTCCTGTTGATGTTTAGTGCTTGGTATGACCGCTCCTGCTTCGTGCTGAGGTCCACTATCTGATGTTCAGGAGAGGATTGTTCTCCTGGCACCATCTCTCCAGGTTTTTAGCCTCCTGTAGGTAGGCCATCTCATTGTTGTTGGAGATCAAGCCCACCACAACAGTGTCGTCAGCAAACTTGATGATCTTGGTGGATGATGATGGTTTGGCCTATTTTATTACCCCAGTCAGAATGTTCTGGATCTGCCCTGTTCCCCAGAATTCATCCCTCAGTACTGTGCAATACATTAAACAGCCCAAGTTTTCAAATGCACCCATATTTGACCCTTCTCCAAATTGTTGCCACAAAGTTGACTATTGGCAAACAAGTTACAATTCACTAGAATGACTTTGTACTGTATTCTGTAACATTGAGGTTCGCCAAGGCTGGTGCAGAAAAATTCGAGTGGCCGGCACAAAGCCTTGACCTCAACCCCAATGAACACGTTTGGGATGAATTGAAATGCTTACTTTGTACCAGCCCTTCTCGACAAGACATCAGTAACCGACTTTAATACCCAAGCTCCAAAATTCAGTTAAAAGCTTTCCCAGGAGGTTAAATCTGGAATGGGATGTTTATCGAACATATATAGGTGTGAATAGTCTAGTGTCCACATATATTTGCTCATATAGTTTATATTATCTTCACATGGCTCTAGGCTTGCCCTAGAGTGTCCATCCTATGAAACATACCTGATACACCTCCCCACACTACTATAACTGACTTCTCTAAATTTGGTGGCGCGGTTCCATTGCCTCTATTTGTGACCTTATTCTTTTGGCCACTACAGACAGCTACTGACTACAAGTGAAAATAGGATTATAGATTAACATGAAAATAATTTCAACATAATTTCTCCTTCAAGCCTTCTGCAAATCCATAGGATACTTGACTGGATTAATATAGACCCATGATTCTTGATGAACTCTGCAATAACAAAGAGCATATAAACTATTTGACAAAGTCTCCTCTCCTGAACACACATTGGCTTTTCAATCATTTCTGAGTCACTGGCCCACATACAGTATATATACCGTATATAAATCTCATCCACCCCTTGCTGTTATGAAGAACTCTTACCACCATACAAACCTCATACACAGAACTGGATACAAAAACACAAGAGGTTTGTAGCCCCACCTCTTGTACTTTGCCTGGGCTTGAATTCCTCAAAGTGATCCTTCCAACTCTGAACAGTATTCCCAGTAGAGGTCAACACTTCCCTGCACTTGATGAGCAGTGCTTGTGCATAGCTTTGTGTCCATCTCCTGGGACACCAGAACAGCTGTGAGACAGAACGTGTTTTTTCACTTCACGCTCTTCCCCAAAGAGTCCATGCTTTTGCTTCTGTAAATTCTTTTGCTGCATCCCTTCTGGCTCTTCTATATATCTGCACAGAACCCTCTGTGATTATTAATCAGAAGGTCTTTAGGAGTTGAACGATACTTTCAGACTCAGTGCCATTGACTTCTCTTGGTACAGTATGAAATAAAAAGTGATTTTGGAGGTTGGTGTTAGGTTCATCTTTCAGTAAAGCTTTCACAAATGCCAATAAATAACTTTAAATAATAACCAATTCACTATCAAATGATGATCAGTTGACAATTTTGCCCATTTCTTTATTTGAGTGTCCCAAAAACATGCCCTCAATTCTAATGACACCATTACAATACTGATTAATTTTGGTTCTGGAAACAAAACCATGAGTGGATGTCAAGCTGACTTTAGTAAATTCTTTTGCCGATTATTTCCCTGCTGGCAAAGTGACATTTCACATTCTCAACTGCAGATTTAACTGCAAAAGTCTAGTCCTTCTAAGACTATCACATGCCTGCTGCCCACTGCCCGTTGCTCCTGACCCCCACCCATCATCGTTCAAGTTGTGAGCCCACATGATGATACCACACCCACACCAGACTGAGCCAGACCTGGGTGAATTGCATGGGTGGCCCTGTCATCAGATGATCCTGGACCTGGCTCCAACCGTCAAGTAGACAGTGCATGCTTTTTCTTTTTTTGTACCTTTCATGGGGGCCTTTTTGATCACTCTTTGACTGGCATCTCCCTTCATATCTGTTGACCATGGGTGGCTCTAAGTAACATAGCCCTGGGGCTATTCACTGAAGTCTCTTCACTTGATCCTCAAAGGGCAACAATGTCATAAAAATAAACAGCAAATGTTTTTGTTTAATTAGAAAACATTATCTCAGAAGGCATGGGTGATTTTACAGCACATGCTTACACTATCACTTTCTGGTCTATGAGGTATTCAGTGCCGTAAATTTATGACTTGCTGAGAATAACTGAAATGCTTTGGAGGATGCCTCTTTCTCACATGTGCAAAATTTCACATTCTTACAGATATACATAGTACATTGTCTATTAACAAAGGACCATACCAAGCACAAGTTGAACAAAGGGTTATATATAGAGCTTTTTTTGTATATTAACCTCACTGTTCCACTTTACAGGGAGACCTGTATGATTTTATTACTGCATGGTTGCCATTACAACATGGGGTGACCCCCAGTTAATAGTTTGTAAGCAATTCTTCACCTTAATCCCTGCCAGGTTCCTGTGAATACTACTGCAGTGACATACCATTGGTGGGATGACAGACATTGTACTTGCATGAGGTAATGAGAACAATTTAGCAGTGGATTCCACTTGTGCCTCAGGCTCAGCCTCATCAGTTCTCAGCCTCATCAAGGACAGCATTAGGTGTGAAGACAGAGCTGTTTACATACGGAATAAATCCTGTGATTATATCCTTTGTGGCCTTTTGAAAGCTGTTCAGTTCGTAAAATTGCAAAAGAAGCTACTGAAGTCAGATTTCTTCTCCTTGTAGAGCCTTTCCATGACAAATTCAAAATGCAAATATTTTGTTCTTACATACTTCCTCCAAAATAATATTAATATTAATATTAATAATAATAATAATACACAAAATAAAATAGTAAAGCTAAGTTAAGACATAAATACATGGCCTTTAATTCTGCTCCTGCTAACAAGTTAAGGCCTAAAAAAGAAAAATGAACGTTAAGTTGAATTATTAAGATTATTATTTAATGAAGCATTCCTAATGTTTATTTAGTTAAACTGACTTCATACAAATACACATTTCACATTAAGTCTAAATAATGGTTATTTCTACATTTTAATCGACCTAAACTACTCGAGTTAATATCTCTGCCTTCCCCAAACTCCAAATTTTCTCAAAGAATGAAAAAAGTATGCTATGATGATGTCATGCTAACCAGACACCAAATAGGCTACTATTATTAATAGATGCATAGCACTCAATGGCACCATACTGACCTACCAATGCTTTTACATATCACACAATACACAAATCAATCTTTGCCCTTTGAAAGAGATGCTGAATGTTGTCTGAAAAATGCCCTGCTACGCACTATGCCATGTGGCCTCGGGGGTGGGGTCCTTTCGACCTCAATATGTAAGCTCTCCCTTCCTGATTTAGAAGAAATAACTCATCCTACTAATTTAGTTATTAAGATACGTGTGATGTGCTACTGGGAAACAAAGCAACCATGCAATGTTCAGCTGACCTCAGACAAAAGAGTTTCAATACTATACAAGAGATGTGTTGTACCATATATCACTTTGGATGGTTTCTAGGACTTACAACTTGTGTCATGACATAGCCATTCCTCTGCCACATTTAGAAAACTTCTCTCATGGTTACCCAATGTGCCCCACAAGAGTATGACAAGGTTGTCCACTTCTCATAGATCATTATAGATCACGCAAGCATCAGCTAGGCCTTGTTTTGCTGTGCGTATATGGCAAATATGGTAATAAATTTGCAACATCCAAATTATGGAACTACTGATGAAATGGGAAGCGTCTTTAACTGCTTTAGTAAAATAGTTAGTAAAAATAGTATAATCGACTGTATTCTATCTCGCATAAGGACTATAAAGATACTTAAAGTGTATTTTCTATATAGTCTGGCTAAATTATTTTAATATTTGTGATTTTACTCTACTTTATATTCTTGCAACCCTGGACAATTTACAAAGAAACAAAACAACAAACAGTTAATACAGCAAATAACCTAGATAAAATAAAAATCAAGAACTACAACAACAATATTAATAATAATATTATTTTTGTGGGTGGTCTTTATTAAAAGTTTGTATTCTGAACCTGAGATTTAAAGCATATACAATGAAAATGTTCTGTAAAATCTTTTACCTTCCATCACCTTCTACCTTCCATCTAATTGAAGCGCATACTCTTCTTGAATATCCATATATTGTATCAGTTTGATGACAGTTTGATCACAAGAGGTCTTAGTCGAGGTGTTGAAAACAGAAGTGTCAGTGGTGAAGGGTGACTGGAGGTGTCGTCATATACATGCCTTTTCCCATCAAAGCAAGGGGTGACATCACCATCAATAATCGGGATCGCTCATCAATGACAAAAGGGGGGGGGCTTGGAAATAAAAGGAAAAGACACCAGCACCCACCACGACTGAAATGGTGACTGACACATGGGGCTTCGTTGGCAATTGCAACAGCAAATACAGTTTTGTAAGTTGATTGTGTTATAATCAATTTAATATCCCAAGTCACAGAACTGTCATTTTGTCATTCTTTTTATTCATGTAACTAATTCTTTATTTCTTTTTTAGTCTTTGCAGCCAATAAGGTATTTCCAGTACATGCAATGGATAAAGCTATTTTAATTGTTTTGTTCTGGAGTCTTTGTATTCTAGTGCATTTGGAAGGACTACCAATCAGGTAAGAATATTTATTTATTTATTCATTTTAGTGTATTCTCGCAGCTATAATTCACTTGAACTATTGGTGGTGTTGACTGATCAATAATTTACATTTTTCACAGCAAGAGGTCCATCAGTGAAGTCCAGCTGATGCACAATGTTGGAGAACACAAGCAAGCAGTGGAAAGGCAGGACTGGCTTCAAGTAAAGCTGAAGACTGTAATCATACCCAGTATCAATGACTCACAAAAAAGACAAAAGGGGAAAACCAGGACTCTTTCTTCAGATTTCCAAGCCTGGGGCAGTCCAGTCCTGATCTCAAGTTAACACTGGGAAGTCCTTCTGTATTGTCTTACCTACCTTTTTTTTCTTTCTTTTGTTCTTTATATGTATGTTTTAATACCACAGAGATAAGACAAACTTTCTCTGTCTCTGTGTTAAATCTTTGTTGATTAAGTGCACTAATTTGCCATTTATTTTATTTATTGTTTTGTAGTAATTTATTTAATTATTTCTATGGCATTAATTCATCTTTGACTAGTTTTACAATCTACTTCAAATGTAAAGAGGGCAAGGGCAAGGAAGGGCACCGCTTCTGCTGTATGCCTTTTACTAGAATATTTACTAGTATTATTTATCATTTAAATATCTAGTGTTTTATATTTTATTTTATTATAAAGTAATAAACTGCCTTTTTTATTTTTTATTTTATTATTTTTTTTTTTTATAAAATAAACTTAATATTGTATCTAAAATGTCGTGGGCCAACAATGAATATATTTAAAGTATTTAAAAATAAAGGTTTCCAACACTAAAATAAACAAAAAAAAAGTTTTGTTTTTAAGTTTTTACGACAATGCTGTAACAATAATTTACAGCTCTGCAGCGTGATGCTCAGGTGAGCGAGCTTCAGTTTACAGTTCTCGCGAGATTTGACTTTTGTTTTTTAATTTTGTACTGATGCAGGCGCTGTTTTCAGTTCTCGCGAGATTTACTCGTCTACAGTTATTTCCTGTCAGTGGTACCAGTCAGACAGGATTGATTTTGGAAAATGCGGGCGTTTCTGTGGAATTTGTCCTAAATTTATTTTGCCCCTTTTACCAAAAAAAAGACACAGACCTAAACATCAATGCTTACGAAGGTATAAAGGTAAGAAACTACTTACTTTTATTCGCGATAAGACTTCTCATTGTTAGTTTTTTGTAGCTTTACTTTTGACTCGAATTGCTTTAAAAAGATGTGCTAACTTGTTAGCCTTTTAGCTCGTCTCTATCTAGCGCTCTCCGAAGGCTATATCGCACTAAACGTACAATATAACGTTAAATACGCAGACTGGCTAGTATGATAGACGAATATGTCATTTATATATCTATAGAAAGAATTCAATTGTGGAGTGTTTGTATCTGAAGATAGGTAGCTAACGTTACCTTGCTGTTACCTGATTGAAGAAACATAGCAGCTAGCTGACTAGCCGAACAAACGTGCTTACTGTTTAAACAAGGCTTTTATTGACTAGCTAAAGCTAAAACACTGACGTAAATAAACTTGACATAATAAAAACAATTATTTGTTAGCTAGTTACGTGACAACTTCTAGGATTGTCTAATAAAGTAGATACGTAGCCAGTGTTGTTTTAGTGCGGTGACTGATACGAGGTTTTGTAGCAGAATTTGGATTTATTTAGACATTACAAAATAACCAACGACGTATATATATATATATATATCATCAAACCACTTGGCAATTCAATTTACGTTTTTATTGTTATTATTTACGTGCACTAATATATTGGTATATATTTAGAACATTGTGTGAAAAACAATGGATTATGTCGTGTCTTTACCGAAGGTTTATTAAGTCGCTGAGAAAATAAGACTTTATTTGCCTTGATTCAGTCATTTTATAGACTTTTTATAGACCAAAAATCATTCAACTATCGAACCCAGCTAACCATTAGAGACCTATAGGGGAAAAATACTAATCTTACCTAATGCACCCAATTGTCACCCATTAGCTATTAGTTACCAATCTAGCAAGAAAGTCAGTTATTGGAAAAGGGAAAGCTTTCTAGAGTTATCTGTTGCTGTTATGTTCAGTAAAAACTCCTCGGATAATGTTGTAGCATTGATCCTTCAACCAGTAATTGAGTATAGTAATAGAACACCGACTCATGATCTGTAAAAGAAAATTGAACAATAGAGTGACAAGGAAGTTTGTCAAATGGTGTTGCTTCTCAATTACACACTGATCAGAATTAGGGAACGTAAAAGTCCTTGTTTATGTAATCCTTAATCCAAGTCATACTTCCTTATTCTACATTGAATGATTAACTAAAAGCCCACGCTTAAATTTCAAACGGCTCACATCAATCATTCAGAGGTCACATTAAATGCTTACAGATTTAAAACCCACTAAAACAACAAGCGTTGCCAAATCTTTTCTGGGAAAGTAGCTAATGCATGCTCCAGAAGTTGCCAGATGACGCCACATCCTAATTTGAATCTCCTCGATTGTTTGCATAACAAAACATGTTCTATAAAAAGGACATTTGTTTACATGGTTAGGATAGAGTTTAATCGGAATAGAAAATACATTTATTATTTATTTATTACCAAAAGGCATCTTTTGGTCATGGAACCACAAATTTTACTAATTTAGGATACAGTTGAATAATTGTTTACATATTGTGCAAATACTCATTTCTATTAACACTGCAGACAAAAGAAGCAGTGAGAGTGAGTATTTGAAGAAATTTCCAACTAGCAAAAGGTGACAGATGGAATTAAACCACCTTTATCACTTAAAGAGATTAACAGAAAAGAAGCACACAGCTGGGACAAACGGTGCTGATTTGGTGATTGGTTACAAACAGATTTAAAACATCTCTTTTCTTCTGAGTTGTTGAATGTTAATGTTTACATGTTGATTGAAATTGTATACATCACCCACGAATGTACTGTGTTTTGATATTTAGAACAAGCAAAGTATTTTCACATTACAGACAGTTTATGAAGCTTTGCCTGCACCCGGATGTCGCCTGCAGTTATTTCTCCCTCTCATTGTTTGTGTATATTTAGAAATCCCTCTGGATGGACCGACGTCGCTGGTATTTCCTAGTTTTTAAATGAAAACTGAAGGCCTGTGTGTAATCCATCAGGATCAGGATTTAACTTAACATTACCACCAAATAAGTTTTTATCTAGAATTTGATTGGCTTCTTAATTTCAGAATTAAATCTAATATCTGATTTAGTCTGTTTTAGATGTAGTCCTTTGGTTAGTGGAAATACAAAAAATTAAATTTTAGACAGCTTATCTGAATAGTTTTACATTTTCAAATTTCTCAGTAAATCTCTTTTTAACGTTTTAACTCCTTAAATGTTGCATCAAACTTTTATTACACAAGCATTTCTCTTTCTACGATTGATAATAGCATGACCCATGACAGAATATTAAGAAGTCACCCTAAAAACAAAAACAGAGCATCTTGCACACATATAAATACAAAAATATCTTACACACAAATAAATACCTAAATACAAAAAAGTAGGAATAAAAAAAGTAAATACAAGAATATTGACGATAAATACAATGAAATTCCTCATTGTCTCCTCACGATTAAATCAAAGCGTCTGGACTCATTAGATATATTATTTGTCATCTTGTCCTCAGTAGCCCGTCCCACTAGTCTGGACACGAGGCTGAGCAGGTGAAGATGAGCCTACACAGTGCGAGTGGAGGCTGTGAGAGCTCAAGGGACCGGCGGCGCTCCAGTGATCGTTCACGCGACTCCTCTCACGAGCGGGGCGAAGGCCAGCTCACCCCCTGTATCCGCAATGTCACCTCACCCACAAGACAACACACTAGTGGTAAGATCCCACTTCCATTATTACTCATAAAATACTTTTTTGGCTGTTTCAGACTTGCTGGTGGTTCTGTTTTTTTGGACCTGCTGTGCTGAGTCACTGAAGCAGAGAACTGTATGATGTAGCATGACAAGTGATATGTTAATTTTTACCCATAATATTTTCACCATTTAACAATGGACAAATTAGACAGGATTGCTACAATATACATTTGCTTACAATCTTAGTTTGTATCTCTTTCATTTTGCACTAGGAGGAATTTGCTTGCTATATCAATATAAAATATTTATAGGTGTGTATATAGAGGTTTAGGTCTGTTTTAATAATAAGCAAATAACTAGAATGGCATGGGTAACATTGGCAGTAAAATGGCAGTAAATCTGGTTAGGTTCTACAATTGCACAGTACAAAAAAAGAAAACATTATTGTTTTTGATTACATGTTAATATAACCACTGTGCTCGTGACGTTTCTAATATTGTTCAGTTAACCCGCATTGAACTACATTTAAGTGATTAATGAATCTGTGAATTTTAGCTAAAAACCATCAAAGGAAAAACTTAGAATTTTCTAACAATCTTATGACAATAAACAATCTTAATCTCGGTTGACTCTTATTTTGCATTATCTGAGGAAAGAGCTTCCTATGTTGGAAGAAATGGTATAGTTCAGCTCAATGTAATGTTTACTTTAAGTGAAATATTATTAATCTGATTATTATAATTGCTAATTTCTGTGTGATTCATGTGTTTTTGCAGAACGGGAGGGTGGCTCGTCACGGCCTAACAGCCCCAGGCCTCAGCGAGTCTCTCCCAGTGGCTCCAGCAGTCGCAACAGCAGCCTGTCCAGCACGGAGGGTACCTTTAAGAGCATGGGCATAGGTGAAATGGTGTTTGTGTATGAAACCGCCAAGGAAGGAGCTCGTAGCATGCGCACCTCAGAGAGGGTCACGCTCATTGTGGACAACACGCGCTTTGTGGTGGACCCAACCATCTTTACCGCACAACCGAATACCATGCTGGGCCGGTTTGTGTTACATGACCACACCATTTCAGTGCAGCTTTTAATATGTAGCAAAAATGTAATCTGAATTTAGAACCATGAGATGATTTATTGATTAAATCTTGTTTGCATGTTGCTTCGTAGAATGTTTGGTTCAGGGCGAGAACACAATTTCACACGGCCCAACGAGAAGGGGGAGTACGAGGTGGCAGAGGGGATCAGTTCCACTGTGTTCAGGGCCATTCTGGTAAGTTTACTTTGCTTTTACACATCGAAAATTTGCTGCCACAGTAATCGCCTAACTTTAAGCATGGATGGGCCAATGGTAAATTTATTAGCGAGTTGCTAGAAAACCTATTTGACTTGGCTGAATAAATGGTAGCTAGCATAATGCAGTTATGAAAGGTATGGCTTGATAATGAGCTAATTAAGAGTTAGAGAAATAAATAGAGAGATGAATTTCTGAGGTGAATTCCTGCTTTGTGTTCAGTTTCTGATTCTGAGAAGGTCATCTGTCATCTATTCTACACCGATTTACCTGCCGAGTATAAACCATTCTACCATCAGCCACATCATGTCTCAGCCTATGTGTGTAGGTGCAGCAGGCATTTATACACACACACATACACACACACACACAAGCACACAAAGACATGAATAGCCCAGACATTAAACCTGTTTGTTCCAACCCTTTGGGTTACTGATATGTCTGTCCCTGATATACCAATAAAAGTTGCTATATTCCATTAATAATAATGGAGATAGAACCATTGCATTAACTTTGTCTCAGTATTCTCAAGCATGGTGTCTCTCACCGGTGTCTGTTACAGACGATTATGTAAAAAGGTTCAATTTAGGACAATTCAGGACATCAACACTGCTGCAGTAAAAGATTGTGACAGTGCTTTCTCAGGAACCTTTAAGTCATATGAAGAACATTTTATAATTGACCTCTAGCTTGTAATACATAGATGTAAATTAGATGTAATCTGCATGTGAGTGGGAGGTGAAACCATATCCCTCTGTGGCCACCGAAAAACTTATTTTTATCTATAGCCGAGTGATCGTCATCTCTCCAGGCCTGTATAAACATGTCAGCACTTTGTCAGCCTTGATACTCATGTCATTATTGTTTTAGGGACTGGTGTATTTGAATGCTGGCACTTCTGTAATGTCTTTTGCTTTCTCTCTAACTGTTAGGATTACTACAAAACCGGGATAATCCGCTGTCCTGATGGAATCTCCATTCCTGAGCTGAGGGAAGCATGCGACTATTTGTGCATCTCTTTTGACTACAGCACGATCAAATGCAGGGACTTAAGTAAGTACATGCTTGGCATCATTTTGTGCATTACACATAGATTGATTTAAGTTTTGGATTTATTCCAGTAATGTAATGCTGTTTCTACTGAAGATGCTTTTTTCCATTTCTCTTGTTTTATACTTACTACGCAGCTCACACACTACATGTTTCCATATACTAGGAAAAGATCAAGGGTTATGGTATTAAGGGCAGATTAATTCAGTCAATAACAATTTACATATGCTGTATAATAATGTTCATACACACAACCATTAACTCTAACAATAAAGTTCTTAGGAGGAGAAATTAAAAAATATCCTGTCAGTTTTTTTTTCTAGTTTTTTTTGTCCCCCAGAATTGAAAGACTATCTGTCTATCTGACTGTCTATCAAGAATATTTTTTATATAAAAAGTAAGAAAACTATCTTCGGCAGTTTGTTTACAAACCTATATATCATGATGCATATCGTTTAGGAAAATGCCTTAATTGATAGCTAAACCTGTAAAGTAAAATGTGTTAATTCTTGCCCTTAGTAGTCATTAGCAACAGCTGTTCCTCTGTACGTGTGTTTATGATCTTTTTTCTGCATTTAGGTGCACTAATGCACGAGCTGTCGAATGACGGTGCGCGGCAGCAGTTTGAGTTTTACCTTGAAGAGATGGTCCTGCCGCTGATGGTGGCGAGCGCTCAGAGCGGAGAGAGAGAGTGTCATATTGTTGTGCTCACAGATGATGATGTGGTGGACTGGGATGAGGAGTATCCACCCCAGATGGGAGAGGAGTATTCACAGAGTAAGTGGGCGTGCACACACACACACATTTTTTTGCATTTCTTCACATTGATATTTTCCTTGGCTAAATACATCATTCTCTGTCTTATGTTTCAGTAATATACAGCACAAAACTCTACCGTTTCTTTAAGTACATTGAAAACCGAGATGTGGCCAAATCAGTTTTAAAAGAACGAGGACTCAAAAAAATTAGACTAGGCATTGAAGGTAAGTTTCTTAATTTTGTCTGTCGTACTCATAATAGTTCATGGACTTTTTTTAGAAAACCAGAAATAAACAGTAAGAAACATAATTGATAAGTAGATTAAGTAAATTGCTAAAATTGCTGTAAACCATGTAATGCACTTGGGTTTTTTGCTTGTTAGGCAACCTAATTTGGAAACGCTACACAAACTGCTTGGCACTTTTTGTAACTTTAGCATCTCCAATGAAATATATTTATTTGTTTTTTTAAAAAATTTTCCAGTATTTTAATGATGTGTGTAAAAAATGAAGTGCTGTGTCAGGAAAACAGCAATTTTCCTTACGTATTTAAATGAGTTGTTTATATCTAGAAAATCATATTTTTTAGGATATCCCACTTACAAAGAAAAGGTAAAGAAGCGGCCTGGAGGAAGGCCTGAAGTCATCTACAACTACGTGCAGAGGCCCTTCATTCGCATGTCCTGGGAGAAGGAAGAGGGTAAGAGCCGACACGTGGACTTCCAGTGTGTGAAGAGCAAATCCATTACAAACCTGGCAGCAGCAGCGGCCGACATTCCACAGGACCAACTGGTGGTGCTGCACCCCGGCCCTCAGGTGGATGAGCTGGACATTCTGCCTAATCACCCTGCTCCAGGACAACACTACAGCAACAACTACGAGCCTGAAGCCGACGCTGCCTCGCCTGCACTCTGAATGCACACCACTTCCTCCCCTCTGTTCTTCCTTTCCTCTCCCACAGCATGCTGCAGCATGGCGCGAGAGTGACACCGTTAACCAGATTGCCTTCTGCACCTCCTTTCGCAGCCTTAGAGCCTCAACAAGCTAGTCTACTGTACTATGAAAATAAAAAATAAAAAAAATAACCTAAGAGGGGACTCGGGATACATGGGCAGTGCTTTCGTTTTTTGTTGTTGTTTTACTTGACCAAAGGAACTTTTTTTTTTTATATTTTTTTTTTGTTGAAATGAAATAAGCAAACCTCACTTATTTTGTAATTTGGCTTATTATTATTAATATTATTATTACATTATATTATGGCATTGATTTATCTTTTTTGATATGTATCCTGAGTGGTGTCACTGTGTAATTATCATTTAATTTTTTTTTTAACTCTAAAAAGCTCTGTCGATCCCGGGTCAATGATTCCCCTCAGAAGCTCCTTTGTAGCCAAAGGAGTTGTGTTTGCCTGTTGAATGGATGCAGTGTTACATTTATGTGGTCAGAACCCCACTGTTCAGAGCTTGAGTCATTGTATAAATAAAGTTATAACACACAGGCTTGTGTGGTAAACCTTAAGCAGTTGTGCAGTTAGTGTAACATCATGTGCCTCTTGACTTTGCACGTACAAAGATTCAAAGTTTCCGAAACGGAAGCTTGAGATTCTGTGCCCTTGCATAACACAAGCCAAAATAAACATTACATCAGCTGCTTTTGATAGCAAAGGTGGTGCCTTTCTTTCTCAGATGTCCATCAGTATGTGTTTATTAACTCACTCGCAATACTGCAGCCACTGCCTGCCGTTCATATTTTGTGAAGTTCATCTACTCATACACAAACATTTATGGGGCAGCTGTAAAATCTAGCTGCAGAACAAATCCTATGTCGAGCTGTAGTGTGTACGTGTTTGGCCAAAAAAAATGGAGAAGACGACGTACTGTAGCGTTTGTAAACCGCTTGTTGGGAAATGACAACATTTTTATGAATACTGTGTCTAGTTACCTACACATCTGGGTGCGCTGTTGAGGAAAATAATCAAAAATATGGTGGTGTGATGCAACACAACATGAAGTATATTGCCATCATACTGTTGCATTACTGGGAAATTACAAATAAACGTCTCCTTACAGAAAACTTGCACTCCGTACCCCATACACCTCCCTGTTTAATTTGTTACAACTGCATTCATTTAAACCGGTGAAATGAATCAGTAGTCAGAATAGAAAGGTTGTCAAGACATGAATAGAGGTAATTAAGAAGATAATTACCCCAAACAGGCCAAAGAAAAAACAGAAATAGAAAAGGGCAGTGGAGAATAAAGGGGAAGTTTCAGCAAATATAAAATATATTGTTATTTCAAAAGCAGATAAAAACATGCATCTGAAAATATTTGGCAGTGCAACAATTCTGGAGTTGCCTGAATGATAAACATAAAGATGTCATATTTCTGCAACGTCTATCATTTTTTATTTTAAAAATATATCACAGCTCAAAACAATATACATACGTACGTACATACATACATACATACATTTGTGTATAAAATATCATACACCCAGTGGTCACTTTAATAGGAACAATTGTACCCATGCTCATTTCATGCAAATTGCCAATTATTTAGATACATTCAGCCAAGATCAGGAATGAGAGGTGATAGTGGGCACGGACTCAAGATGATTCTTGCTCTTGGCTGGTTGGAGCTCTACCCAAGCTGCTTCAGGGTTTGTATGTTGAGATGCTTTTCTGCTCACCATGGTTGTAAAAAGTGTTAAGTTACTGTTGTTATCTTGCTGATATCTGGAAGCGTCTGGTCATTCTCCTCTGACCTCGGTCATCAACAAGGTGTTTCCATGTGCAGTGCTGTTACTCACTAGATGTTTTCGTACTGTTCTGTGTAAAAGCCATCTGGCACCAAGAACCATAGCAGGTTCAAAATCACTGAATACATTTTTCCATGTTCTAATAACATGAACGTCAACTGAAGCACTTGACCTGCACAACTGTATACATTGTGCTGCTAACATGTGATGTACAGATGTTCCTATTAAAGTGGTGGCTTGAGTGTATGTTAGATTTCTGGAGGTTAGTGTGGCAAAAATACACCAAAGGTTGTGCCACATAGACAAAAGTGGACGATTCCAATATTCCTCACTGTATACTGGCAAAATTATTGAACAAAGATTTGTGTTGCTGTGAAGTGTTTTTCCAAAAGGTTTGTCAGAATAATGGTTATGACTGTACTTTATTAATACTCATTAGTCTGTGAGGCTTTATGGAAAACCCTGGGCCTTATGATGGACACGCTGAAGAAGGAGAGCTGTGTGTCCCGAGTTCTAGTGTCCCAATCCTTCACCTGAGAGCAAAATTCTCTTCTCACAGAGGCCATGGCAGATCGCTGAAGTCCACAGGTCCTCCGAGTCCAGCATCTGCCTCCAGAAGACTCATGATGACAGCCATAGCCGCCTCGTCGTTACTGGGACTACTGGAGCCAGGCTCGTCCATGATGTCCCCGATGCTGATGTGAGAATTCTCACCTGAAGGAGGTAAAGAGGTGTGACTACACTGCTGAGTTTAGAAGTTGTACAGAAACAGAAGCAGCACTGGAAATTCTTTCTTTCTAGCCTAAAAACATTTCTGCATCTTTATTTCTCTGCTGTCTTTGTGTATGTTACAGCACAAAAAACTGAACTTTTACTTTTAAACCTACTTAAAATTGAGCTGTTAGAGTACGGGTATCCTATGGAGTCTTGTCCTGACACCATCCCCACTGAAGACATGTCTGGAGTTCCACCATTCTGAATCTGATCAGTTTAAAAAACAACAAAAAACAGTTGATTCACAGTTCGTGTAGAATGTATGTTTTTAAATTACATGAAGTAGTTGAGCCATGTTCTTACCTTCTTGCCCCCAGGTGAAGATGTGTCTGGAGGGGGTGTGCTGTTGATGTTCAGTGGGCTGGAGCCACAGCTAGAGGGTGATGAGCCTCTTATCCTGTTAATCACGTTGAACCGTCATCAAGGCTCATACGCACTTATTCACACCCAAATTCTAATTGTACTTGTTACACCTCAGCTCTCTTGAACTCGCAGATATGATAAAAGCTGTATATTTCTTTTCTAGAGCAGCTCTGACAGTAGTTTCAGTGTTTTATTAAGTACCCCAAAAACAGAATTTTTAGACCTCACGGTGGAAGGCTAACGAGCAGGCGAGCAGCTCACCTCTGGATCTCCATCACCTCTTCTGCTATCATGCGGCCGATCTTCCCAGCTCCGGCTCTTGTGCCCCCTGGAATGCCAGGCACCGTTTGCAAAGCCCGTCTCCCAGAACCTGGAATTATATTAGAAACCATTATGGCTGTACATCGATCAATAATCTGACTTGTTTGTCCAGCAGATGGGAATTCAATTCAATTTTATTTTTATAGCGCTTTTAATGATGGACATTGTCTCAAAACAGCTTTAAAGAACATAAGAAACATAATACAAAAAAATTTGATTATTTAAAGATTCAAGTGTTTTTATTTATCTCCAATGAACAATACTGAGGTGACTGAGGCGACTGTGGTGAGGAAAAAACTCCCTTAGATGGAAGAGGAAGAAACCTTAACCCTAAACCAGACTCAAAGGGAACCTCATCCTCATGTGGGTGACACTGGAGGGTGTGATTATAAATATACAGTCTGACAATTGCGTCTATATATCTTTACACTTGCCCATTTCTCCTGCTTCTAACACATCAAGGGGGAAGTCGTGGCCTAATGGTTAGAGATTTTGACTCCTAACTCTAAGGTTGTGAGTTCGAGTCTCAGGCTGGCAATACCACCCCCTAACTGGCACCAAACCCCCCCTAACTGCTCCCCGGGTGCCACAGCATAAATGGCTACACACTGCTCCGGGTGTGTGTTCACGGTGTGTGTGTGTTCACTGCTGTATGTTTGCACTTTGGTTGGGTTAAATGCAGAGAACGAATTCAGAGTATGGGTCACCTTATTTAGCCGTATGTCACGTCACTTCCACTTTTTCACTTTCAACTTTGAGAGCTGTCTGTTTACTTACAGCCAAATATATTCCTCCCCTTGACCCACTGTAACAAGATAATCAACGTTATACATGTCACCTGTCAGTAGATTTACGGTTATGGCTGATATATTTACACTTCCTTTCAAAAGTTTGGAATACATAAAATGAATCAGATGATTTTTAAAGAAAGATCTACATTGTCGCACAGATGCCCACTATCAGCAACCATCAGTCTTCTGTTTCAGTCTCATATTATGTTTGCTAATCCAAGTTAATCATTTTATAATGCTAACTGATTATTTAGAATTGTGCTAGCAATTAAAAAAACAAACCTGTTGTACTGATTGTGGGAGAAATAAAAAACAAATTCTGTAGGTTAGTTTAATATCTGGAGAATCAGGATGGTTCTATATATTTATATATATTTATTATGTGCTAAAGGCATGTTACAGACATTATTATTTTTGTTCAAACCCATCATCACAAAAAGTTTTTTAAAAAACATTTAAATAATAAGGGCAGAAATAATCAATAGAAATCATTAGAAATATATTTTAACACACAATCTTCAGAGCAATGAACTGTGAAGTGCAGAATTTTTGGCACCCGTGTTTAAAAGGAATAACATGCAATAATATTTCCTGATATTTTGAGCCAACATGTATGTGAACAGTGAACAGCTATAATTTAACAAAATATTGTTTTAAATCCCTGTTTATAATAAATCTCTTCTGGAATGTAAAGCAAAGTTAAAAAAAATGTTTTAATAGATTTTCATATAACAAGAATATATTTTGTTGAATAAAACTAAATCATTTGTCCAATTGTTCAAAAGGCATTCAACCTTTTTTTGTAACGTTTATTTTATAAAATCGGTTTTATTCCTCACAATGAGTGCAAATATTCTAAGGTGAATTGCAAATAAAACAATTGTATAAGATTATTGTTTAAAGTATTTCCCAAGGGTGCACTGTCTATTATACTGTAAAACTCATTTTCCACGCAGGCGGTAATGACTGCCTGTGCAGCAGTGAGTGTGTCTTATCAATCATCTCACCATCAGCTGTGAGGACACTGTCCATGCTGTGGGGGGAGGCAGTGAGCTGAAGATAGCTGGGATCAGCTCCATCACTGCTACCAGTCCTGAAAAACCACAAGCCAGAGCATCAGTGATCCTGCAAACCCTTCTTTGTTTTAACATGCCTCAGTAACTTTCTCTTGATAACACATAAATGTTGTTTAGCTACATGACTGCTGGCATGACAGGTTGCAGAGCAAAGGGATGATTGTAGCAGTAGATATAGTAGATGTAGTAGATGTTTCATTTCCTTTACATAAAAGCGCTACTGAAAAGAATACGTCAGGTTGTCAGGATGCACCACACAACACGTCAATGATTATTTTTTTCTACCAGCGTATACCTTATTTAAATGTTCCTTAATTAGAGAGCTTGAAGATAAAAAAAAAAAACCACTTACCCCAAAAAAACTTGTCATGCTACCTTTATCTAACCTTATGTTACTTCTACAATGATATTTACACCCTATAAGTAAATGGACATAATATCAATTCAAAATAAATTCAAAATGACTATCAACTCTATTTCCCATAGTACTTCATGTAAATGTCATCTTCATGTACATGGTGATAATAAACCCATTTCTGCTTTATGGGATGATGCCCCAAGTGCTTTTCATGAACATTTACCATTTGAATGCATTCTATTCAACCTCTACAGTTTTGTGTAATGTTTTCCAACAGAGGGAAAACGTCACGCACTGAAAGCCAACAGAACCCTGACTAACTCTATATCAGACTTGCAACAATAAAATAATTCATTTGCTTGCTGATTGAAAACGTTCTATAACTGGATTTCTGTTCCGCTGGCTGAATGGAACACCAATATTAGATAAATACTGAAAGTACTGAAACTGAATTGAACAAAAATTGAGTTACAGCTGATGTGATCATCATCTCTCCATTATGTACTTGTACTGGCTTATGAACAATTCCTGTCACTGCTAATATGAGTCAGAGCAGAGGTTCACATTACATTACGAGCATTTGGCAGATACCTGTGTACTTACATTTAATCTCATTTTTTACAACTGATCAATTGAGGTTTAAGGGCCTTGCTCAGGGGCCCAAATGTGTCAGCTTGGTGGAACAGGGGTTTAAACTCACAGCCTTCCCATCAATGGTGCAATGCCTTAACCACTTTACCATTTCCCAGTGGTGTTGGTGTAGTTTACGTGACATTTACGTAATTTGGTGTAGTTTACGTGGGATGTGGTAGCCTAGTGGTTAAGGTGTTGGGCTACCAATCGGAAGGTTGTGAGTTCGATTCCTACGTCCACTAGGTTCCCACTGCTGGGCCCCTGAGCAAGGCCCTTAACCCTCAATTGCTCAGTTGTATTAAAAAAAGGAGATAAAAATGTAAGTCGCTCTGGATAAGGGCGTCTGCTAAATGCTGTAAATGTAAATTTAGGCTTTTTAAATACCTGAGACAAATTTACAGCACACTACAGCAGGTTCTGCTGTCACACTGCCCTAAAGGACAGAATCACCATGTCTTCAATGGAGGCGGTTGATCACTTACGAGACGACTGTGTTGGTGGCAACGATGTACTCAACCTCCTTGGTCCAAGGGTTCATGAAACTGAACCATCGACTTCTCAGAGTGATGAAGGAACCGTCTTTAACTTTGAACTTGTAACAGTTAGTGTTGATTTTCTCTCGCATCTGCAGCACTAAAAAAAAACAAAAACAGCAACAACAGAGATTAGTAATGATTTCAGTTTTGTTATTTATTTTGTAGCTAATTTGAGTGTTCTCTTCTATATAAAACACACAAGAAAATCTTATATTAAATACAGAACAAAAACATTTTTCTTAAAATGTCACTTTTACTCCACCAAGCAAGTTTAAACACACACACACACACAATGCATACTTCTGAGTACACTGTGTGTAGGCAGAAGTGTGTGTAAGTATGTGTGTGTGTGTGTGTGTGTGTGTGTGTGTGTAAATATATACTTACACATATTAGTATGTTGAATTTATATATGTAAACTCGTTAATACACTTCTGAGTACACAGTGTGTGTGTGTGTGTGTGTGTGACATAGTTATTCATTTTGTAGTGCTGCTAATTTGAGTGTTCTATATACTGTAAAACACACATAAGAAAAACTGTATATTAAACACAGCACAAAAACATTTTTCTTAAATGTCACTTTTACTCCACCAAGCATGTTTAAACACACACACGCGCACACACTTCATACAGTACTTCCGAGTACACTGTGTGTGTAGGCAGAAGCGCGCGCGTGTGTGTGTGTGTCTGTGTGTGTATAAATATATACTGTATGAATTTATATATGTAAACTCGTTAACACACTTCTGAGTACACAGAGTGTGTGTGTGTGTGTGTGTGTAAGACACCATATAAAAAGGTCTGTAGAAATCAATCTTCTGCCAGTTACCATGTCTGTGGCATTCAGCAAGGTGTCCGATGTCATCCTGATGAAAATATTCATAGAAAGACGTCCCCAGCAGCTCCTGGGGCAGATAGGCTAGAATGGCAGTGGCCCTGGAATGAAACAAGTTGTCATGAATGGCTGAAAACATAAAGAAATAACTAGACATGGCTATCAGCATGAAACAAGAATAAAAATCAGGTTCGGTCCAAAAACCTGTAGTAAATGCTGCCCTCTTAACTTTAAGGATTTTTTAATGAAAATGTATTTATTTAGGCTACTTTCTAATCTCGCCTTGCCTGTCTGTGTTGGATAAGAGGTCAGTTTAATAAATGTAGCAGTGAAGAATAAAACAGTGAGTCTGTCTAATCATTGCCCTGTGATGGGTTGGCACTCCGTCCAGGGTGTATCCTGCCCTGATTCCCGATGACGCCTGAGATAGGCATAGGCTCCCTGTGACCCGAGAAGTTCGGATAAGCGGTAGAAGATGAGTGGGTGAGTGAGTGAGTGAGTGAGTCTGTCTAATCATGTCTAAAACTTTTTTAGTTGCCCTTTGCCCTGTTGTCTGTTTCTCTGACTAATGCCATCATGTCTGCTGGATGCAGTCCTCTAGCAGTGTAGTTGTTGTGTCAAAATCTTTCCATTTTTCTAAGAATTGATTTAACATTTCTGTTTTATTTTTTAAATACCATATATTCATTTTGGAGGGGGGCACGGTGGCTTAGTGGTTAGCACGTTCGCCTCACACCTCCAGGGTCGGGGTTCGATTCCCGCCTCCGCCTTGTGTGTGTGGAGTTTGCATGTTCTCCCCGTGCCTCGGGGGTTTCCTCCGGGTACTCCGGTTTCCTCCCCTGGTCCAAAGACATGCATGGTAGGTTGATTGGCATCTCTGGAAAATTGTCCCTAGTGTGTGATCGCGTGAGTGAATGAGAGTGTGTGTGTGCAATGCGATGGGTTGGCACTCCGTCCAGGGTGAATCCTGCCTTGATGCCCGATGACGCCTGAGATAGGCACAGGCTCCCCGTGACCTGAGGTAGTTCGGATAAGCGGTAGAAGATGAATGAATGAATGAATGAATATTCATTTTGTTTAGATGTTCTATGGGGCCTACACTTTTTATATTATGATTTCTTTTTATCCCACTTCAGTATAATTATATTTTGTGCAGATTCATGACATTTAAAATTCCAATGACATTAAATCCATTTTAGTTTCAGGTTGTATCAAGATGGGTATAGATTTTATTGTCTTGTGTCTAATATGCCTTCGATATGCCTCACAAATGCAAATAAAAAAACAGAAGTTGTTTTTAGACAATCATTGTGTTAGCATCTTAAATGCAGGTTTAGTTATACAGTTAGTTGAACTTTACTTGTGACTGAGATTTGAGTTCAGTAACTCAATATGCCAATATTTGACCATGCAAAGGGTTTTCCCAGGCTGCAAAAGAACTCGCCAGTGTCCACATGCTCTACTGACACACATAAAACACTGTGCCATCGTATCAGACAGCGACACAGAGGCACTGAGAGATATTATTATTAGCCAGACTTTGTGTCCGACATTATAAGTTCTCTTCAGTCTGTCTCTTTAGACTTTTACAAGTTTTCGTAGGGAGAAATGTAATCATTGCACAGATACTGAACACCACACAGAAATCTAGAGTAATCTAATAATAAAACCTGGTTTGCAAACTGACTTTGACTCAGTTCCAAATATACTTTGTCCCTAATAATACGATAAGCGTTTAATATTTGCAAAATGGTCTGTAACGCATAACAAAAGCTACCCAAGACTTCCACATGATCTGATTCTTGGATTATATGTTGATCCAGATTAACAGATAATTTGACCAAATCTTTTTCCATTTCATTTTAAAATGCTCAGTTTACCGTGTCATTTCATAAAAGATCTGAATTATAAATATCTGAATTATATTTTAAATAAAGCAAAATGCCATAAGACCATGTGTATTACAGTGGTTTTGTTTTGTCATTCTTAGGCAGTGACAAAAAAAAAAAAAAAAACAGGTGCCCTTCAAAAGAACCTTAAAAACATGATGACAAAATCTACTTTCAAATAAATTATTCCATTTAATAATAGTGACAATGAATAGTTCTTCCTTCTGACAAATTCAAAAGCTAACCGATATAAGGTCAAAGGTTAGGGTGCAAAAAAAACAAACAAACAAAAATACTTGCACACTAATACACAATTTAGTATGATGTTTAATTAACTCAGCCTGTTCCACTCACCTCTGGTCGACGAAGACGAACTTGCCGTCGATGGTGTGGCGTGAGACGTATTCGGTTGGTTTGACACGGATGTCTCCGTTCATTGGCTGAGGGACGATGTGGGAGTGTAAGCGGCCGATGGCCACCAGGCAGCTTAGGTTGCAGCCTTCGTTATCAGCCTCATTATCCTCGTCCAAGCCCTTCTGCATGGGCGGCCAGCTCTTCAGGTAGCCGGTGCTGTGGATGGTGCAGAAGCTTTTGCGTTCTGCTGCAGAGAACATAGTTTTAGTCTGAGGTCATTGATTAAATTGAAAGCGCGATGGACAGTAACCCGAGAAACTGAAATAAACTGATTGTAGAAAAGTTATATGGTTGCCATAATATGATTTACTTTACTTCTAGATGAATATTCAATCAGCAAATCTCACAAGAACAAACTATTTCTATATTGTTTTTGATCAACAATAGCAGATCAACAATATCAAATTAACAATAATGTTAAACGCTTTTAATAACTTTCACTATGAAAATGTAGACAGATATTATGATTCCAAAAGCCTGTGATACTGGAGTATAAACTGAGTTGCCTGTTCAAATACTATTCAAATCTTCAAATTATTTATGTATACAAAAACAAAAAGGAGCACCACTATGACATCAGGAAGAACAAGACATTCCTATAAAATTGATCACATCACAAGATAAAGGCTTAACAAAGAGGCTGCCAAGAGCTGCAGGAATATCTGACAAGAACTGATTACGCTCTGCATGTGACAACAACCGCTCATGTTCTGGGATAAAAGGTAGGACGGCTAGATGGACAAATAAATCACCCCAAATCATCTGGTAAAATCTGTTATAGTTTGATGAGACCAATTCCAAGCAGCGTAATAAATCCAAAGGGTCTGTCTGGTGCAGACAAAGAGTACACCATACCCACGGTGCAGCATGGTGGTGGCAGCATCATGCTTTAGTGCTGCTTTTATTCAGCCAGATCTGGGGCTTTTATAAAATGGGAGGGGGTTGGAAACATACAAACTGAGGAGTGTGTACAAACTTTTTTCATCTGTATTTACTTGTCTGTACTTGTTGCTAGTGGACAGTTATCTGTCTGTCTGTCTGTCCTTCAGGTGTCTGCTAGTAAGATGAAGATGAATAGAAATGTGGAAACCTTTTCAGGTTGAAATCCAATTTAATTTATATGTATAGCGCTTTAAACAATGGACATCGCCTCAAAGCAGCATTACAGAAGTATCAAATCAGTAAAGAAACAGCTTTCGGTGATTTTGAGTGACAAAGCCTGAGTATAGACCTGTTCCGACTAAAAATCTGTGGTGTGACAGATTCAGGCCTGAAATGTACAGGAGATGCTTTTACAATCCTGATGGATCCAGAATGATTTTCCAAGAATAGAGAGAGAACAAGTCAGGATTTGCCATGCTGTTAGAACCTTACCCCAAAAGACTGAGTGGTGCAATGAAATCAAACGTATTATTAGAGCTTATAAGTATCAGTTTAGGAGTGTGCACAGTTATTTAATCGGGTTATTGTAAGCTTGTTCTTTTTCTCCTTAATAAAGTTTCTGAGTGTTTTTCCACTCACTGATTTTACCATTACACTGTACTGTAAATCATTATTATCAGGGGTGTGTAAAAATGATCAGAGGTGTGGAGACTTTTTTATTTTTATTACACGACTTGTTGCTGCTATAGGCAATGAGAACACCCATAAAATCATTTTGGGAGTTGTCTATTGCTTTTAAACTCAATTGTTTATTGCTTTCTCTCTCTCACACACAAACACATATATACACACACCTGGTTTGTGTGTGAATCATTTTTTGTCAGCATTGTAGGGCACATATAGTGTATACGAAACCATTTAGTATTTCATTTTGTTAAGTCTGTACTCCAGCTATTTACTTGTTTATTTACTTTAGAAATGTTCTCACCTTTCTTCTTAGAGCAGGTAGAGCTGAAGTCCTTGTCCTCCATTTTGATTAGAGGCCTGTTACTTTTCATCCTGCAGAAGAAAGAGCGACGGGCCCCGGAGCACAGCCTGGATGGTCCAGGAGAGATGTCGGTTTTTACCGGCAGTCCGGCTGAAAGACAAACACAACACACACTTTGATAAGGCTGTCAATCAAGCTTCATATACAGTAATTACTGCAAAAACACGTTATCCAGCCTAGAGTTATTAATTAACTATAAAACCAGAGCTACATGAAATGAATATTTATGTGCTTGAGACATTATTTCTATACACCATGACTTTAAGTGGCCAACAAGAAATCTGTAATCCAAGTTACTTTTGGCATCGATGAGTCGCTCCCTTGGCACCGTGTCAGATGACGACAGCTGCTCCTTGACTTTGGCAATGTCCTTAGGATGCAAATAATCAAACAAGCTCTGGCCAATCAGGTCGTTCTGCCAAGACACAAAAGGTTACATGGATGAGCTGGCAGTCTCACATAATACAGTCTTGCCCCCATATTCTATCTATAGAATTAGCACACTTTGCTCTTTGAAATAAGAACAACACAATTCAAACCCTACATAAGCAGTTTGACTCACTTGGCTGTAGTTCAGGATTTTGTACACAGACTCAGAAACGAAAAGAATCTTTCCTCGATCGCAGCCGACCACAAACAGAAAACCGTCAGCAGCCTGCGGGTCCGGCAAAAAATTCAAATCAAAACCCACCATGACATCAACATTAGTCCGAGTATTTAAGATGATGAAGCAGTGGTACACATACCCTTAGTATCAAGTGCTTCAGTTCATCATCGGACAGAAAGGCTGGTTTGTAGTTAGCTTCAGTGTAAGGGTTTGCAGCACCTGAATAACAATTAATCAGTGAATAATAAACACTGAGTGACTTGGGTGTGCTGGTACTACAAAATAATCAATGACTGGGGTTTAATTTCTTCCAATAACAACACACCCTCAAACAACCAGTAATGAAAACGGTTATGCGTACAATTTTAATTTATTACAGAACAAACATTACAAATCTATTAATCATAAAATGTCCAAAACTAAAGTTATATGTTATAGTAGCTATAAAATTTTCCCCACCAATATCAAATTTTGTCTTTCTATTAAAGTCTGTAAGACAATAAAAGTACATCTTGTCATTTCACTGAGAAACTACAATGCTTAAAATACTATGTTCTGAAGACCTTTCTGTGCTGGAAGACTTGCAGCTTTAGCTCTGCCTGTTACAAGACTGACATCTGAGACGCCTTCCAAAGGTCCAAAATAAACACAAGATCATTTCATCATATTATCAGGTAAATATTTTAAAAATCTTTTCATATTGTGTGGGGAGTCCTCTATACATGTCCCATGTAATTTATAAAAGTTATAAGACATACCAGACAAATTGTTCTCCCTGGCTGTTGGCCTTAACCTATACTCCTGCAGCTTGGGGTGATCCTGACACATTTCTCCTGATTTGGCTCTTCTCACCCCACAGACCTGATTAACTGATTTTAATGTTCTACTCTAACTCTGCTCTTTCTCTGTGGCTCGCATACTCTCTTCTTCAACTTTCGGCTTTTCCCGTTAGGGGTCGCCACAGCGAATCATCTGTTTCCACCTAACTCTATCCATATATCTCCTCTTTGGTCTTCCTCTTGACCGTTTACCTGGCAGCTCCTTCTCCAAAATCCTTCTACCAATATAACCATCTCCCTTCTCTGTACATGTCCAAACCATCTCAATCTAGCCTCTCTGACCTTGTCCCCAAAACAGCCAACCTCAATTGTCCCTCTTATGTGCTCATCCCTAATCCTGTCTATCCTCGTCACTCCTAAAGAGAACCTCATCATCCTCATTTCTGCTAGTCCATCTCTGCCTCATGTCTTTTCCTCACAGTCTCCAATCCATATAGCTGTACAGGTATTTATATGCAACAGGCAAGTGTATAATGTATTCATAAAAATGTCTTTGATTTATAACCATCTCCCTCCTCTGTACATGTCCAAACCATCTCAATCTAGCCTCTCTGACCTTGTCCCCAAAACAGCCAACCTGAGCTGTCCCTCTGATGTGCTCGTCCCTAATTCTGTCCATCCTCGTCACTCCTAAAGAGAACCTCAACATCCTAATTTGGATCACAAACAGTAATTGTGGATAATCACACATAAATAAATTGAATACTTGCTCCTCCCAATAAAGGCTTAATTAAATGTCTCTAACGTCAATTTTTTTACTTGAATAATGTAGATTTACTCTTCCTACTGGTGCTGTAAAGACTCTGCTGTTACTCCCAAAACACCAAACATTTGCTTTTCTGTCTAGTTCTTTGTCAGCTTGTTTATTGTAAAGAGTATTGTACATCATTTTCACCTCGTAATGTTTTCATATGCTGTACAGCCATGCGCAATACAGTCAGTTTGTCCAGTTTGCGTGACATGGCGTTGCAAGTAGGCACTAGTGAAGCCAGCTCGTCAATGAAGCTGTTCATTTTGTCCCTGCGTCGTTTCTCAATCTGACTGTGAGCCTCCCTACAAAGGGCACAGAAATATGACCAATGAGAAAACCAAAAGTCTGAAGGTCTGAAAGCTCTACAAAGAAGTGTAAGAAAATAACGTAAAGTTTAATCATCTGAATTTATGGGATACATTGAATAAAAATGAAAACAAATAAACAAATGATAATTTTATATTGTTTATTTATCTCTTTTGTGAGTCTGTGCCCACTCCTGACTCCTGTTCTGACAAGAGAGGAACCCAGTGTGGTCTCCAGCTGTGAAGCTTCATGTTGCTGTTTTCTGAGATGCTTTTCTGCTCATCACAGTTGTAAAGTATGGTTATTTGAGCTGCTATGAACCAGATCTGCCCACTCTGCTCTGAATTCTCTTATCAACAAGGCAAGTTTTTATGCACATTTGCATGATTATATGCATGGCGCTCCTGCCTCGTGATTGGCTGACCGTGTAACTGTGTACAATTCTAATAAAGTGGACGGTGAACGTATTCATGCTTCTATCCAGCTGTGGATACCTCTTAATTAAAAAAAAAATTTAATTAACATTCACTCGAACATTCACTTGTTCCAAACACAAAATGTTTCACATAATTCTGAATCTTGCTGTAAACCTAAAGCACTCTCCAAAATTTCTCATAGAATTAAATGATTAATTCTGCGAAGCAACACGGAACAAAAAAACATTTAAAGCCATATACAGAAGTGAAGATGAAGAAATGCTACCTGGCATTCTTTATCCTTCCATGTTGCTCAATACATTCCCTGTTAATAAATAAAAAGATATTTTACTAAACGAAATTAAATCCAACTGGACTTTCCTCATGCTTCCTAACGCATCATTTCATACTGTATTTTAATTGCTAAAATGTACTAACAGTAATAGTTACCTTCCGATTTGCTTGTCCTTGTCCATGTCCATACTGTCTCTTGACAAATGATAACACATTCATTTAGTCAACATTAAAAATTACAAAAAAAAGTTAAATATACTTTTATTTATTAAAAGTATTAATGTATATTAATGTAATTATTTTCCCCAAATTACTATAATGGATTATTTTAAAGATCAGTTTTTTAAACTTTTGTTTTTTACACAGATTTTTAAAAAATGTGGCTGTAAACAGTGGCTGCTGTAACATAAGTGATAACAGAAATTTGCTTTAAAGACAAATCCACAATATTAAATGTAACTGTTAAAGAGAACAATCTTTAAAAAAAAAAAAATCTTAAGCAAATAAACCAAAGGACATGCAATTACAGAAAAATAATAAACCTTGAGGTCTTAACAGGACGGCTGACCTTAATATCTGTTGATGACGAGGGTATCTGTTCGACATGATCTACGGGAATGTAATTCAGAGTTGGACTTACTGGTAGTCTGTGGAGCTGCCTTTCCTCTTGCGGGTGAAGTCCATGGAGGACGTGTTGATGGAACTGCTGATGAGCTCAGTGGAGCTAGGAGACATGAACTCATTCATCGTAGATGAGATGTCCATTCTCTGGTCTGCCATGAGATCATCTGCAGAAATAAACACACTTCTCAGTTGAAGAGGTCTGATATCTGAAGCGTTGAGTTGGAGAAAAATAGAAGTGGCATGGTAAAAATTGCTTTCTCGACTCACCACAAAGATTCATGAGGACTGCCGTTCTCAGACCATCTCAGGAAGCGTTTGTCCGTAAAACTGCAAAGAACAAAAAGTCGAGTGAGACAGCGAGAATACGTAATAATGTCAGTCAGTAACACGAATGTTCATTTTATCGATCAAAGCACATCAAGACGATGCAGGTTTCAAACAGAAGGGAATTAAAAAAAAAAAAAAAGAGACTGTATTTTGAATGCAGTAAATGTAGTGAGGCGTGGTGTTATATGATAACACTCAGCTATTCAGTGGTGTGATTCATGTCTGGCCAAAGCTGATTAGTTTCCTTGAGCAGCACATTTTGAAGTAAATTACTCATTTATTAAATAACAACATATTGTATTTTTCTTTTTCTAGGTGCGGTTGTAGAGCTTCCACAAAACAATCACATCCTTCCTGATGAAGTTAAAAAGCCAAAACTAAATGTTCACGAGAAACTATAAAGCAAAATGTCTTTTTCTTGAAGACATTCTCTGGTGGAAAACCAACTGTACCAACTATAATAAACTGAAACTAAAGTCTCCTTGCATAACTACTAAATTAAACTTCATTAAATCAATTATTACATTTAAGTGTTTTTGTGGAGCATCTGAGAAGTAGCTGTTACCATAGAAACGCTAACCAAGAATGAGCACAGAAATACAAACCTGTGATTTGCTTTACAGCCAGAAATACTGTCAAAGCTGCGGATGTAGCAGCAGTAGAAACTATAACTGACTCAATCACTTTTGCATCAAGCACCTAATCTAGGTTTAACTCAAGTGACATTTTCAAAGGAGTTTATCATACATAAACTTACAGAAGATGTGTGAAAAGGAGGTGACCTTAGGTTACTGATTTTTGGTGTCCGATTTCCTATTTAATCCGATTTCCTCTGTCATAGCATATCCAGGTCAGATTGGGTGTCATGGTTTTTTTTACATTAGATCACTCGATCTCCAAAATCACATGATCAAGCATGCATGCAGCTGCTACTTAATATTTTGTGTTCACTTACTAAGTGAACTTAAATATTCAGCTGTATATATTCAGTGAACTTAAATATTCAGCTGAACTCCCAGCTGTATCTTAAATACAGCTGGGAGATTAAACAGCACGTCAGAGACAAAACATTTCTGTCTGTCTGGTTCCCATATCAGACTATACTGCTTAGCAATTTCATGCTACATAAGGTTAAAGAGTGAAGAGATTCCATCCATCCATCCAGCCACTTTTTGTACCGCTTATCCTACACAATATCACGCTGAACCTGGAGCCTATCAGAGGGGGACACCATGAACAGGGTGCCAACCCATCACAGTGCACACACACACACACACACACACACCCATTTGACTCTACATACAAATTAGGAGTTATCACTCAGCCAACAAAGCATGTCTTTGAACCAGGGGAAAAACCCAGAGGAAACTCCTAAAGCATGAGGAGAATGTGAATACTCTGCGTACACAGGACAGAACAGAGAACTGTGTTCCCATTCCTAGAGCGGCAACTAATCATTAAGCCACTGTGCTCTTGATGAGCCTCGTTTCTCTTTAAACTTTCTATCATCTGTGTGATTGTTGTCATTATCGTCGTCTCTAATCAAAACCCTAACCAGTTATTCAAAAATATTTACTAATCTGGAAAATCGAGAAGACTGTTACTCAAATCAGTAAAAATATCTGTTACTCAGATATTTGCAAACCAGTACAATTTAACAGGTTTATTCAAACACTAACTGCAACAGGAAAACTGTGTTAGAACTCAATAAGGATCTAGGGTAGTAGAATTTTAGACACCGCATAAGCTTGTATATTGCATACATAGTGTATATATCAAGTATACAGAGCATATATATATATATATATATATATATAGAGAGAGAGAGAGAGAGAGAGAGAGAGAGAGAGAGAGAGAGCGCTAGGGATTTGTACAGCTAATTAAAAACATTCAAATATTGGCATGATTCAACAAAGAAAGTCTCCAGTTTCAGAGCTTTGTATCGGCAAGTTTTTCCATTTAACTTTCTCAAGCAAAATCAAGTGGACTTACACATTTTCCAAATTAGTATTTGTTTAATTATTAACTGGTCAAATAATTAACTAATTGACTGAGACTGAGACTCTCATCAGGTTATAACAAGCTCTGTTGGCCTGTTAGGTGACAGTTTTAACCCCATTCAGTTTTTGAAAATAAATTTATAACATCAGCCCTATTCTAGTGAATAAAAGACTAAGGGTGAACATGATGTGCCAGTCAAATTATCCAACATTAAAACCCTGCTAGTGCATACACCAATGACACAAAGCCTGGTTGCATTAGAAGGCAAGGAAATAAAAGCCAGCTAGATGGATACAAGCCAAAAAAACGAAAGAAAGGAAAAGCAAAAACTGGGAGAATGTAGGTCAGCTGGGTAGTGCTGCAAACACACAGCCTTTTTAAAAACCAATGTAAAGTCCAACCTAGATCTTTTAATATAAAAGAAAACTCTAACATATAATTATCACATGGAAATAAGTTACGTGTCCAGTCCAGCCAGAGGCTGTGTTTTTTTTTTCTTTTTTCTTTTGTGTGTGTGTGTATTATTGTTTGGCAGAATATATTTTAATAAATACATTAAATAATTTAATCAAAATATAATTGACATTTATTATTATAATGGGATAAAACAAACAAATCAAAACCATTCTATGTGCAAGAGAATATCACATCAGCTGAAACACCAGATTCGCTTGTGATGTAACAACAAAGGTACAACTTCAGCCCTTAATGCTGCATCCTGATTCCTCAGCAATTTAAATGAAAGCATATTATTCAGCTACTCTGAATTATTCCCTAACTATAGTGAAACTATTAGGGAAGGAAGTTAGAAGAGTGAGAAATGTACGGCAGCCTTACAGTGTATGAATTTCAGTCACAGACCAAAACTGCACCATGGTAAGAGATTTGTGGTAAAATCTACAATGCTTATCTAAATAAGACTAAAAGGCAGCGCAAAACATACTAATGTTTGCAAGCTACATGTCTGATTCCTTATACAGTGTATTTTAAAGTGATGACACATGCAACCGGATGAACATGATCCTGATTGCCTTCAGCTCCCTGTAAAGAACATTTAATCTTGTTTTATCCAGCTTTAAATGACTCCGAACTCTTTGCCTATTAAATATTTTCTCAAGGCGTAACATTGCTGCTATTATACTAAGACTCAGTCTAAAACTGGCTTTTATATTACTGATGACTTCATACATGTTTTCAGCAAACTAAATTAAAATGTTGAAGGCGTGTACAAGTTACATTACCCAGATTCCAGTCCTCAGAGTCACCTTTTACCTCCGAACACATGCAGGCAGGCACAAAACCTACAGATAAGAGGAAAAAGCATAAGGTGATGGGGCCTGCTGAAGCTGCCATCTATATTAACAGTCATTTAGAATACTTCACTAATCACTTAATATAGTGAAAGCACAGTATACATGATATAGAAATGAACTAAACAATAATTCAAGTTTAAACTATTTGAATTGCAGTGCAGTTTAGGGGCAGCAGCAATGCGATGCCTACGACATGATGGATGAGTAAGGCAGGGCGATGACTAAGACAGAATGAATAGCAGATGTACAGATGGAGCGCTGCGATGAAGAATGAGGGCAGCCAATTCTATATCTGCAAATTCACATAGGTTTCTGCCAACATGCCTGCACGTAACATATAAATGTGTAATAGGGGATGAAAAATAGTGCCATGAAAAATATTGATCTGAAGATGGACACAATTGATTCATTTATCACCGTTTCTCAGATGCTTTACAAACGGACTGATTGGATTTTCCACTTGACTCATTGCATCTAAACACAACAGTTTTCCAAATAGAAATCTTCTTCTGTTAATCTGCAGTCTGTTCCTATAGATTTGTCTCAAAGCAATCGGTAAACAGCTAAGGCGTCCATCCACTCACATGGACTAATAACCCACACTGAGCTTTCTGCCCTCAGGATCACAGTGCTGATCAGACACTTTACTCAATCCTCTGAATCCTAGCGTTTGCTGGTAGATGTTTATACATATTCAGAATTCAAATTGGATCTAGAAAATCAATGCAATTGCAATTTTAATGATAATCAAAGCACAAGAAGTTCATCCAGGTGTTGTCTGTCTGATCAGATCACCAGACTGGATTGCCAAAAAGCAAATTATAATATTGTTTAAATGAGTCCTATGTCAATGATAACAATTCAAACTCATTCTAAGTACAATTATACATTGATGAGGCAATAAAACCCACTTGATTTATGTATCGATATTATTTACTTTGTGTATGTTAAACCGTAATCATCCCTCGATACAAGTGCAACTTCTCTGTTGCTTGGAAACAAACCACTTCACATTTACATTTTCTAATTTTAGTTAAGGTTAACATCACCCCTCCTAGTCGTGGGAGTGCTGTGGTTATCTTTGAGTAATTTTCAGAGCAGTCATGCTCGTCATTTCACACGGTGGGCAGATGTTATCCAGATGTCATTACACACTGACATTAGTGGAACACCAGGCATGAGGAGGGAATACACCCTGGGTGGAATGGTAGTACTGTGTTGTACACACATACACATACACTGCATACTTCTGAGTACACTGTGTGTGTATATGTGTGTGTGTGTGTTGTACAATCACACACACACACACACACACACACACACATTTTTAGGCCAATTCAACCACTAACATTCTTTCAGGAGGTAACCTAGAGGAAACCATCACACAACTCCACACAAACAATAACCTGAGCACAGGATCGTACCACACACCCTGGAGCTATGAGGTATCTAAGGATAAGATTTTTTTTTTGCCATATTCTCCTGTGTTACCACACCCACGTTTAATCCATCCACCCGTTTCCTGAACTGCTTATTTTATGCTGGTGTGCATAGAACCTGGATCTTATCCCAGGGTACTCAGGACATAAGGCAGGGGACACCATAGATGGGGTGCAAATCCAATGCAGGGCACAATCACACACACACGCGCAATCACACATATTGTGGACAATTTAATGATGCTAACCAGCCTAAAATGCATCTTTAGACCAACGGAGGAAACCTTAGTAATCAGAGGAAATCCCTGAAACACGAGGAGAGTAAGCGGGTTCTGTGCACTCACGGAGGAGGCTGGGATCAAATCTCAACGCAGGTGATACCTTTCAAGTGATGATTCGTTTTAGGGCTGTGGGTGATTTTTTTCCCAGCTGATCATATTAATCGGATCTGGCAACCTTAATGTATGTAAACACGAGCTATTTCGTTATCCTGCTGCACCAGTGCGTGTCAGGAATATGATGAACGGCATCGCTTTGACCCTTCTGTGTTTTAAACAACGACGACACCAAAACGGATGAACAAGGAGAATAAATAGATGTCATCCTGTTGAATCTAACACATATACAATGTCAACCGTTAAGGAGCACAAAGCGTGTCAAACATGCGTCCAACATGCGCATATCTGTAATAAACACTGCGTATAACGACGTGTAGCTGTCAAGTCGTGACTCTTTATTGCTTTATTTATTTATCCATTACAGATAAATTAATGTATTAAATCCAAATCGCACCTGTTCAGGCTTTTAAAAAGTTAGAGCACATTATGTTACTTAAAAGTCGAGTCTTACAGGTTACTATCGTTAACAAACGAAGGAAAATAACTAACGTTTATTTACAACTAAAACTTGTGGGGGAAAAAAGGTCCTACTCACATATCGAAGGCAGAAAAGGCACATTTACGGTCACAGTAACACACTGCGGAGGACGTCAGTATTTAAACTGACCTACTTTTCCTCGTTCGCCTTGAATAACCAGTGCGCCACTAACCTACTTACGGACCAATCCCGTGCCAGCACAGAGCGAGCCTGGACTTAACTGACCAATCAGAGAGCGGGTTACGTACCCGACAGCCAATGGCGCAGCGAGGACACGAAAGGCAACCCGATTATGTGTGCGCGTGGCTTCCATCGTTACCGAATCTTAACGTAAATACAAGGAGGCGCGAGCGCTAAACGGCGGAAAGTGAAAGCGTTCAGACAACAGAGAACGTAACGAATAAAAGAAGCAGAACGAATAAACAGAGAGTGAAGTTCACAACTGGGAAAACAACGCAATTACGCGATTCATTGAGTGGCGAAGGAAGAAATATCACTGAATTATTGTTCACTGGTGAAAAGTGAACTGTCTAAACACGACTGTTATGTTATATGTGTGTGTTTCATAGCTGCTCTGGAGATCCTAAAGGTCCGTGGGATCACTAGTTACACTATTAATGATCACTAGTTACACTATTAATTTATCCAGAGACAAATGACATCTTTACGTGTTCACTGGCGCCCCCTGGAGGCCTGCTAAAGAACAGCTACTTCATCTCGACTCGAATTTATAGACAAACGTCAGGTCTTTTGAGGTGTAAAAGAAGTTTTTCTCATCCGAAGAAATGTCTTGATGTTTGAAACGTGTTTATAGTGTGGGCAAATTCTACATCTGGACACACGTCTGGTTGATTAGATACAAAGTTAAGCTTGTTATCTAGCATATCAGAATTCAAGATGATTGATATCAGGGTTGGTTTATGATAGTGTTAATCTAGACCTTTTAGGATATTCAATATTACATAAATGACATTGCATCCTTCTTGAGAAAAAAGTACTTTCATGTTAGCAAGCAATTACTTTTTTGGGTCATTTGGTGCCCAACATTTATGCATCCATATAAAAATACACACAAATATATATCAAAGAAAGAGATTCATCCTTGCAAAAACTGTACAATTATATATTACCTTTTACTGCATGATAAATGTATTTTGGAACTCAAATACATTATAAATACATACTCAAAATTATACATAGTACATGTTGAGAAAAGCATTTTTTTTTACTGTCCTTGAGATAAAAATAAAATAAACTAAGGAATGACAATAAGGCACAAAGTAGAAGGAATAAATACAATTGAAGAAGGAATAAATATTGCAGAAAATAAAAATATATAGATATATATCAAAAACAGATAAATCTGAATATGGTACAGTGATGCATGTAAATATGGACATATGTAAATATATATGTATGTATATTGTTAAAATGCAGAATGTGCATGTAGTGCAAATGTGCAATAATATGGCTGTGGTTGTGGGTGTTTGTCCTGAAAAGTCCAGAGCAAAACCTTTACATGGCCTCGTTTTCTCCCACTTGTTTTCATTGGCTACACTAAATTGTCCCTAGCTGTGAATGGATATGTGAATGAATGTACATGGTGCCTTGTTCTGGACTGGTATTCCATTTATGGTGTATTCGTCTCTCACATCCAGTGCTCCTAGAGTGGTTTCGTGATGAATTTAATGTATAAATAAATACATTTTGACGTTAATTAAAAAAAAATAAAAATAAAAATAAAAATATGGATAATTCCATTTTCTACCACATGGGGGTAGCAGAGTAACATGTTACATAGAAAGATGCCTTACTTTTCAATGATCTTCAATGAAATTCTATTCTCAAAATGTCAATAAATAAATAAATGATCAGGATTGGTTAGCATATATCTTGGAGAAAGCTGGAAAAGCTTTATTTAAGGTACACATACCCGTGACAGTACATTTCATTGACAGATTGATTCATTTTTCCCTGTGTATTCTGACCCTTGGAAATTATCCTCATGTCCCAGTGGTCAGCCCTAATAACCAAGTAGTCAATATTTGAAACAGTGTCACACCATGGCATATAATAGTTAAGGCAGTGACACTATATTATGGTACATTTGTTAGGGTTTCGCTGTTTTTTAAGAGCTACCATCACTAAACTTCAGAATGGGATAAAGTGTGGTAAGGATGTTGGTATCACAACTGCTGGTTGGAGTATTTCAGATTTCCTGTGATTGTACACTTGAATGAGTCTCTACAGTTTACACAGAATAGTAGAATCAACAACAGCAATCACAATTTCTTTTCCAGACCTTTAGCCTCTGTTGAGTTCTTGCCTAATTAATCAGAAAGGCAGCATTTTAAAATTATAGTAAGTAATATTTGTGCAACACATAGACATCCAAACATGCACCAGTCTACAGAACACAGTAATCTACCATGAGTTCTGAATAAATGTTTGCAGATATAAGGATGAAAAATAGCACAGAGAGAGAAAGATTTCTGCAGAATCCATGCATTCATATTTAATTTAATCATACTGTACGAGGAAGGCCTAGACACTGATTCTGCATTAAGCTCTGACAAAGAAAAGAGCAAAGGACCATTATTTCACATTATTCTTATCCTCCTATTACAGGAAAAAGATGAGCACATTCATATTTCCTAGAAACAACCATTATTACCTACATTATTTTTTTGCCAGTTAACAGAGGAAAAGAAGAACACACATTTCCAGGAAACAGCTAATACTCCCTACATTATTCCTTTTAAGAGAACGAGATAATAGGGTGCTCTAGTAGTTAACACTTGTTTCACAGTGGTAAAAGAGCAGAGAGGAAAAAACACAAAGGATACAGATCAGATCAAAAGGTCAAAAAATGTGTGCAAGCGTGAACCTTTTTGTGTGTATGCATTAGAGCCCAGTGCAGACCCTCATAAACAATGTCCAGGCTTCCATTAAACAAACAAACACAAAACCTGAGTTCCCGAAGGCTCCTATATACACACATGCATCAGAGTGAATTACATGACATAATGCGACTTATGGTGATGTCTTAATGTTTACTTTCGCTTTACTTACAATCTTTATTGCAGTAGATAGATAGATAGATAGATAGATAGATAGATAGATAGATAGATAGATAGATAGATAGATATGTATCATGTATATATCATGCATATTCATAATAATAATAATAATAATAATACTTAGCAGTTAAATGTCATTGAACTCATAAAAACCAGTTATGCAGTAGCCTTGTCTGTATGGCACAGCAGTGAATAGGTAATGCATATACAAGCAAGTTCTGTGCAAACATTTCGGTGAAAGATGCCCAAATGAGGTCATATTTTTTAACTGTCCAGTAGCAGCAAATAAAGACAGAAGAAAAACTAAGATAGCTAGTCACTCTTCAGTTTGTGTTTCCACACAGCCATACCTGAGAGATGTACAGTACAGTCTAATGGCCAGGGGACAAAAGCGTTCCTTAGTCTTGCAGTGGAGCATGACAAAGACAGCAGCCTGCCACTGAACACACTCCTCTGCCAGTATATGAATTATATATAAAATAATAAAATAAACATGATTGATTATTCATTTAATTGTATTTTAACTGAAAAAACATGCATTTCTTTTGTTCTATAATGACTAAATGACCAGAAAAAGCATATTACTTCTGCTAATATTAAACAAATAAAATATATTATATTGGCTCATGTGTGACGATGTTTCATCTTGCGATTGAAGAAGTCACAGCTACTTTTTACAGAAAACGAATACACATTTGAACGGGGTGGGCCATGGAGGAGCTCAGAATGACAAGACCAAACACATGAGTCACACAAAACATGCACACTGACTAATTCGGTAATCAGGAAAACAAGGCAATATATTCCTCAAAATATTCGATTTTTTCAAAGCAACTCTCTCTTCAGAGATCACTGGAATAGATATGAACATGCTCATGTGCATTGAGAGCAAGTCCCAGCACCACGAGTCCCATAATTTCCCATAATTTTATTTATATATAAGGTTTTAATTTCATTGCATACTGAGTTGCCTCTAAACTTAATATCTAAACTTTAACCCTTTATAAACTTGAATTAAAATAAGCAAATGAAAAGACTAACATCATGTTGGCCAAATAAATAGTGCAAGTCAGACATATCCCCATTTTAAGAAGTGAGCTAACACTGGTTATACTTTGCAGAAGAAGGCAAATAGAAAGTATTAAGAATTTCAATTCAAAGCCCATCTTGCATGCCTAATTTAGTAACTTTCCTGCTTATTGACTAACGTAATATTTTACTTTTACTTTTCCAAAACCTTTCTAATACCTTTCTTTTGCTCCCTTCCTTCCTTCCCCCTTCCTTCGTTCTGTCCTTTCTTCCTTCATTCTAGCCTTCCTTCCTTCCGTCCGTCCGTCCGTCCGACCGTCTGTCCGTCGTTCATTCGTTCGTTCCTTCCTTCCTTCCTTTTTTTCTTCCTTCCTTCCTTTCCTTCCTTCCTTCCCCCTTCCTTCGTTCTGTCCTTTCTTCCTTCATTCTAGCCTTCCTTCCTTCCTTCCTTCCTTCCTTCATAAGTTCGTTCCTTCCTTCCATCCGTCCGTCCGTCCGCCCTTCCTTCTGTCCTTCCTTCCTTCCTTCCTTCCTTCCTTCCATCCATCTGGCCTTCATTCGTTCTATCCTTCCTTCCTTCCTTCCTTCCTTCCTCCTTTCCTTGCTTCCTACAAATTTCTATTTCAAGCTGCTGCCTGATGACATCAAAATGATTGTTATATCAGTTTGACCAAACAAGAGCATTACATCAGCTTACATGTTATTAACTTCACACTTTCTTTCTTTCTTGCTTTCTTGCCAGACGATGATGACATAATGAGTGTTACAGTGACCGCTCATCTAAGCACACGCTATCTTACATTCTTGCTTGTTTTGATCAGTCCTTATAGGGTTTTTGGAAGTTGTTAAAAAAAATTTTCAACAATTCAAAAAATTATCTTGTTAGAAAGATAACTTCAATATCATCACACTAAAACTGTATATGAAACCAAAAATGCTTGACTTGTTCTGTCCACACAGGGTAAACTGCATACCTGAAATACTAAAAAAGGTGTAAGAAGAAAAACTGTCCATAAGAATAAACCTGATAGCTTATAGATCTCATTCTCACCTTACAGCAGAACTGAATGAAAACTATGTGGTTACAAGAGGGAGTCAGGTAGAGTGACACAGGTCTTTGTGCCAGAGGAGGGTTCTGTGTGTGTTCAGGTGAGTATAAAGGGTGTGTTTGGCACAAAATGAATTATAGCAGGAAGTTTCACAATACACTGCTTTGAAAGGCTGAGGGGCACCGATTGCTATTTATGGCTTTGTTTGCCGTTATAAATGTGTCTTTGACATTCGGTAGATTTTCCATCTGAGGAAATGATAAAAACTCTTTATGTGTTCATGAAATATTGCTTTGTTGTTTGCTAAATTAACAGATCACTACTGACAAATAGCCTCGGCTTTGATTTAATCCTTAAAGTACAGAGAGTTGACATTATGCTAATTATCACTGAATAAAGAAAATGCAGGGATGTAATAAGCACTGAAGTTGTATAATACTTTAACTGTCATTTTAGGTAAAAAGAGTAACATCTATAGTAGTAGTCACAGCTGATAGTGGCACTATTTTGTGTTGTGTATAACTCTTCCATTCTGTATTGTATAAGTAAGGAAACAAAAAAAAGAAAGCAGGAAATTCTCCATCTTAAGAACACTCATTGTTACAAAGCACTGACGCCCAAGACTCCTTCCATAAATGTTAAATAAACATCTATTTACAAAAAGATATCCATGATTATAGATTTCCTTTGTTAAATAACAATATATTTCTAACCCGCTTATTACTAAGTCTTAACATAAGCATTAATATAAACCTGTAATTTGAATTACAGCCAACAGACATGTTAGAACTGAAAAGCTTTTGGACCAATCAGATACAAGAAATCAAATGATCTATAGTTAATAAGCCAGAAACTGTAGCTTATTGTTTTCTTTAACTGTTTTATTTGATGAAACCTTTCTCTTAAGTTTCAACATTAATATAGTTATACAGATTAAATCATTGTATATATTTTGAATCTATAATTTTATCTATAATACGGTATCTATAATACCATGTCAGTGTCACTGATAAAAAGAGAAACGAGCACCACCGAAATAATGTTGTGTCGAATCAGCATTGTTCCTATAGTGGTTCCTGTCCAATGAGAAAGCAGCAGTAATTGTATACTACATGCAAAGATGCCTATATGGTTGGTTCACCTGATACATCAGCAACTAAGTCTCTGTGCTGAGATGACAATGAGGTGCAGAACTGGAAAAGAGAGCATACTTCTTTGTTATTGCCAGGAGACAGACTCATTAAATCAGCCACTGAGGAATTTGTCAGAAAGGACCCTTCAGATTCCAGCAGATCTTCTCTACTAGGCGTGCAGGAATACAGAAGTTTACGGAAACATTACAACTACAACATGAATCTAACAACAAAACTATCTGTATCTCAAATGCACAAATTAAACTTAATTAACAAATTATTTTAAATATACACTTGCTGGAGCACAAAATATTCATTAAATACAGCTGTTTGGGTTACAGTCTAAGAAGAGATTTAATGTCATCAATCTAACAAGCAACGCAATTATGAATATGATTAACATAATAAGATTTCAGAAGTTTAAACCCTTCTATCTGAACATGATACAATAAATTACTTATAAGACACATCACCTGCCTTCTTGTTTCTTGGTAAAATGGCAAGGAGAAATGTGTTTCATTGCTGTTCCACAACATTAAATATAACTACAAACAGACTTGGTGGCTGTGGTGTAAAAGCAATAAAACACTTTGGGACATGCTTTTTATTGGAAAATAATCTGCTTCACTTTAGGGCTGCATCACACCATCCTGTTTTTTTACTATTTTCCTATAACAGCACAGCACACCCTGAGTGTGTAATTGCTTATGTAATCTATATGCTAGAATTTATATGCCTGATTAAAATAATAGATGTATGCACAAATTATGTGCTGTTTTCATCAAGTCACTACTTGTCATCTGTGAGAAAAACCAACAGATGATAAAAATGCTAAAAATAACAAAGCTATTCGTTACCTCAGTATTAAGACGGCTCATCACTGCTGTTTAATCAAGAATATTCACACTAGTTTATCATCTGACTAGTGATATAGTTTTGAATCCTTTTATCATTTTCTTTAAATACACAACATGTTTATAATATATTTATCAACCAAATTACACTAGCTAAATTATTTAAATTTTGTAGTTAGAAGCTACTTGAGAAAACTCAAAAACCATAAAGTGGTGTTAGCCATCCATTTTTCCCTCTTTAAAACCAGATACACTGATGCTAAATCAATACGAACAACACAAGCTCTATAGCAGTTATAAGAATAGGTCCTAAAGGACAGAGACCAACCTGTCTTTGGTCAGTGCAGGTTCTGTAAAAATTGTAGCAGTCAGAATCTTCAAGTAGTTGAACTAATTTTACGATTTAGCATGTAAAATTTAGCAAAACTTTAGCATTTCTGAGTCTTTTTTCAGGACCTCATACATTTTCTTAAATGGAGATTGAAAACAAAATGGTTCACAAAAGACAGACTCATTCTCAAACGAGAAATGCAAGGCCGTTCAAATGATAAGTTTATCTGAAAGCTCTGACCACATTTGGCATTGCTTCAAGTTGTTATTCTCCGTGTAACTTGACTCCCCTAGGTAATATCGCTCTTTTCCTCGTAGCATAATCTTTCACCCTGCTAATCCCTGGAATGTGTCACTTTATGTTGCTTTGTCTCGTTGTTCACAAGCTTTGCTGCTCGGTCACTAATGAAGGCAGAGCCTTGAGACAGACTTTCATTAAAAACTCACCAAAACGTCCACAGTCCTGCAGGGTGCCAATCAGCCAGGGCAGTGTTCTTACCCACTCAAGTGCACTTCACCCAAATCAGCGGCTGTAATGGGGGGTGCTGATCCTGGGGGACACATTCCCTGCATGGGGTGTGAGAGCGCTGAGAGACGAGGGGCTCGATGGAGTGTCTGTTGGATTTGAAGCAAGTCTCCATCTCATTACAGCATGGTCGCTAAGAGCTTGATCAACATAATTTCTCACAGAACTAATAGGAGTTTGAATTAACTGTAACTGCTCAATGACATTGTTCTCTTGTTTGTGGTTTGAAACTTTGCTCTTAGATTGTGTGACTATTTATGACTTTGTAGTCACAGCTTTGGTGATCAGTAGGATGCCGATGTGGACTTTGATCCTGTTCACGGACAGACTTGAGGTATCCCCAAGAAGGCCCCTTGTTCTGAGAATCATTAATGCACAGCAAGAGAGGTGCGGTATTGTAAAACAGTTCACCTAACAGATTACAATAGGCCATCAAGGGGTGAAAATGAATAGTGTCAGTAATCGCATTATCTGTTCGGGGACAGGATTTACTAAGGTTCATGTCAGAAAGTAGTTCAATGCAAACTGCAAATCAGACTAAATATTTTGTAACCCTTTACTAAAAGGTCTGCAAACAAGCATTTATCAATACATAATTAATGTTTTTATAGTTATGAACTAATACATGCATTAATTCTTAGTGCATTTAAAAATAATTAAGCACATATTACGCATTAAAGCTTCTGCTTACATAAGAATGAAAGTTACATCTCAACATCTTGTAAGGCTTAAATAATTACTTAAGATAATTAAATTACCATTAAGGATGACCATATTTGTAAGAGAAAATTATTTTTTTATTCTTGAGAATTATTTTAGAGGTTGTAGTTGTTTGAATAAAAACATTTAAGTCAGTATATGCCATTTTATAGGATTGTATTGACCTATAAAATAGAAACAGCAGTGAGGATAAGAGTAAACAAGCCAAACTTGATCAAAAAGTAATAAAATTAGATTCAGTATAAAATTAGATCCAGTATTCTAAAGCAAGATGCTGAACAAAACAGAAAACAGCAAAAACGTAGCACAGATTGTATAGGCCGCTGTGTGTTTCCCTGGCGGCATTTTATAATCTGAAAGGTGCCAATAATTCTGGCTGGCTGTATGCTTTAGTTTTGTATGAGTAGCTACAAAATGCAATGTGATATTTTTCCACAAAAAAACATTACTAAGAATTTGGAAGAGTTCAGTGAACCTTGAAAATGATTTCTGGCAAAATAAATATCCAGTACTTAATGAGGCTGGTCTTGTGCCATAAAAACATCAGGTTTCTGCAGTTGGCAGCTACTTTGATGATCTTCAATGGTCAAAGGAATTCAATCAGAAATCTGATAAGTTAGCGCTTTATATATCCTGAATTATATTACATTGCATTCATTTATTAGTTTATCATGCTTTTATGCCTGAGGTAAAAAAAAATAAGATTCCGTCTGGAATTACATGCTTAAAAGGATTTTCCCCGAGTTACTGAGTCACAACTTGTGCTTTCTGAGTAATGCTGACAGGTTTCACTAATTTGTACACCGCATCCAAAATTTGTGGTTTTCTTACTGACAAATCATTAGTCATAACAAATGCAGGTCCAGTCAAAACAAAAGCTTTGAATCACTTGTCAAGGCTGATTCACTCACCCTTTAATATCAGCACCAGTCAGCATCACAAGGTTATTTAGTGAGTACAGACCTATTGTTTTATAGATGAATTTCAGGCAGGCTACAACAAGCAGAAATCCTCTCTTTAAGGCCAGATGCTACTGACCGTTCAGCTTACTAGAGACAGAATGGCTTTATGGGCCCTCTATTAACCAGCTGCTCCACCTCTGAAATCTTAAACAGCTCGTAAGCTGACAGAAACTCAGACCCCACGATAAGAATGCTCTCTTATCAGGCATGTGGGATAGCAACTCATCTCCAAAACACTATTAAGAACCTGGAATATAGTCTGTATCATATGCAGAAAATACCTGGACAGAAATTTGGAGTCCTACTACAGTAGAACATTAAGCAAACAACAGCAATGGAAATAATTATGTAAATGTACATAACTTTGTTTTTCAGATGCCAAAAAATGGAATTTGCTCCTGTTTTGTTGTGCCCATGTTCAGCATTGAATTTCTTTGCCATGTCACATTCCACAGTGATGCTTAATGACTCATATTAAAGTAGGGCTTTAAGAATTTGCAGTTTTTCTTATTTTATTTTTTTTTACCTAGCCTTCTTGGGATAATACATAAATATAAATTTTCTAAAGAAAATGTGTTTCACACAAATGCTTCTATCTTCAAAGTAAGTGGTGACCATTTCTCCTATCTGAGATACCCCAAGTGCTTGTTCATCTAAAATTTGAAGCTGTTATCTTCAACCACAGTTCTGTGTAAAGTTATCCCAAAGAAAGGTAAAAACATCTGACATTTAAAGCCAACAATGTTTTGCTAACTTTATATCAGACTTGACTGGTTATATAATAATTTATTTGTTTATACTGATCGAAAATATACGATAAGTTAATATCCGGTGTACATGTACAGCCTCAGTATATGCCTTTTAAATCCATGCCTTAGATTTTGAAGATGCACTTATCCAGACTGACTTACATTTATCTTGGTTATGCAACTGAGCAGCTGGGGGTTAAGTGGCTCATTCAAGGGGGCATCACTTGCTTCAGGTTATTTTTTAGGGATCTAAATGTAATTATGTATTTCTGTATATCAGCTTTGGACAATATGTTAAAAGCTCCATCAATATAAAAACCTGATAAAATAAAAATTTTAAATGGAAACAAATATGACTTATAATTTTGGAAAAATTGTTCACTTTATCTTTATAAACATGAGTGAATTTAAGTGTGGGCATTTTTAAACTTTGCAGCTGCCTCAGCCAACTTTTTCTATTTAATTACCTCTGTACTGTATAGCTTTAGCTTTAGGTTAAATGGATTCAATAAAACCTTATGTAGTCATTATCCTTCTGAGAACTCTCACTGATCTTCTGCTCGATTAGCATTTAGGAGGTTTCCAGTGCACTAAAAAGCAAACACAGCTTTAAGCCAGGTGATGAATGAAGGGCTAAAGCTTGCCAAAGACGTGTTGAATTGCAGTAGCCCTCTAGGTGACCCTTAGTGACCCAGATCTTGTTGAGGAAATTTCAGCCACTTGCACACTGACATGGGAACAGCGAGGAATGTCAGGTATGAACAGGTTTTTTCTCTATTTTAAAGCTGTTTGCTCTGGATGTTTTGTCTGAACTCACAGATGTGTGTCCAGAGTAGAAAGGCAGGCAGTGCCAGCAGGGGAAATACCATCAGATAAACATGTTTGGTCTTGGAGAAAGTTCAGAAGCACCAGCATGTTAAACTATTGTTGTAAAGGTCTTAATGAACATTAGTTGTTAAACCTAATGTCAGTTACTATTATTTGGTGATAGGGCTTACTTTTTATTTCTCCAACCTTTTTGTTGAATTCAGTTCAATTCAATTATGATCTGTATAGCAATTTTAAAAAAACTCTCTGAGACGATATGAATAAGAAACCTTAAGAGGAACCAGACTCTATAGGGAACCCATACTCATCTAGGAGACACCAGATGGTGTTATTAGAAATAGTTTTCCTTCTATAACTCTGTACTATATGGCCAAAAAAGTGTTTGTATATAATCAGGAAATTAATTAAAGATTTAACATGAAGTATATCTTGTTGAAGTTGAACTGTTCACTGAATGCAGTCTAAATCCAACTCCATGGTTTCATGGTTATGTTGCTTTTCCGATCCCCTTTTGTCATCCTTATTTGCTCTTATGTTCTTTATCACATAACATGACTGCAGTAGACAATATAATTAAAGTTTGTAATTATGGAATCAGTGGAAATTATGTCTTTGAAGCACACTCCCACTAGATAAACATGGTCTATAGAAAGCTTTAGTAGCTAACCATTCACATTTTTCTTGCTAAGCATTCCATCATTACGATAATCCTTTTCTAAAATGAACACTTTAGAACTGCATCATTTATCATGTACAATATATCACCCGGCCCAAAGATTTGTCTGGTGTAACAGAAACTAAACTCCCCTGCAATAATTATCAGCTTCTCTGTAAAAATAAGTGAAAAGGATGGGCCTGGGGCAAAAAGCATACTATCGTAGTATCATATTTTCCAGAGTTTGTTTCCCACGATAAAAGGTTTATATTAAATTGCAGAATTTCATCAGCTGAATTCTAACAGCTTACTTTTTGAATTTGCAATAAATGGGAAATACAATTCTATGGATATTATATAAGCTATGCAATAAAACATAACAGTAAAAACACCAAGCTTCCTGTACCCAAAAACACCAGCCATCCCCGGATTGTACGTAAGTATTTTGATTGAATCTTTTTTTTTTTTTACAATTGTCTTTATTTATGTATATGTTTAGTTTAAAAATAAAAGTAAATATACATTTAAGATATTATGTTGCTATTTTGATCTTTTAAAATTATAATAATAAAATGAAAAATTAATCAATACAATAACATATAGTTTATATAAGCCCTAAACTGAAACTTAATTATAACATTTTAATAACTTTATTCTGAGATTTATTAGATGTAATAGCTTATAGTAATAATAGTTCCTAGACAGCAAGTAAGTCAAAACAAGGACAAAACATTTAAACCTTTTTAAGCAGCATTCTTTTTAAACAGCTCCATTAGTACACCTTTGAACATCATCTGCGAGTCTTTAGAACTGTACTCTGTTCTTCTTAACGATATTCCCTCAGTTTGCATTTGGCTGATGTTGAAACAGAGTTTTTTTTACAAAAATGTCCCATGGACATTGAATTGGGTTGGGATCTGGTGAGTGTGAAGGAATAGAGTCATCCTGGAAGAGCTGAAAAGTTTATAATGGGAAAAAAGTGAATAAGTGAATAAGTCAGAATACTGTAAAAGGCAGTGTTAACCGCTGTCATTGTATAACATATACTCTTAAGTGATATGCAGGGGATTTGGAAGATGAAAACACCCACAATAGCCATTTGTAAGGTCATTCCAAACCCTCATGATGAAAAGCATTTACTTCAAAGGCCACTGAATACTGAAGGGCTGTACAGATGTAGACTTAGCACCTTCTGTAATTACTCTGACAGGACAAGTACTGGTGAGAATTAGTGATCTTAACTACAAACTGGAAATGATTTGTGAGGCAATAAATGGGGAAGTCATACACTTGGTTTTGGACAAATAAAATCATCTCACTTCTAAAACTTAAATCTTTTTCCCATTCTCTTTGGATTAATGTTGATATAGTATATCACATATACATGTAAATTGTTTATGCATATATGTTGATATATTTCACATATACACTTTATTTGGAACACCTACTGTAGACACCAGTACATTAACACAGTTATCAAATCAGCCAATGGAGTGGCTGCAGAGCAATGGAAAAATCATTCAGATACAGGTTCAGTTAATGTTTACAGCAATCATAAAAATGAAGAAAAAGCGTGATCTTTGTGACTGACATAGATCTGTGGCATGGATGTTGGTACCAGATTGGCTATTTCATAGCCTGCTGCTCTCCTGGGTAGCGATCTCTAGAGATTTATTTGATCTTATTTAGATTTTGCTCATGATATTTTCACCTTTACACCAGCAAGCTCAGCACAACATAGTTACAGCAAGATTGTAGTCTTTCTTTGGATCAACAGGGATCAACAGAGAGGGATTATAACATAAAGAAGATAATCTTGAGGGATTACTCTACTGTAAATGCATATTTTACATTCCCTTATGCCACATTGCTACTGAATTTTTAATTCTAATTCAGTTGATTAATTAGGAAAGACTATTGTATCAGTAGTAGTGGTTGTAGTCGTAGTTGTTGTTGCATTTTTTTTTTGGAAGAGGTCTCCAGTGTCATTGCTTTTTTAACCGTCAGATGTAAAGCTAGTGGTTTACTTTTTGCAGTCAAGGTGAGCCTGCTGTAACGTATGTTGTTTAGCAAATGATTCATGTACAATAATTACTGTAGTTTTATGGATAAAATGTATGATGTTTCAGACCTTTTTTATTTTTAATAAATAACACAATAACAAATGGTGGAATATTATTTTATAAGAAAATAAACTTCAGGAACTTGTAACTAACTATGGGTTGTTTCAGTGTCTTTTTACTGATTTTGAACTAAATAAGTGCCATTGTCATGAAAATGCGTTCCAGATCTAAAGCATGTTGAAGCAATTTCTCATACAGTGTAAGAAAATCAGAGGATGCATGTGCATCATAGGAAACTGTAATACAATTTAAAACTAACTTAACAGAAATAACAAGTTCAGAGTTTTACACTGCAGCATTATCAGTTCACGAAGAAATACAGGAGAAAATAGATTGTAGGTTTGTACAGTAGCTAAGCAAACTGCACAAGCTATAACAGTAACCTGCCTTAGGATAGGAAAGGAAAGAAAGAAGAATTGTTCAGTATGTGTAGAGTTTCATGTGAAGTTCACAACATCTTGCTCAGTCTCTGCCAAACAGTCACAGCATAGCCAGAACAGGTTTAACATAATAGCAGTAAATCAATGTAGTAATTAAAGTTTAGCATTCAAATCTGCTTTACATAAACACTGTTTTTGAGATCCTTGTGAGACTGCATATACTGTATGAACACCCTCTTAAACTGTTGAAAACTCAACAGTTGTGATTGCATAAGTGCTCATCTTCTGTTGCCAAATTAGTTCTGGTGCAAACAGTTACATAATTAACTGGATTAATTCTCATAATTACTTAAATGGAATTCACCTATGTGCAGTTAAAATGTTCTTACTGTAAAAACACCTGTTCCTGGAAGTCCCCTGAGCCTCCATTTCAAACAGCATACAAAGTCTGGGACAAGGTTCTGGAAAAGTACCAGTATGGTTTTGGTTATAGAAATTTAAACTTTCCATAAAACGATAATTTTTTTAAATTAAAAATGTAAAGAATATTGTGAAGCCACAAGTCTGCCTAAAGCATATTATCCACCAAATATCAATGGAAAGGTAAAGAGGATATTGATGAGAGATGCAACAAAGTGCTCAAGGGTAACTTTGAAGAAGCTGAAGATATCCACATTTCAGATATGACATAATGTTTTTGATGGAACATTTAAAAAAAATGTTCTCGGGTTCTGGTAAGACCAAAAAGTAACATACTAGCCTTGGGAGAAATTGGAACATTTGGTGTGAATGCAGCACGGCTCAACACCCCAGTAAAGCATAGTGGTGGTAGCATTATGTTCTGGTAGCAATTTGTTCCAGGAGCTTCAACTTCCAATAGCACCCTAAGCATACTGCCAAAGAATCACAGAAGTGGTTCAACTCTAAGAAGAATTAGTTGAATCTGTTGGCAATCCCAAATGAACGCCCAGGCATCAATCCAAAAGAGAATCAATCCAAGTAGCAAAACTTGGAAAATTATGTTCATCAAAATTCTCATTCAGTTTGATAGAGCATCAGTAATTCTGCCAAGAAGAACTGGCAAACACATCATGAACCAGATAGATAGAAACATATCCCAAAAGACTTTGTCAGCTGTCATTGTAGCCAAAGGTTCTACAATGTCAAAGACAGTTTATATGGTGGTTTTAATATATGTTTCTTTTTTGTACCATGTAAGAGACTCTGAGACCTATAACTTCACACAAAATGAAATTGTAATATAACACTTTAATATTTCGTTTATGATGAGATTATAAAAGGTAAAAATTGGTAACATTCAAATGTTTAACAATACACACTATTCAATTTTATGGCAGCTTTGCGAGTTATGTTCATAAAGTTAAGTGAGCATAGAATGAACAAAGTTAAATGAACAAAGTTAAATGTCTGCTCTGAAGAGAACAGAAAACCAGGCTCTACTGAGGCAAAAGAAGAATTTCTTTTGGGATTTTCTTTGGGAACAGAGGGATGCAGAACTTTGTTTTCCAAGCCCAGGGACATGCTTGACCTTTTAAACCAGTTTTGGCCTTTGACTTTGCCATTTCAGACCCACTAATAATGGACAAATCAGCTGCACAACAATCCACCTAGTAATTACAATCTTCATAAAAGTCTGGTGTAAATTTTTATCATTCACACGTTTTGTCTTTTACAGAAGGAATAATAAAATGAACATGGTATATGTACAATAAACAGATTGTTGACAATGGCTTAAGAATACATTTTATATGATCTGCAAATGGACTGCAAGTCCACAAACAAATGCTCCATCGGGGGAACAGTTGATAACTTTTTGGTCATGTAGGAAACTGCTATAGAAG